>NC_052542.1:12971137-13281803 GCF_016699485.2 Gallus gallus | reverse complement strand
GTGAGTCCTATTTAGAATAAAAAGAGGATTACACAGAAAGAGGTCTTTGCTCACATTCACTATAAATATGGCATCTTCAGTAGCTCAGATTGAAGATACCTAGCCCAAGATGGAAAAGTAGAGGAGCAAAGGGCTTACAATGGAAATGCTTATCCATAAATACAAGATCTAATCTGAACTGAGCTATGACAAGCAAAGTAGCATTACAGTAGAAGGAACAGGTGGCATCTATGCATCATTAGACAAAGAAACATCTGTTTTGGCAATAAACTTCTAGATCTGCTGAAAGCTGGGTTCTCTACAGAAAAGAAAATCTAGCACACTTTCTGGAACTGTTTCCTCCTATCATATGCAGTACAGGTTTTTGAAGCAGGGAAATAGAAATATTACAGGAAACATGAGATTGGATTACTTTGTAATTTTTTGGCATATGTGCTAGGTGGCTATGAGAAATACATACTGAACTTCTCAAAGCAGAAAGAAATCCATGGCATTTTAATCTCCTTCCAGTTCAGATAAATTCAGCTATACTAGACGAGTGCTCCCCTTCATGAGAATTTCCCATTGGATTGAGTAGCATTGCCAAGGCTTCTGGTCCCCTGCCAATGAGAATATAGCCAGGGTTTTCATTTCGTCCTTTCTTCTAGGAGCCGTAGTACAGCCAATTCAGTCTCCTGTACCACGGGGGTTACAACACTGGTAGTACATGTACAATTCTTGTAGGTCTCTCAGGAGATGGTAAAGTTTCAGAGATAAATTTCTGGAACTAGGCAGGAATCCAGACTTGAAGAGACAGTAAGAAATTAAAACACTCCAGGGAAACATATTGCAGGAGAATCCTAAGAGTAAAGACCCAAACAGCCAGGGTATACAATGAAGCATGTTGTCTCAGAATCCTGACATCCTGACATATGTCATCAAAAGACATTTCAGAATGAGATCTGGGGGGGTGGGGGGTCTGATTATCAACAAAACAAGGATAGTAGCAGTTAAACTCTTCTTTCCTTTTGGGCACAGTATAGGACTCCAAGTTAATGTTGGCTAACTGCAAATATAGTTGGCTCAATGTAGGTTGAATAGAAACAGAAAATTGAGCTTTCTTTTTTAATAAATGATATCACTAAGGACATGGTTAACATTTGCAAGATTTTCATTCCTCTCTGTGGGCCAAACACATTCTGCTTCATTCCTTCTTATGGCACTGGTTATTTAAGTTAGATGGCAAGATCTACTTCAGAACAGCAATTTCTGTTTTCCCCTTGCTTTAAGCTCCAGTGTCTTGAGTCTACGCTTCTGCTGTTTTGTCATGTCCCTGTACCTTTCACTTTGTTCCCTCCACAGCTTGTCTTTTCCACAGCCAATTTTCCCTACTCACAAATCATAGCCAGGTGTCACTGCCTCATGATCACACTGGTGTAACTCACTGTTCCTTTCATTTTACCTGGGGTACTACATTTCACGCTCTTCTCCCTTTTAGATCCAGAAATGTAGTTATAATAAAGATCTAGCCTTCTAGTACTACACTGTACGGTGTTTAGGAACAGAAGGCCATCCCTATGCTCTGCCAGTTCTCCTTAGAATCTATGATACATGCTAGTTCTTTTAGTATCTCATTATATGTGTCATCAGTATCTTGCCTGGCCGAAAGCCACATGGCAGCCTGACAAGATTGTGCTGCAGTTTGGCAGTTTCTGTACAGGGCACAGCTGTCAGCATCTCTTATCCTCCATTTCAGAAAATCAGCTGGTACTGGCAAGAGATCATAAGCTAAGGCTAAGCAGTAACTGTGCATCCTTTTTAGCAAAGCAGAAATGGAAAAATCGTTGCATATATCGTTTTCTGTCCTGGTCTTTTTGGCAGCCCTTTCCTACTGATGGCAAATCAGATAGTTACTACTTTTGTGTTTCAGCACTTCAAATATTATAGAATGGGTTTTCCCATCCTCCTTTTATTACTTGTTGCAAATGTGCAGTGCTGAAGGGAATATAAAAGGAAGGCTGGTCGTTACACACACAAACATATGCTCTGCCTGTTAAGAACATATACTCCAGCTGCTTCTGTAGGTTACCGTCAGGAACACAAGGTATTAGTTTGCTGAAAGAGAAATCGAAGGCTGTCTGCTACACCAACTTATGTCCCATGTTATTATTTTATGTCAGAAACAGTGGGGATCATACAATATGAAATATAATAAAGACAGAAGACACAAAGGAAAATAAGAAACAGCAAAGAAAAGAAAAAAACAGCAGGAAAGCAAAGCTGAAGAAAAAAAGGAATAAGTGATTTATAGAGAATACTGAACAATACATCTAGCTCTTTCCAGATCACCATGCTGATTTTAGAGGGTTTTTTTTTTTTTTTTTTAAGTCCATTATTTTATACACCTTGTATAATGAGAAGCAAACTGGCAGCAAGGGTAAAGAGGAGATGCAAGAGTCACGTCATGCAAGGGAAGGAGATAGTTCAGGATAAATTGAAGGTTAGGGGAAATGAAGAAAGATGGAAGATGCAAGGCTGGAATGAGAAAGACTACTATTGCACTTTCCTAGAGAAAGGGGCACAGTCAAAAGTGTCCAAGATGGTCAGACCAGGACCACCTGGACAACGGTATTAATGAACATATCAAGAGATACTACAGAAGCCTCTGGCAGAATGAGAATGCAGAAAGGACACGAATCTGTGAAGCCACAGAGGAAGACCACAGGTGGTGCATGCCATACTCAGAGATGTAATGTCGGTATGCTTTGGACCCTTAGACAATAGTGTTATTCACACAAGTAATTGCTTATCAATACCAGTGAGGGAATTGCAATCTGGCTCATCACTGTGAGACACAAGTCACACATCCAAGTGTCTCTTACCCTATCGGTGAGCACATGCCTTACTCCAAGGAAAACCTTTTATGCTGAACGCTCCTAGAATGTTTACTGACATACATTCTGAGACCTATATCCAAAGCTAGGTATGCGTGTGTGTAGTTGGTACATAGCAAACATAAGCAAAGTGCACATACAGACATTAAAATTGAAAATAAGGGCTCATACACCAAGGCAAACAAGAGCTGTACAATCACACCTATACTGACCTGCACATAAGCTGTAAGATCTCTTCATGCAGACAACTGAAAAACACAGATTACCTATTCCTATAAGTGGGTGAGCAGGCAGAGTACATAAGTAAGAAGCCATTTCTGCTTTTGCTGCAAGGTAAATTGCCTGCTTTGGAAAAGTCATGTTAAATATTTATCAATTATTGCTACGTTGAGACGCGGGGTATATTTCTCACCTTGACTATTTCATACTTGAGTTCAATCCACATTGCACAGTGCCTTGCTAGTGGGATGTACTTAAAACTCCTATGTCATCTTGAAGGCAAAATTGACACCAGCGGACAAAAAACCAAACTTTAAATAGATATCTTCATTCTCTTGAATAAAGTTTGAGACACGTGAAGTCCTAATGAGCCTTATTTTCTCTAACATAGTTTTGTTTTATGTCCTTGTCTTTGCTTTTATATTTCATCCTTTGTTCTGTTAAGAAGCACTGCAAACTGCAGGCACCAGTGAATGGAAAGGACCGGATCAAGGGCAAAGTAACATAACCGTATGGCAAATGATCTGCTCTAATGCCTGGCAGAAGTACTACAGATCATAGATGTGAGGACTTAGCTGGAAGAACTGAAGCCGTCTGGAGTTAGCCTGCATAGCTGAAGCCATGAAAAAGGCTGTTCCAGAGTGGACGTGTGACCAGCATATGTACACACAGCCAAGATGCACAGGAATTGATTGCTTTGCAATATTGTGCTTCAGAGAAATCAAGACATTACTTCCTGAATGCTGCTGACAGTGTTATAACCTCCTGGTAAACTTATCCTCCTTTAATTTGTCTAATAGGAAAAGTTTCAAGAGTTCTGTTTCCATACATCATCATCATCAAAAAATATAAAATCAAACACCTAAGAGTTGAGATTAAAGACAGTGAGTTAGCCAGCAAGGCTTTCAGACTGACCCTTGAAATCCAGTAATACTTTTATGCTAAATTTTTCCAATTATTTACTGACAAATTCATATGCACCTACACACACACACACACACACAAATGCAGTGAATTAATGCTGACTGCAGATGCACAAATACACAGGGTTTTTCAGCTCTTGTTCTGTGGAAATCAATGCCAAGAAGTCAGAGCAAGAAAGAAGTTAGAACAAAACAGCCACTGTTTACATAGCAGTTGTTTGATTTCCTAAAGGAAAAGGACAAAGACCTGAAATCTTCCTGTGCCTCAGTGATAGCCACACAACATAGGGAAAACCCAAAAGCAGATTTTTAAGAACTCCTATGAACCAGCAATATCTTCTGGGAGCCAGGGGGCTGCAAGTGGAAGAAGCAAGATCATACATTCAATCTACATCTCAAAAAGCCTATGTTTGCCTAGGTCTCTTTCAAAAAGATATATTTTTATCACTCTGAAGTTTTTTCCTCTCATTGCAAGTGAAACATCAAAATGATCATAAATCTAGTTGGATTTGAAAAAGACCATTAAAGTTTGAGATCGTAACTGAATTTTTTTTTAAACTCTTGAACTCCCTTGAAGCCATAATCCTGCAAGTTACTTAAGCATGTGCTTCATAGTAATCACCGGCTGAAAGAAGTGGGACTAGCATACTTAAAATTAGTCTGCACACTTAAGTATCTTGCCTCAATTGAGACCTGTAACCTGTCAGGAGACGAGTTCCTTGTAGCCTTTGAGTATTCCTGCTTCTCAATTACAAAAAATATTTGCAAGTTCACTCACTGAGAAATATATAAGAATTTTTTTTTTTAACTGCAATGAAAACAGAGCTGGAGCTTCACTGTCTGCTGCTTGCCAATATTACTATTGTTTGCCTTAGCAGACAATTGTCTTTTTTTTTTTTTTTTAGTATATCTGTCTCTTACAATAAAAGCTGAACTTGCAGCTTATTGTTTCACAATAGTAAAATATTCACTTGTGTTTTGATGAGTAACAGTATTCATAAATACAGGAAACTATTTCTTCAATTAATGGCAAAATCAAAGAATTACCGTCCGTGTTATGATATCAGATTGCATGACAAGCAGGTCATCTAGCATTCCTGTCACTTCTAAGAACACTATCTGCCCTGACAGGCAGAACTGCCATAGCTCAATCCTGCCACTACTCTTACTTGACACCTTTGTAAAACCATCAAGGGATACTCTAGCAACTGCCAGAACATCACTGACATTCCACCTGTGTTTTTTGTTTTTGTGTGTTTTTCGTCCTTTTCTTATCCAGGTCTGACTGTTCTGTCAGAACAAAGACTAGAAAACACTTCAACTAATAAATAAAATTAAAAATATCAGGAAAAATGAAATGAATCAAAGACTGATGGAAATAATGCATTTTCAAGAACTCGTGCACAGTATCACCATTCCCCATCCAGCATGTTGCCATTAAAGTAGTGACTGATCCTGGTTCATGCTGGGCACCAAACTGCCCTTACAGTGCCCAAATCAGAGAAGAAAATTCTTCATCTTCAGCCAGCAGAAAGGCTCTTCTGAATCTTTTCAGATGATGGCCAGGCTTGTCTTTTTTCCAGACAAATACACTCTAAAACAGCCTGTCAGAGTTTAATCCAAAGTTCTTTGGAAAACTGCAGATAAATCAGAGCTCAGTGGCCTATTTCTACCGTAGTAAGAGTGAAAGGTAGCCCAGTGTACCCCTCCTTCAAATCTCCCAACATCTCCCAGTTCACTAGATTCACTTCAAAGCTCTGACACTACACTGAAGACAATATCTGAAATGACTGACACTTTTTTGAAGTTGGCTATGTTTGTCAAGAACTGTTCAACTGGAGGAGCAGAGCCATAAATGCACAGAGCTGAAGGAGCAGTGCTGACTATTGAGTCTCCCAAACTAAAGAAAGCAGGCAATGTATTAGTGAACAAAGACCCATACAAAAAGAGTGTATTTCTCTACGTTTCACACATATTAGCTATAGGAAGTACAGAGACCACCGCAGATGAATCAAAGTCTTTTTTCTGTCCATCCTAGATAATGCATAATGTCAAATTTTGGACTGTAAGTGTACAGCATACCTATATTAGTTTATTTAAAGTGGACCAGCACAGCTGGAGATCCTACTACCACCCAGACAGACCCCTGGCACCTGTATTCCTTCTTAGTCACCACTCATTGGAGGAGGTAGGGTTGCTTGCGTTTTGAAAGAATTTAGGATGAAAGCTGCTCTAGTTTCTTCCATCAGTAAGTCAACAATAAAGTCGTTTCATCACCAGAACTTGTTGGGGTACAGCAAGCTTGTAGAGTTTGCTGATATGTACACTGTGTAACCCCTCCTCTGGAAGGAGTAGTGATCAACAATAAAGAAAGTGTAATGATAATTCTAATGCTTTTATACAGCATCACTTATGTAAGAATAATTTTTATCTGGCTACTTAATAGCACCAAAAAGAACAGAACAGGACTGAAAGTATGTCCACTGATTCAAAGTAAAAGTTGTGTTTCATACTGTGTTTCTGTGTGGGGTTTGTTTTTTTTTTTTTTTTTTTTTTTTTTTTTTAAATGATATGGCTATTCAAAACCCATTGTGAATTTAAATGATTAGTACACACCACATCTTCAGGTATCTCCAGCAAATCCTAGAACAGGAAAGCATATCCAACTGTTTTTGCTCTGCCAAAGTTAACTATTATTACAGCATGGAGATATAATATTAATTTTGTTCCAATGAAATTGGCTGGCATATGTGTTTCTGTGAGCCAGGCAATAGGTCATTACTGAAATAGCAAAACAAACCTGTTCCCATTCTTGTTCCAGCACAATGCATTTAGATTTTAAGATCATAACTGTTGGATACCTCTCCTGCAATGATGTACTAAGACCACTCTGCCAGAAGCTATATTCTTTCATAAAATGACTTTGCTGTATCTTCCTTTTCCAGACCCATCTCAATATAACAAAATTTAACAGTCCTGCAGACAATGCCAAATATCCCTCATTCATAATTAAGGTGAAGGCAAGTGGTACAAATCTCTAATCATCTTTTATGTCATATTTATTTTCTAGTAAATTATTAAGTAATGATTTATAACCCAAATTCCATATGTGTACCTGCTAATTCAGGGAGAAAAATATCAGCCCTTCATACTCATTTAGCTAATGGGCATCACTAATTGAAAAAATGTTCTTTGCACATATCACTAACTTTCCAATCATTTACTTGTAGGGAAGTTTGAAAACTTACAAAAAAAGAAAGAGATAATCAATGAAACTTTGAAAGCTGGGCATGGCGCTACGCTGAGCTCTCCCACCTCTGTGCAGGCAGTATGCAGAGTTCAGCGACAGAAATATCCTGCCTCCTCATATTAGTAGGGGGTTTTCAAGAACAAGTCAAGTTTGAAAACAGAGTTTATATCCCATGCATTCTTTTTAATGTTCGCTGTACTTCCTGCAGGCAGGATGTTTTCTGCTGGAGCACGTCTTGATAATCTCACACTGAAGTGCACTAATCTCCTAGGACCAGGATTTCAATAAATTTTTTAATCAAGGCTACAAAAATGTGTCTGATCTGAAAACATCTCTGGGTTCTTTTACTGAATTGAATTTTTCCTGCAAAAGAGGCTTCTTGCTCACAACGAAGGCTGCCTCCTGTGCTGGACAAAAGTCCTTGCAAGAGTCTTTGCTCCATCCTGAGCCATTGCTTTTGTGTGGACTGCTCCTTTGATAGTAGCAAAGAAAATTTCTGAGCACCATGAAGCCAGGAAGAGCAGAGACTACCTACTGCAAGAGCTGCAGTACCGAACCCCATATCTTTTCTTCTCTACTTGTTCTTTTTCTGTTGTTGTCTTTGTTTTCTTTTTCTGCTGTTTGTTTTCTTTCCAGGCCCAAGCAACTTCTCTTCCTAGTCTAGGTTTTGGTGTGAGGACGGTGAAGTCAGAAAGCTTAGCTGTTTCTGCAATGTCTTTTTGTATGCACTTTGGTATGCCCTAAAAATCAATTTTCAGGTTGAAATTACCACATACTTTGATATGCTGACAAAGCGAAGGAGAACTAAAATCTAAAAACATTCTCTCTTTCTTCTTTTAAATCTCAGAGTCTTTGGGGAGCTGATTTATAATTTTTGACCTGTTGTAGCTGGCAATACCGAGAATCAGTTCTAAGCAGCCTATCTACTTTTAGTTCTCCCTAGAGAATCTGGGTAGACATGAGGCAGAGTAGTTGCTTTGCACACATGCACCCCTTTGTACCTATCCCTGAATATTTATTAGCATTGACAACAGGTGCTCTTTACAAAGCAGCTGCAAAGAGTTCTGCAAAGGATTGCTGCTCTTTGATTCCCCTAAGGCGTTTTGGTCTGCTCTCAGGAAACCTCTTGCAGTTGATATAATTCCAATCCATCCACCTCTACAGCAGAGAAGGAAAGCAGAAATTTGTCCCATAGCATATGCATGCATATATGTACATATATACACACGCATACACACACACACCACAACTTCGACTTTAAAGCTGTTAAACAAATGCTTTTCTCACATTTACATAAATTACATATTTATTTTTCATATTTTTCATGTTTTGCTGCAGTATCCACATGGCTAGCCTTGGCCTCACAACAACCATGGATTTTGCATGTATGACGTGATTATGACCTAAACGAAGTCTACAAACACTAACATTGTAGACTCAAGAGGAAAAAAAATACAGGAGGCAGTGTTTTCCCAAACATCATTGTTAATATTAGACAAACATAGTACATAACACTTTTTTTTGACCCTAAACTTCAGAGTCAGACTTGTTAACACTTTACAAGTAACTCAGAATCATCCACAGAAAGGAAGATAGGAGTATAGCATTTAAATGAACTTAAAGATGAGAATAAATCTGTTCATAAAGTACCATACATTAACCCCTCCATCTATTTCAGGAGTCTAACCTCTAAAGTTGATACAAAGGTAACCTGAATCCCCCCTGTGAGAACTATTCATATTCATTAATTGTTGCAATACAAGATACTGTACGTTTGAGCTGGTTGCTGGTTCTTCAGTATCTGAAATGTACTCAGCAGAGAGAAGGATACCACTGGGACTCATTTGACTCTGACTTTCACATTAATTTTGCTGTGCAGTGAAGAGCAAAGACAAAATCAATGTCCATCAGTAATTATTCAAGGTAAAATATCTAGTGATATTGAATACCAATGGCAGTAGTGAGCATTAAACTTACTTAAGAATTGAGGAGTTGACAATGCCATTTATTCCAGTTCAACATCTTTTTCAATTAAGCATACAAGTTTAGGAAATTATAGCACTTATTATGGAAATACTGCATTTCATTCCTGGAAAGGTAGATTTTAAGCCAACAAAAGTTGTTGCATATACAAACCTCTTGCAATGTACAGTCAAGAAAGGTTTGAATCATGCAGAAACATGCTAAATCTCTGCAAAGAACATTTGTGATTGAGTCAATTAGTCAGTGTAAGAGCTATATTAATTCTGGCAATGGATTACTTGGAAGTGCCTTCAGCACTGAGAGTGTAGTTATGTGACAGTTTGTCTTATATGGGCAGCTTTCAGAAAGATATCAGTAAGACAAAAATCAAAATTCTTGTTAGAAAAAAGATCTTGGTGAAAATGTCTAACTAGGCCTAATTAGCAAAGACCATGTTATTGAATGACATCAAAGCAGGAGAATCAAGCAGCTAGTTCTGATTGTCTCTAGGCACATACTACAAGAGATATTGAGAACCATCTTGCACAACTGCTTGTTATTGCATTCTTCTAGCAGCATCCAGAAGGTGACTGACACACAAGGGGCAAAGCATTGCCAGTTAAGTTGTGTATCATCATTTCAGATTTGAAACAGCTTTGCAAAGATGAAGCTTTGAGCCGCTCTTCCTTTACAGCAAAGGAAGAATTAAAGTGAACATACCTGGTACTCAAAGTCATAATTTCTTAAGAGAACAGTTTACATACTATGGTCAACACATTTTTTTTCACTGTAAAGAAACCCAGTGTATTAAGTGGGCAGAAGGAAATCCTGAAGAAGACAGCAAGTCCTTTCCAAAATACAAACTAAGCTCAAAACAATGCTGAATGCAAGAAGAGCACACAGTCAAATGAGATATGTTACTAAAACAGTCTAATAAATGATTATGTCTTTGATTTTCTTGTTTCTCAAGCTCTAAGTACTATTCACTGTGTTTGACCTATAGCAAAATCTCATTCATAAGACACAAAGGAAAAGGAAAGAGGATTTAAACAAACAATCTTCTTAAAAACATTAGCCACAAGGGGGATGGAATTTTTCTCCTATTGTCATTTTACATTCATTATTCTGGCATAAAAATTGTTAACAATTTAAATACTTTCTTTGAAGAAAGTTCCCTCTTAATATTTATTTCTACTCTAATGATGCCTTTTTTTTTTCTTTTTTTTTTTTGCATCTAGCCATAAAAAAAACTAGCAGCATTTGAACACATTAATCTCTGCAGTGAAGCAGACAATAAAACCCCTAAAGTGTTTCTTTGTGGTACCACAACTCTTTCACTGATTGAGACAGCAACACTTCCCAGTGCAGTTCCTGTGCACCACAAAGTACGGCCATAATACTATACCCTAGGAGAAAACACATCTGCCTAGCAGTCCAAATCCCAGCCAAGACCAGATTGCTTTTGAAGTATTACAAGGTTTACTGTATGAATCTACTTGAAAATGGAGTTTAATAGAAGTTGAGTCAGAACCTCCAAATACAGCTAGAAAATGACAGAGCCCCTGAGTGTAAAAGAGAAGAATCACAGCCTGACACTAGGATAATAATTAGCTATACTCAGAGAAGGCTGCATCTACACTGAAATTACTAGATACGGTTATTTGACAGTAATACTTTAATTGTTCATATATAGATAAAGAATATTGATATTACTACCTCCGGTTTAGACACACAAAAACAAAGCTCCTTTCCCAAAGAGATAGTTAAGCCTCAGAATCAGAACTAAGACCAGCTCTCCTGCCTCCAAAAGTCATGCCCAATTAACTAAACCATAGTTCCCCATAGGAACAGAATCTGTGCTCATACAAGAAAATCTGTGTGCATGCTACTCAAGGAAATTACAGTGCAGCTATAAATCTCAGCTAGTAGCTGCTGTCTGGCCAGCTGCCCATATTAAAGCCAGATGTGTCCTCACTGTGCAAGAAAATATTTGTTTCTTGTAAATTGATTTTTGTTTCTTTTCCAAAGGAAAAGAAAAAAAATCAGCCATGCATCTTCAACCTTCTCAATTCCAAATGTCACACAGTACAGCCTCACAATCATTCGGGTGACACTTTAAGTTACCTCATGTGATGCACTGTAAGTTCAAGAGACGCACCAAAGAGAGTTCAGTGAGATGGTAATTATATCCCCAGCAAGAACATCCACTTAAAAAAAAAAAAAAGTAAGTATACGTCTCTTACCTTTCAAAAGGGATACAAGAGACTAAGGAGATGGTTCTTTTGTTCTCGTGAGCCGCTACCACATCTCTCGGTAGCCAAAAAGGCAACAACAACCATGACAATATACACTTAGTTTAAATCCACTTGCTGAAAAAAAATCCTGTGGAGTGTCAATAGAAATATATACACAATGGTTATACTGATGATTGCCTGCTGTTTAACTAGGAGGTTTTATAATGGAGATTAGTGGCTTAAGATTGTAATGTTCAGGTTACAGCTTTCCAAAAAGTAATTCTGAAAATGAGTGTAACGTGAAGAAGGTTCACTGGTTCCAGTGATTCTGAATTACATGACTTCTAGTGAAGGAGCAATTGGACTCAACTTCTGTTACTATTAGTCAGAGCACTTATGCCTCAGCTGCAGGAGAAAAGTTTATAAACTGAGGTTTGCCATCATGGGTGAGAAATCATATGCTTATCAGAAGTTTCTTACTGTTTTATTTTTCATTGCACATTTTCAGCATCCCATTTTTCCATTGCCATACTCGGCTCTGAATAAAGATGGCCAAAAAGATCATGTCAAGTTGATTCTCAATTTATATAAAAATGTATCACAATGAAAGAAAAACTGTTCTCATGCCATTTTATCATCGCTCTTACTAGCATCTGTGTGGTTTTCTACAAGCATTTTTGTCAAAAAAGGTTTAAACTAGCTCTTCAAGCATCAAATGGAGAACTAAATACTCTCATTTCTGTCCCTTCCAAACTGATGACAGATTTTTAACTACAGGCCCTTTCAGTAAAGCAATGCAGCAATAAAACAAATTTCTTTCCAGCGCATGATCTCCACTGAAAAATCCTTCCAAGCACATAGCTTCTCTAATGTTTGACAGTCATTCCTGTATCATAACCTAGACTGAAATGTACTGTAATATAATATATATACCTGAGACAGTTTTAAACTCTGGAGTCTGAGGGTCAATCATAGTTTAGCAATGGCAGCTCTGAATTCAGCCTGGATTCTGAAACCTTTGTGAGGATCTAGATACATATTTTGAACAGTTTTCTTGTCCTGAGCTCTGTATTGCTACTTAGGTCACCTACAGAGATCCTAGATCAAATACAAACAGCTCATATACCTGCAGAATCATCTTCAGTACAGATCAGCTAAACTCCAGATAAATAGACCGCATTGCCTTAAGCCCCATTACAAAATCTTGTCCAACCACATTAGAAAGCTATTCAAAAGTGATTAGGAGATGCAGTTAGTCAGCATTATTCATTTATTAACCTGTCCCTTAACTGTTAATCTTTGGCAGAACTGTGATTTGCCAACCAATAAAACATTTACTTTTAGGCTACTCCACCAATACTACTGTACTCTTTGTAATGCACATCTTTAAAAATCCATTTATTTCATTATGGTGTCCCCCTAGCGAAAACAGCAATAATACTAAAAGGCTTTTTGTATCAGTACTTATCGTAAACTACTCCATATTTTGTTGAATGAATGGGTAGAGATTTGGATGTGACTTTGAAAATTAGCTTTAATAAATTGCCAGTCCCTCAATTCATTGAAACGTTTGCCAGAGATGAATATTTGCTATCATCAGTACTTGCACCGCATCTCAAGGGCAGAATTAAAACATTCTTCTAACTCTAACAGACATAAACTGCAAGAAGAATCCTTTCAACAATAAAGGGCTGAAGGCAGTACCATAAAATGCCTCCACCACTTCCTCTTCCCTGTTTTTCATCTTTTTGGCAAGGTGAGACTTCTGACAAATAATCTTTTGAAAGCAGCCAGGAATGCAAGAGATTATTAAAATGGAGAGAGTCATCATGACATTACAGTTATTAGCTGTTGCAGTTAAACTGGGTAGGTGCCCAGCCTCACACTAGGCTTAAGAATAATGGAGCTTCCAGAACACTTTGTCCTTTTCTTACTACAATAAGTGAATACATAGCTTTCTGGAACATTAGCTCAAAGCTGCCAAATTATGCCATATGCCTGGCTATTTATCTGGTACTTTGGATCCCAGGTTAAGTTACGTGACAGTAAATTACAATGTTAAAGAGTGCATACATGGTTCTTTTTTTGTCAGACACAACTGGATTCTCATTATTTGTGAGGTTCCACAAAGCACAGCTTCCAGAAGCTAGAATATATTTTACTTTATTCACTAATTATTTGCACATAGCTGCTCAAGCCCAGATCATGTGCTTTTAACCATTACAAGGTAGCAGAGCCTGCTCCTGCAAGGCATTGATTGCAGCAACTCTTACATTTTCTCAGGATAACACTTTCTCTTCATTTCCTGCTTATTGCCCCAGTAATTGTAACCCTGGTAGCGTTCCAGCACAGCTGATCCCAGTTCCATGTTTCAACCAGTTTTATTTCAGTTATTCACAAAGCTGGTTCAATCAGCTACCAATGTGAATATATGAGGCTTTTCAATATCCTACAATACCCCTAATACACTTGCATGCATTAAGATAATCCTGAATATACCCTTTACTGGAAACGTTAAAGTATGTAGACATTCTAAAATAGTGTGTAATACTTGAGTAATAGCTTCTCTTCTTCACACAAGGAGTGAAATCCCAGCCGGAATGAAGACATCAGCAGGTCTTCAGTTGTGTGGGTGCAGCAGTAACACTCCAGCTTTAGGACTGGTAATATACTGAATGACTTTGCCAAGGAAATGTCATTGCTGAGGTGCAAGAAACACTGATACTTGGTATAGGGATGGCTTCTACTTTCAGACCCAGACATTCACCACAATGCTCTTCATGCCAAGGTTCAGCCTCTTTGCCAGAAGAGCATCTAAAGAGCTCTTGGGTTTTGTAAGCTTTAGTTTGTATATACTCCAATCTAATTTATTGCTGTGTATGCTGTCCTACAAAATTCTAATTCTTATCATGTATTACAATGCTCATAAGCATTGCTTTTCTTGCAGATACATATCACAGTTAAGCACTATCTGTAAAATTGCCATAAGAATGAGGTTGAATTTGCTTCTGCAAGGGTTATTTCACTCAGGAGAAACCCCTTCCATTTTGAAGAGGCACTCGCTGTCATTCTTTGTGGAGAGGCAACGCAAACCCTTGCCCTCTGTGAGCACATCTGTGTCACACAGGGCACTAACCTTGACCTGGTCTTTTGCACAAATACATCCCAGTGAAGGTGCCATTCAGACAGCAACAGTGGAGACAGAAGCGATACAAGAACAAAGACCTTCTCATTTTATATATAAATAAGATACACGCTAGCACATTGTATTCCTTAAGCTAGCTTTTCAAAATGTAAGTTTCTTGTTTGTGCTTAGCATTATCTATCAACATTTTATTTTTATTACTGACAGAGTACTTACTTTTACAGGAAAAGAATTTGATAAAAAAATCAGATAGGAAAATGGCTTCTGAGACTGAATTATTGTTTGTGAAGCTCCAGCACACAAAGTAACAACAAGGAACTGTTTGAATTTGTAAAGAATTCCTTGAGTGATTACTTTGTTTTCCTGCAATTTAGATCCGCCAGCTTGGAAATGGCTATTTAAGGGTTTGCGGGGTTGTCAGCATCATTTTAGAACTGCATAGTTTTATATTAGCGGAAGGTGCTTTCACAGTCAGCTTGTATCTTCACTATTTAAATCTCCTAGTTTTACTAGGCAACACACATACCTTGGGATATATTTTCCACTTGGCTGAGACTTGAAATCCTTTTCTGGTGGCATAAGTTGCCCAGTAAAATGTGTGCCTATTAAATAAATTGCACCCGCAGTTCAATGAATGGTGCAAAAATGTATATCCCTGAAGGTTTAAATAATAAAAAAACCCTTTAAATACCAAGCTAGCTTATTGCTTTGGAAATTCGTTCAGGTTCCCCGATGGATCACATTTTGACAAAATGGACCTTTTCATGCATATTTTTTAATTTTATTTTGCCAAAGTCACTGAAAATATATAAAGGGAAAATGCTCAAACTAGCTCTAGCTAGAACATTGCAATCGAAATGATAAGGCCAGTAGTCTGTTGATATCACCTCCAAGGACTACATTTATTGGGGATTTTAAGGGCTGAATTTAACACCCCCAAAAATGTAAGTTGGTATGATTAATATCTGTGGAGAATTGATGTTTCTCATAACAGCAAAAGAGCATGCCTGTGTTCGGTGGATTTCATGGATTTCTGACAGTCTGGAGGTGTTTATAAAATAGCCTCTATGAATATTCCTGCTTTATTGTGTTTTAATGTATGATGATACACCTTGGAAATCTTTCCATGAAATTCTACCTTATAATGGAATAAAGACTTTCATTCACTTATAGATCATCTGAGGATATCTGAAAAAGCCTGAAACATGTATTGGGCAAGATTCACTTGCAGGGCTCTTTACAGTTTTAAACTCTTAATGTCATTATAGACTGTAATATTGTCTTTCTCAAACACTAACCTGAAACATTCACTTTTTTTTTTTGGCAAACTATTTCTACATAGTATCCAGCAGCTCATGTGAATTTATTACTACTTCTATAAAAAATATAATTAAAAACTCTGTATTGCCAGGAAACATTTTCATAGACTTTGGTTGAAGGAACAGATTCCAAAGTACTTGGAAACAATAGGCATTTGAGCTTTCAGCAATATTCAAAGAAATCAGATTTCATCAATAAATTCATTCTCAGGATTTACTGCTTTACTTACTGTCAGACTGGTCCTTGTATCCAGGACCAACTCCCAGCATTTCAGCTGGTATATCTCTGCACATTTTTATGTACTGCCTACTGTTAAACAACTCAAAAGCCAAAGGAGTATTGGAAGAGGGAAACTCACATCCTGGTTGTGCTAGAACAAGTTTGTTTTTGTTTTAGCTAAATTAATAGCATAAAATGTGAACTTAAAGTTTTGAATACCCTATTTTTTTGGAACTAGGTTTAATTAGGTTAAGTTTAGACTCAGATACAAGCACAAGGTGCAGCACAAAGGTTTCCAGGAAGGATTACTAGAAGATCTGTACCATATTTACTGTAGCTGCTCTACACACAATCCCTTGTTCAAAGGGAAGGTCAAAATATTTTATTCCATTGGGCTGTTAAAAGTGAGAAGTACTAAATAAAATGGGATAGAGAAATAAAAAAGCTAATAATACCCAATCAATGGACAGCTGCAATCTAAGCAGTTTGACACTAGTCACTATTGATGTGTGGGATACAGTAAGACAAGGCAATTGAATGCTATGTTGCAGAGCACTGGCCAGCACTAGTCTGGTCATAACAACAAAATATCAGAGCTGCCAAAATAAATCCAGGCCAGTGGGGGGGTTTGAACACATGATACTAGTTATTTATTTCACTTGGTTGGCAGTGGATTATTGTGATGTCTTACACTGTCACCATCAGATACTAGATTAGCATCTGTAGTGAACGCAGCAGCGGAATAGGGAAAACGGGGCCTTGCGTATCCTTGCACAGATCAGTTTTGGACTTGCTACAATGCCAGCCTCAGAGAAAAGGTGATCACCTACAGTTCCTAGGAGCACACTGAGGGAGTTCAAAGAAAAAGGACAGACCGTGTCCATTAACTCCAATTAATGTAATAAAACTCCCCTGAATTGTGTTCAATTTTAAGTTCAAGTTTGTATTATTTTCCCTTACCAGTCTTTCCTTCAAGCCATTAAAAAAAGAGTGTGTCCTTCTTTCCCCACAAATGGAAATTCTACACAAATGTGGTCCCACAGCAGGAAACTATACAGTATAGTATGAAAGAACCTTTTATCAAACTTAAAAGGATTAATGCATTTCTTTCAGCAAAAGCTCCGCATGTCTCCCAACTCAAGCAGTTTATGAAAAGACCAGGATTTTTTTGTTTAAAATGCAGGTAGAGTCCAATTATCCGACATGAAATCTTAAGCTGTTTGTTTGGGATCTAAATTTTACAAGGGAGAAGCAATCTTTCCAGAAACATGCTGGAATGTAGGTGCATGTATTTTATGGACAATGAAGCTACTGGGAAAAGAGGAAGATTTTTTGTGTTTAACATCTCAGGCTTAGTACTGATTTCAGGTTTGGGGCCAGAGTAGCTTAACTGCAACAAAGCACCATGTCCAACAGAGCCTGTCATGATTTCAATTTTCACGAGGAAAGATTTGAATGGATCTCCTTAGAAATTCTTTTAACAGCCGTTTTTCACTGTACTTTTTAGAGCAGTAAAATGAAAATTAGTATTGACTTCTTGTCATTGTTACAGAACCACAACCCACAAAAGCATTAGGTGCTACAATGGCCGCTATCACAAAGCTGAATGGCTAGACATTCAAGCTCTAACAAATCCTCCTACAATGGTTTTAGTAGTAACTTCGCCAGCCTCACTATCTGCTCCTCTGCCACCGTTTACCACTCCCACAGCAGGAGGAAAAGTATGCTCAGCCTTCAGCCATTACAATGCAAACTCTGACATTTTAGCATAAATCCATGTTTATGGCTGTACAAACGAAGTACTCTGACTCAAGAGCTTTGGTGATGATCTAACACTAGTGTTTACTTCACCTTTCAATACTGAAAAGGCCCCTTATAGCAGAAGCAAATATATTTCCTTCTCCTCAGAGCAGCAGTTCCCAAGCCATTACATTAGCTTAAACTGCAAGTGAAGGAATATCCTGAATAACACATTGATGTTTTTTTAACTTAGCTCTTAATAAATTGAGGATTATATCACAATTGTATTAGAGAATAGTATGGATAAAGAACTGTAACCACAGAGTTAAAATCTTGCACTGACATTGAATCTAAAATTAAAAACAAACAAGACAAATAGTAACCTGAACAGCCTCCTACATAATTTGGAATTTCGATGCATTACTTCACTGTTAATCAAAGTTGCCTTTCTTTTAACCTTAACTGTTTGAATCTCTCTCCTGCCTGAATGTCAATATGAGCCAACAGTGAAGGTCAGTGAGAGCATCTTGCTGTTCATACTGTGTCCTTTATCAACGTGTGCACTTGTTGGGACACAGGCAAATTAAACATTAAATAACATCAGCAGAACCAGCATTCTTCAAATCACAGGATTTCAAAAAATTTTTCAATTAATTGTAGAGCTTGTTGATAGACTATACAAACAACAGAAACCTTAGTAAGTGTAGGAGGAGAGTGGGCAGGGAGCTGAGAAATGTTATTCGTAACCCAACCAGAAAACTGAGATGCAGCTAAAAGTATACATTGTGTCTGTGATGGAAGAACAGATACTTGCCCTCAATAGGTATTTTACTTAAGAGACAATAATGCAGATACTTGGAAATTAAATTTCAAATATGCAGGCAAAAGGAATTTGTTGCCAATATTACAAGGGCTAACCATTGTATTTCCGCTGATGTCTATAAGGATAGATTATGCTCAACAGCTATGAATATCAGCCACTATAGCGAATGCCAGCCATGATATGGAGTATGATGAAGAGATCAAGAGATGGCTCTGCTGTTCTCTGCTTTTTTTTTTTTTTTTGGTAAAAGTATGTGGGAATAAAATTGAAAAAGTGATTTCTTCTCAGTAAGAGTGGTAATGCGTTGGAAAAGGCTACCCAGGAAAATGATGGAGCCTCTTTCCTTGGAGGTGTTCAAGAACAGTGGAGATGTGACACTTAAGAACATGGCTTAGTGTGCATGGCTCTGCAGTTGGTCTAGATAATATTAGTGGTCTTTCCCAACCTAAATGAATCTATGGTAACAGGGGTACTGATGATGACAAACTGCTGGAATACCCAAAAGCACTTCACATTTTTTTTTTTTTCCCCCCAGACAGAAAGCAACTGTTAGTGCAGGAAATCTGAAGGGATACAGGAAAGACTGCGTGAAAGGATGGGCTACAATACCATGGAGGGGAAAACGGGATTAGAATATAAAGATGAAAAATGTACACTGTTTATGCATATCCTGGTACAAATATATTTTCAAGTGTTCCCTTCTGTTGCCACCAAAATATCTCATTATACAGTTAGTAATCCTCTTGTACCATTGACTATGTATACATTCCTTGAATATAACCTCAGTAATTTCATTAGCCCTGTATCTTCAGCTTGACTTTCCTCATCATGCCCTTTTCCTCTCAAAGATTGGTCTGGCCACCTCAACACTCGTCACAGAGAAGTTTGGTCGGTTTTCTAAGTGAGCAGATTGCTGATGTTAGAGACTAGAAATGGGCAGGGTTAACCAAGGGAAGGATCTTGTACAACTACTGTATGTCCTAACCTTATGTCTCTTATCTTCCTATTGGACTCAAGAGCAAATGCAAGATTTTTTGGACATTAGAAGACTGAATTGTGGAGCAGTAGCATAATGTCTGTTCACAAAGTCTGCCTGACTATCATTAAGTATGCCTCAAGCGGTGTCTGTCTCTTGAATACCACTGTTAAAAATATGCTTATAATTTAAGTTATACATACTGGGAGCTCAGATGCTTAGGCAGTCCTGTAGAGTAATGATTACATTACATTACAATGATCTGTAGACATTGAGCATCTTTGCGAAAGACATTCAGCACCAAGCATTACTGAGCCTGAACAATTTCTGATGCTCATCTGCTAGGATTTCAGAAGCGGTTAAGAAATGGCTTTCTACCTCTGTTTGCCTTTTCAAAATCCTGAATTTCATAAGCAATGGCACCATCAGTCCTATTTGAAAAAACACCAGCCAGTCCAACAGAATGAGGCAAAATTGGGAGATTTTTTTTCAGCAATGACTGATACATTTATCTTTAAAGTAATTTGGGATTCAAATGTGTTGACAGATCATTCTATGTTTAGATATGCTTTCATTTTAACTTTGCCATATGTCATGATCATAAAAGGAAAACTGAGAAAAAAGGATACTAAAAATCATGAAGAGATCTAATTATGGTACCTGGATATGCTGCATTTATAAACTATAAAAAACAAGTACAAATTTGAAAACCTTATCAGCAGAGAAGGCTTTTATGCAGTGAGATCCTATTTTAATTAAACCAACCTCCTTTGGTTTTGCACAGTCTGCATTCAAGGCCTCTTGGAAGAAGCATTTAGTCAATTAAGTATTTTATTAACCGATTGATTTTTCCTGTTAGTTCTTAACTTCTTTGTACCTGTTAGGAATCATTATGAAAGCTAAATAAATTGGTTTCTTTCATCTCTAAAAGGCAACAATAAATAATAAAACAGGTTGAACAAGTTTGCAGTGGGGAACCTAAATACGAATAAAAATACCTGCCGTGTATCATATAATATAAAATACTAACTGCGAGGAGCAGCACAGTATTTCAATAAATCACATTGTCACACTGACCTTTATTGATATACTGTTTCTCAACTTAAAGGATTGTCCCTGCTGCTTGAGAAGATCTTTTGTTGTGAAGGGCCTGCAGATTCATCACATAAGAAAAAGATTATTTGCCCACCACAGGGCTAAGTCTGTATGCTAAACAGAAGAGAAAAGCCAAAGCCTTTTAAGGACTATTTAAATGTACAGATTTATTTAGAATCAAAGGAGAACAAACAGGCATTCCTGAAATAAGATGCGACTTACACTATCCTTTCAGTATAAAGTGCATTTTTGTTTGTTTTTAAAAGGAAAATGAAGAAAAACAGTGCTCTTTCCTTTCTGATAGATAATAGAGTACTTAATTTTATGGAACATCCCACTGTTATAGTGTTGCAACTACGGAATGACAGTACAGTATTATAAAACGAAATTCACTGTACTGGCTGAAACTCAGCAGATTTATTGCTTGTTTTGTACCAAAGTCTGAAATGAAACACCATGGAAGTCTTCAAAGGACACTGTGCCACAGCAGAAAAGGACTCAAAAGCCATCATGATCCCGTACAAAGAATTATTCCCTGCTTAAACAAAAATGTATCAGATTGCTTCTGCCAAATCCAGAATATAACTCAATTTCTACTGCCTAAGGAAATAACCAAATCACACTGTATAGATTAATTCAACACATAAGAAAGAGATGTAGAATGTTTTCTGCCATATGTAGAAGACCTCTGCACAAACTAGCGAAAAGTTTATGAAGCCAAATACTCTTCATGAAGTTCCTGCTGTATTAATGTGAAGGACCTCACAGGAGCTTTTGTTTCTGTTAATTTTAAGACTGGGTCGTACTGGTTTGAACACAATTCTGACTCAAGATGTAGTTGCCCAGTGAGGAGGAAAGTTTTAATGTTTTGTAGAGAAAAACAAAACAGGTATTGTTTGGGAGCCTCTTCCTTCTACTGAAGCAGCAGTTATTCATGTCTCCCATTTAACACGGCTCTGAATTGAAAAAGGTGTTGGGAGTCTGAAAGAAAGTAGGTTTAAGGAATAGCTGACAGTAATTTTACTGTCTGAGCTAAGAACCATATAGATATCTGAGAAATCAATACCTTGCATGATTGCTTGAGCTGTAACTCCTTTGTTTCCTATGTTCCTGGTAGTCTTACACAGAATAGGTATATATTAATAATTGATTGGTATTTCTGTATCTAATACTGATATTTGTAATTTTCTTCTTTAGAAATCAGTCCATGCATGGACCTTCAAGGAGTTAACCAACTTAGAATAGCCACAGTAACGTGGAATTTTCTTTCCTCAAAATCAGAAGTTCTGCTAAATTCCATACAAAATTTACAGCTAGGAGGAACTTAAATGTGACACTTGCCTTCCCTTTCTCTTCCCTTTGATAGTTTATATACCTTCTTGCCACAGCTGTGTATGGAACTTCCAATACCACCTTGTCAGATTATTTAACAGCTGTACTTACCCAGCCTTCTTTTTACTCTACCTTCCCCCTTCTGCTTATTTCTGCCTGTTTATCTAGCAAAATCTTACCACTCACTGTTTTCCTCGCACCTTCTCACCTGAACCTCCCTAGCCCAGTCATTCATTCCATACAATTGCCAAGAAACTTCATTCAGTACCCAACTAAGATCCCTGTCACCCTCTTTCCTATTTCCAGCCTTCTCTTCACCAACCATACAGAGAGAACAAATAGGTGTGTGGATGGTGCCAGAAGTGTTGCATTTAAACATAAAATTAAAATGCCACCGTATGGTAAAATCAGATCAAAATTAAGCAAACTGTGCCAGGGTAATGCCTTTGCTTTCCCAGAACGTGCCACAAGTGAGGCAGACATGCCATCCCTTCATTGGCAATGTTTGCATTGGGTAGTAACAGAGAAGAGCTGAAGGCAGTAGATTTGAAATTTCTAGATATGCCTGTCATGCACCCTGCCTTCCTGGCCCCGAGGCTCTATACAGAGAAACAGGGCATAATAAAGTTGATTGATTTGTGTTTGTCACTCATCCAAGTTGCTTTCATTTCAGCGTCCCTCAATCTTGCTCTTTCATTTTCATTTGGAGCCACTGAAATCTCACCTTCCAGAGAATCCAAGCTGTTGGACTTGTCATCTGGTTCAAGATGTCTACACAGCATGAACAAAATTTACTGTCCTCTGAGCAAACTGTTTTGGTGGTTCTAATAGAAAACACAGCAATATCTCTTTTATGCTCTGCTAGGAAACAATCAGCCTTTTTTTTTTTCCCCTCCACAAGGAGAAAAATTTTTTATAGAGATTCTGTAACAAAAATAATCCTGAGAAAAACAGCATGCAGCCAACAGTATATAGAGTGAATTTGAATCAGGTTGTTCTTATATTTTCTCTTTAGACTTAAAATATTGGTTAAAACAAAACTTTAGTCTTTTAAATTGTCAAGGTTAAATGTGGCAAAGCAATTATATTACATGACTCACAAAATACTGTACTCAGTTGAGCGTTAATGTCAGCAGCACTAATTTGTTATTGTTTTCTCATCCCAAAGTTTGTTGCCGATTGAAATTTATCACTAATGCATCAGTTTCTGTCAATTTATCTGCAAAACAATCACATTCTTTAAGAAATCTCTTCTAGTGTAACTTTTTTTAAACAACTTTTAAGGGCTCTGAGCTTTTAAGAAAGGAAAAAGTATGTGCTTTCTTCACAGCCAGCCCCCCACACTTTTTTTTGTTACAGTTTTTTTTATATAAACTATATGGCTCGCTGCTGTCAGCTAGAAAGGCCCCAATGGGAGACCCAAGGTCACTAGTATCTAAAGAGAGACACTGCACAAGTAGTTAGGATGAAAGAATATCCCACTGGGGTTTTGGACTTGCAGTTTCTTGGCTCTTGTGACTTGAAATAAATGCATCATCAGTGTCTGGAGCCACCAGCCATATTCTTACTCATGAAGCTAACATTACAGTCAGAGTTAAACAGGTGCAGAGGATGAAAACCTCTATCATTTACTTCACATATAATGATACTTTGACTTCTCTCTGCTAGGTCAGGATGAAAATTTTCCACTAGCTTCAGCAGAGCCTGGAATTATTAGGAAAGCTCCATGCTAAACAATTTGTTGTAAAGATTTAGTGATATGTAACAGGATATGCAAAAGGATGCTGACTTAGGAAAAAAACCCTAAATCCTGGTGTACACTTAAATAGTGTTATTCAGTATGTGATTTACTTTTAATAATACTTGAGGAAGAATTTATTGTCCTTCTGTGTTTTCTTTCTTCATAATTACAGAAGAGATACTGAAGTATGTTTGAGGCCTTCAGACTAAGGTCAAGGTCACCTTTCAGGTTTTGGTACTGATTTCCCTTGTGTACTTCTGCATGTTGATTAAACCTTTTCGTCCATATTCTCATGACTGGGATTAAAACGTCTGTGCTTTATTTAGATGCTACAAAACTCCATTGATGGATGGCTACTGCAACCGCTTTAAAAAAAAGTCACAAGAATACAAACATACCATCAAGAAGAAATATACTGAATGCTTGTCACATGGGAAACTTGCAGACATCTGGGAGCTGACCACAAAACCTCACTCTTTCAGAGTAATTTAATGAACTGTCTAGTCAGCTCAGCTTCCCATGGCTAGGAAAAAAACAGACAAAAACCCTTCACAAAAATTTTGAAGTAGAATAAGCTATGCACTAAACTAAAAACCTTCCAGTACTGTCCATTTGAGAACCAAACTTGGCTCATTCACTTTGAAATCTAATGACAGAAAAAGACAGAAAAGAAAAAGGACTATAGATAACCTGTACAATTCTCTCACATACAAAATGAAAATGTCCTCTATGCCTTGCTTTAACCTTTTATCTTTAACAGACACCCAACCGGGAATATACTCAATTAAGTCTGACTTTAGGTTATTATTAATGGTATCTTGGATAAAGTGATTTATCAAGCAACCCAAGGATAACTGACTTTTAGCTCTCCAAAGTAATACGGTAGAAAGCCATTACTGAGATATGCTACTGAAACAGGACTAGACTGAAAGTCTAATGTATTGAGCCAATAGGTCTTGTCCAGTGGTCCAGTACTGCACAATGGATCCAGCTGGACATGAGATATCACAAGCTACACTGCTGTCCAATACAACATGAATAGGAAGCTTTTCCTGTTGCAAAAATGGGATCCTTGAAAGTTAGCTGTCAAGGTAGAAAACTGCAGAAGGTTCTTCCACACCAATACTTAATATTCAGGAACCAACAGTTTTCCCAGTAAATTCATTTCTATTCACTCACTGGATCTAGAAGAAAGAATACATCAAGAAATCTGTGTCCTTTGGGCCCTGATGAGAAGTGTGCTTTCTTAACAAAAAAAAGCCTTCAAACTCTACCTGCTTCAAAGAGAAATCGCACATTGTCTGAAAACTCAAGGCAGCAGTCAAAATGAGATCCCAGGGAGAGACAGTGCACGAGGCCAGAATGCTGCAGCTTCAGAATTTTCACAATGGAAATAAACAGAACTTCAAGCTATGGTGTACATGAAAAATGGTAGAATTAAGAGCTACATTATGCTCTTGGCCTTCAGAATTATTTACAATTCATCTTAATATAAGTTGCTTGCACATAAATAGAAAAGGAGATGTGGTTTGAGAGTCTGAATTAAAGGGAAAAAAGGCAGGACTTAGTTTCTTCCTAGATCACTAAGTATAAATGCTGGTAAATTGAGTTGGAATATCTCCTCCCTGTAAAATCATACTGTAATTTTTCCAATGGTTTCCTAAAGATCTCAGGGGAGCCTTGTCTTTGTCCATTTCTGTTTTTCCCTTAAGTGACAAAGAACTGAAGAACATCGTGCTTCAGGGAATTTGTTACTAATTTCGATTTGGCATTTAGCCACAGCATTTCTCTCTTCTTTACTTTTGAAAAACAGCTGTATGTTACCCTCATACCTCGTTAATTAGACAAAAAACACAGATAACATGACCTTTGATTTTCCTTCTGTTTAAAGCACCCCAGTAACACACCCTTCCATGTTTAGATTATAGAGAGATCACTGAGAAGATAAGAAGATTAACATAAAGTACTGCCGTGTAACCACATTCCTTTCTGTCACAAACTCAACTCTGCTTGTAGGCTGGGAATGCCCCAGGAGAGCAGCAGAGAGAACACTGTCCACTCTCTAGAGAGTAATTCTTTCTGTCAAGTGCTCTCTTGACTAAAGAGCATGGCTGTCATGATAAATCACCTCACTGAAAAAGACAGTTTATAGACAGATACTCTGACCTCAGACTGCTAGATTAGGCATAGGCTGGAGGTCCTGCTATGCTTGTGCATTATGGAGAAGAATATAAGCATTCATTTAGAGAGCATCTCATGGCACAGTTGGTGCGTACCAGACACAGCCCTTTGCTATTTCTATTCTAAGATATATTACACAGAGGTGGAATGTGGGAGAGTAGGTCAGACTGCACATCCTTTTCACATGTTATCTGAATACACTCAAAAGTAATTGCAGCCATGTGAATTTTATCTGCTGGTGACACTGAGTTCCAGTTTGCCTACGGGGTAGCCGCAAGTGAGACACTGATTACCATCCCTAGGTTTTAACACTTAGAGAAGCTTGTATCTGTTTCTGGCTACATCATTGACAAAACTTAAAACTGACCCTCACAGCAAAAAACCTAGGCTCTAAGGAAGACTTCTGTGGATACCTACCGAGCACAGCTGAGTGTAACACGGCACCTTTCGAGGCCATCAGAAAAAATTCTAACAGATCACTACCTAAAGTGCTAAGAACACTCATGTTTTATAATACCTCAGAATTTTTGTTCAACCATAGTTATTGCAATTTATAAAAGCATAAAAGAATGGAGTTTGGAAAGGACCTCTAGTGCTTGTTCAGTCTAAACCCCTGCTCAAAGCAGCACCAATCAAAGCAGGTTGCTCAGAGCTGCTCTGAATAGTTCCAAAGGCTAAGATTCCACAGCCACTCTGGGTAATCTGTTCCAGTGTTTGACCACAATTTAACCACACTCTACACAGTTCAGAGCAACTAACCTTCTTACTTCATTTTCTGTCCCTGCTTTTTCATATTCTGCCAGATCAATATAAACCTTATTTGGGCTCTGTGCATTCAGCTTCTGTTCCTAGAAGTCAAGGAATTGTTCTCCTGTGGTTTCCCTTTGCTTATAAGAGAACACACCTATGGCAAATACTGGATGGGCCACTACATAGCAGCTATATCCTTCAGTTCACCCAGACCTGAAAATACAAATATATGAAGAATATGTTCTGAAATCAAGTACTGGGAGACCATGCTGAAAGTAATTCAGTTGAATATACATGCCGATGTATACATACAGGAACAACAAAAATGAGAAAAATGTTCAATGTGTATATTAACCACACATGCTTTCAATCTCACTTATAGAAGTCAACCCCATATGCTCAGAGGATTATTTAGATTCATAAAGTTATATCAAAAATGGATTTGCAGAACTGAAGGCATAGCTTCATAATTATAATGTCAGACCATCAATCCAAGCTATTTCATACTCTGTTGTGGGGAAAGGTCTTTCTTTCCTACTATTCACGGTAGCCAAAAGTTTAAAGAGTTGCCAGGGATAATTTCTTTATTATCCAGTTTATCCTGTCCCTCTAAGCCAGCCCTTATTCTCACCTAACTTTTATTGTTACTGAGTTAGCCAAACTGATTAATATCTTTAGAAAAATGCATACAAATTTATCGCAGACAATTTGACAAAACAGCAAACCATTTTTGCATTTCCAGACTTCTGAATAGCTTCATTTTATCACACTGTGATTATCTGTCTATATTCTTTTAATAAGTTTTAGGGCTGCAGAAATTCTAGGACCAGTATTCATTTCATGGCTTCAATAGCCATCAGATGGTGGCGATTATCATCTATTCTGTGCTGAACTTGTTTAAAAATTGAGATGATGAATAGGTGCTATAAATCCCTGCACTTTCCTTGACCATTCCATTCATTCAAAAAAATAATAATCAGTTGAGGAGCGATGTATGTTGCTGCCATACCCCTGCTATCACACATTTGACTTTGCTCTCAACTGTAAAGATAGACTGATAACATTTTTTTCTGTCAGCAGCTGAAGACGATTCTCATATCAATTCTATTCACAGAAGTCAGCACTGCTTGTTAATTCTCATAAAATATGTTCTTATTTTGTGAATTCTGATATTATTAATCTGCATGAAAACACCCTGAAGGATTTCAGAGAATCAAAATTTGACAAAGAACAAAGGTTTGGCAGACATTCAAGTTGAGTTCGATTTTAAGTCGAACTGTAGACCATCAGACTTAACTGTGACTGCAGCCCTTTGGGATGCTGAATGGGTTTCAGATACAAATCCTATTCATGATGTGATCACTGAGTAAATTGCTGCATACAAGTAAACTTTATCACAGAAAAAAAGGTCACATAAACCTTTCATTTTACAGAGAAATAGACAATGGGACTTTAAGACAGCATCGCAAGAAGTAACCTTCTAATACCAGACCTGTAAGTACTGATCTGAGGCATAAATATTACCTGTGACTTGTACTTTATACCTTTGCATAGAGCATTTGAGTAATACAAAATAGTAGTAAAAAAAAAACATATGCAAAGAACTTGCCTGGCTTCTCCTGAGGATTACTAGAGCCCAAAATACAGGAATCATTGGAAGTGTCTCTAATCTGAGCAAATAATATTAGTTTATACCTGCTAAGGATCTAACCTTACATGAACTGTTATAATACACAACCAAAATCCTTAAAATCATAAAGATATGCTCTTTTAGTCAATTCAGAAAAACTTAGGCTGCACAATTAAATAGGTTCACCTCAGCAGTTCAATAAAAACTTCAGGTAATGTCCTTATGGCTTTGATGTTCTTTAATGTTGATGTTGAACGGCATTTGTATCAGCACTATTAGCTGAAGCAAAGACTGCCTACCATAACAAGTGGGGAAAAAAAAAGTAAGAGAAACCATAATAATATCCCCTTGCCCTCAAATGAAAGTGCTTTCTCATTTAGGTAGGAAATTAGTTTCATAAACCTTAGCTTAATATGACCTTATTCTTCTGAGTGTCTAACATAATAGATAATTATTGTACAGAAAATAATTTTAGATACAGTTCTTTATAATAAAAGCTGTCTCCTCTTGTATCCACTGCTCATGAGTGTATGGATGTGCTATTACGCACAGCAGTACAAAAAAAAGTAAAAGTGCACTTTTAGTGCAACAATCTACAATAGAAGAAAAATGATTTTCTAGATGCTGATATCCAATGTAATAATTCTGTCAGTTGGACAAAACATATAGACAGGTCATAGAACTAGTTTAAGTTGTTTGTATTTACTAAAATAGAAGATTTGAATATTTCTGTAAGAGGTCCTTGGCTCCTACAGCTTACCATTCCAGCAGACAATGCAAATAGTTTAGTGTCTCTCATTTCACTACTGACTAGCTATTATAGTCATATAGGACACTTTCACTGAGAAAGTTACATTATGGGAAGATGTACTACTTGTACAGTCATAAGCAGACAGAAATTAGCCTTTGGTATTTCCTTTGTAAATTAAAAAAGAAACCACTAATCATCTTCCTCTTCCTAAAAGTACATTTTAGGCTTAATTTTTACTCTTGGAATGAGACTGGAGTAGGGAAGATATGCTTCTTTAGCCAATGCTCACAGAATCTTTTCTGCCCAGTAGTATCTATTTCTTTCCAAAGACAGAGTGCAGTGGGACATCATTTGGAGCTGGATAATATACTTCTCCACTGCAGCTTGTGACAGACCTTACCTGCATGGAAGGGCAAAGGTCTTTGCTTTAATTTAGAAAGCTTAATGAAAACAGAAGCAAAAGCTCAGAACAATCATCAGAAACGAGAAGGAAATTCTTCACTATTTTGACTGTTTTATTTGCCAAGATAAAATGTAGCTTGCAACTGCCTGGAAATCCTTTTCCCCTTCCATATATGGCAGGGGGAAGGTAGATTAGGTTCAGTGCCTAGCAGATTCATCCTGGATCCTTTGAAAGAACACATTTGAAAGTGCTCTCTTTAATGGAATCCAACTCATCACACAGTAAAAAAAAAAAAACCAACCAAACAAAAAACCCAAACAAAAATAAACCAACCAGTGCTTAGCCACAAAACTAGATCCCAGTTCTTCAGTGCAATGGGTGCTATAGAGATGTTTCTACCAACAACATGAGCAAGCACAGAATTCTAAATTAAAAATGATTATCAACTAGGAAAGATTTGAAATCATACTCCAGTGACAAGCTCTCTTTGTAAAACTCACTTCTCCATATAATTCTAAATTATGCCTTCTACTAGGAGAAGCCATTGTTCAATCTAAAAATTTTTTTGCCATTTTGTGAAGTATTATGCATATACTTCTAAACTTCTTTTCCCTTATTATTAGTAAAGTATAACGCAAAATAACTGAAAACTGAGTTTTCAGCCTGCACATAACTCACAAAGAAATTTGTATCAATAGGGAAATACTTGAAGCTCTTGTATTTCATAATCTGGATATTCATGTATTAGATGTGGTTAGCCAACTGCAAGGCTCAGGTTACCAATTTCAATAGGAATCATTTTATATCCTTTTCTAAGGGATTTCAGATGAATAACAACCTGTCAGTAATCAGTCTCAAGTAGCATAAAGCTTATCTTAAAAGCAATTAGAACAAGCAGCATGGTGTCCCCAAGTATCATCCATGATGACCCTGAAACTTGGCTGTATTTATAATGAATCCTTCCACAGCAAGTTAATACAGATTTTTCTCTGTCCCTTGTGAGCTTGTTTAGATGAGGAATATTTGCTAAATCTGTAATGGTACTGGCTTACTTCACTCATACTGATGTTATTGGTTTTGTGAAAACTGATACCAAGTTATTTAAAATAAGTAGTTTTTATCCACTATAAGCTAGTCCTTAACATTATTTTAATGGTGACTTAGAACTTCCTTGATTGAAAGTTTTATCTTCCAGTACAACAGATAGCCATGAATCATATCTATTATACCACACTAGTTCAGCATTATTTATAACAGGCTTGTGGGTAACCGCCAAATGTTCCACCACTGCCCAACTTTCAGATGACTGACCTATCATAGAACCCATTACTCTGAGTGACCACATTTTACTGCTCAGTGTAGACACAGATGTGCTTCAGCTCCCAACTTAACAGCCCTGTGCTTCACCATACTTCAACACGGTAGCTCAAAGTGACAAAAAATAGAACAGATTTGTAGTGCAAAAAATATCAGGTACAGTCACAGTTATGAGATACTAGGTTGTCCGTTTCAATGAAAATTCTTTATTAAATAAAAACTGTAGGGTTGGTTTTTCAAGCTACAATATTTAATTCAGTACACAGAGTCAAAAAGCTCCTGTCTTGGGACTCAAAGTTGCCCAAAAATGAAGACTTGCCTAGGACTTCTCCTGTATTGAGCTTTCAAAAAAAAAAAGTTTATAAGCAGCTCTCCTTCAGTTAACTCTGCTTCTACGCATACATCCTTGTTTCCTAACTTTTAGCTTTATCAATTACTTTGTGAATTTTTGCAACTCAGACCCTACTTTTAATTCCTTTTAAGCTTTTCTTTCTCTCTTTTTTGTGACCTGTCTGCCTGCTGTCTGCTCCCCTCACTCTCTCTGCTTGACCTGCAAGCTCACAAATCCTTTTTCTGATGCCCTTCATAGATTCTCCTGCTTGCCTCCCATTGCAGTCTCTGGAATCCTCTCTACCTGAAAAAATCCCAGCTGCCATCAGCAAATAAAACCTCTCCTTATCCTTCCAGCAAGCCTACACAATTCAGTTTCTATCTTTGAGAAACATAATACAAATGAAGAACAAATGATTAAAACAAAATCTATCTAGCATACCCACTAAATACATAAGTTCAAGTGTGAACACTTGCTCAGAGCAACAGCACCAAAATCCTCAATATATAGAGGCAAAGGTGAAATAGCTGCAATAATGCCTCTTATAAATCTTTTTCCTCTGTAGATCTCAAAGCACTTCACAGTAGATCATAATTTTTATCTCAATTTTATTCAGATGTGGACTAACATGTTTTACTAAGATACTGGTAAGGTAAGAAAAGCTTCATTTACAGGTTTCTTCTCATCAGAGAGCTCAGCCATTTTGGGAAGGTGGTCAGTGTAATTACTTTAAGCCAGTGGAAGCCAGCAGAGGAGTGACATGATGCGCTCAAGTTTCTTTTGACAGTCAGTATCATACCATGGACTAAAATAACATCTCGTGCTCAGGGAAGAAAGTGGACAGGATCTTCATAGAAGATAAAGTTTAAGGACACTGCTCTTGAGAAATGCCAACATGGTGCAAACACCAGGACACATCAAACAATTTCAACTCACACAACTATGGAAGCTCATAAGCCAAAAATTCCAGCACCAACCATAACACATTTAATCTCCATTTCTATATCACAGCACTTCTTGTTTTCAAAGCACGGGAAGAACTTAATTACCTGTTACAAAAAGCTTTCAGAAGTGTTTAGAACAACACAAAGAAAATACAGTAATTTGTAACTCCAGTTGTTAAAGAATTTCTACCCTCAGTGATTGCAGTCATCACAGATGGTCTGCCAACCATTTGAGGTCTGTGTTTCCTGAGCATAATCACAATTCTTCAGGGAAAACCTAAACATTGTTTAGCAACTCTGGACCTTCTGACTATGCCCAAAGGCAATTAATTTTTTTATAATGCCATCAGGTGAATCCCAGTGAGATTATAAATATATATGTATATATTTTTTACCCTCCACCTCTGTTTTCCATTTCTTCTTGTATACACTTTATCTCTAAAATATATGGTAAAAGAAAGAAAGCACAATCACAGTGTGTGAAAAATACAAATGAAGGAGCCTCCTACATCGCAGGCCATTCATCTTCTTCTGATAATGCATGGCAGGATGTGATAAAATAGGGGCAAGAAGTATCCTGTGACTACCCTGGAAGCCAGAATTAAGCTTAATTTGCTTCTTAGACAAACATACAAGTCCATAGTGTTCTACTGACACAGGAGAGCCTCAATGCATGCACACATGAACTAAAGTATATTTAGTTCCCTTTCTTAATGCTACACCACCTTTGAAAAATCTTACATATTATTTTAGATAATCATGTTTATGATTTTATATTATGGATTGAGTCCTTTTGAAGGTGATCAGTAAAATCTCAACATAATTTTCAGCCTCACTGACAGAGATCACTAACACAGATGAACTTAGCAAAAAAGGAAACTTTTTTTTGCTACCATATGATTTTATCTGACAAAAAAAAACCAAGGGCCTAGTCAATGCAGTACTAACCCAGCCATGAAATCCAGTGAGAGTTCAAAGTCATTTTGCTGTGCTCAGACTGCAAAGATGGTGGTCAGAATAACTAAATATACAATGACATGTTAAATGAGAGACTTCTGAATCTGTTACAAATGGATTTTCCCAAGAGAGAAAGAAGGAAAAGTCAGCAACATTTTATTAAATACCATACACTTGAGCAATTTGGTTTCCATATCTTTATATCTGACACAATAACCTTATTGTGCAATAAGGTTTTCCTGGTATACTCTACACTGCCACTGGCTCCCTCTCTTTTCTGCTGGGATTTCTCTCTTTCAAAGACATAGGTGAGTTAAGGAAATACTTTTTACAAAGATATAATATGCTCTTCTTATTACAGAAAAAGACAAGATGAAGCTGCAGAACTCTTCTAGCAGTATACTAATGCTTATTTTATTTAGTTGAAAGATCTGTGCCTTATATGTGCTTTTAAAGGAAATGAATTTTTTAATAGGTTAAAAATCATTTGCCTTGTTCAAAGTGTCATTTTCCAATTTCAAACAACTTTTTGATTACATCTTTTCTTAAAATTGATTATTTGTAAAGTTTAGAGGAACGTTAATGTAATCAACTACCATTATTTTAAAGTAATGTTGAAAAATATAGCATCAAGCAGAGAGTTAGACTGAAAGCTCCAACTAGCACTGGGTAAGAGAGCCTCAAAGCATGTTAAAAGACCAAAAGAGAATGGATTTTTTTTCCTTAGGTGTGCACTGGAAGATACTGATTCATGCTAGATTAGTGTTGCACAGCAGCCTTCCCAAAGCTTTTCCTGAATCTGACGGGAGAAACACAGTAAAAGAAAACTCTCTAGAAATAATTACATCACAAAATATATCAGGTATAAAGGACCAAAACAACACAGGCATTTTTACTAAAGCCCTGCAGGATTATCATGATGCACTGGACAGCTGTACAGCAATGATATCAATCATTATAGTATAGTCACACCTTGCTTACAACATGGTGTCAGAGCTCACATAGGCCAAAATCCAGAGTTGCAAGGTTCTGATACCTTAGAATTTTCCAACATCGTGTACTCTTAGAAAGAGCAGCATGCTTGAGACAGCTTTAACACACACCTCCCACAAGAGCTTCATAAACCAATGCTTTTTTAACAGCTTTTATGAGTACTTTGCAGCACACACACACACATACATATAAAGAGAGAAAAGTAATAACAGGTCTAAATTAACTAAAAAGGGTGATAGCCACAAACCATTGAAAGAAAGAAAGAAAAATTTGCTTACCTATCACAAGCATCTGGGCCCAAATACTCCAATAAGAGAAATCTCCAAGTAGAAAACCCTCCCTTGTGGCAGTTAGCCCATAAATGAGGCTTAGGGAGGGGTGTAAGCCGGTTCCACCCCCCACCGTTCTAGTCAGAAAAGTGAATTGCTTTCACCTGTGCTCCCAGGGCTGGCTGTGTCCATCACCAGGTGCTCAATCATTAGTTCAGGCCATGACTTAGCAATTCCCATACCCACATATACACACACACAAAAGTTTAAAATATATATATATGGTAGCCTTCACTAGTGAACAACCTAGATATATTCTTACTAAGCCAAGAACTACATTTATCCTTAAATACAAACTCTAATAAGGATTTTTTTCTATATTCTGAATAAACCTGTCTGGTTAGGTATTGTTATTTTTGACATGCTGTCTTCTTTATGAGAAAGAACACTACTCTGAGTAGTCAGTTCCATCAAAATTTATGAAACTGTGTTGGAATAAGTTACACTGTCAGTTTTGTTACTTTTTTTTTTTCCTCATAAGAAAAAGTTAAATAACAATGCACTAAATTTTTTCAGGAAACCTGAGTTCTAAGGAGTGAGGTCAACACTGCTGACACACACATAAAAAAAAAAAAAAAAAAAAAAAAAAAACAGAAAAAAAAATATTTCCAGTCCCATCCAGAGACATTTAGAAACTGACAATGAATGTAGAAATTAAATAACATTGGCTTTTTTTTTTTTTTTTAATCTCATTAGGTTGTCTCAGGATGATGAATGAAATGCTTGCCACACTGAAACTGGTGTTACAATTCCCTAGGACAAGGAGTTCACCTTTTGTTTTGTTTTCAGGACTGTGTAGAGAGGTGTCTTTGTTATTCTTTTTAAGGTGAACAGTGTTTAGTGTGATGAAATTACAAGGGTATCTAAATATAAAGTCCTTCTGGTGGCTCGGCAATGACCCCAGAGATAAAGCATGCTAGAAGTGACAAGTACATGAGTAGGACTTTTGGTTTACCTCTAAGATGACACAGTCATTCATAGCCCAAAGAAGCTCCTCTGATGGTAATATTGTAACTCTGTGTCATATTTAATCTATGCATCACAAAGGTATAAAATACTGAACAAAGACCTTCTTGGGGAACACAACAAATAATACCTCATTCAAAGGGTAGCCAAGAAGAAATGCAGCCACTGATGGTGAAGAGACAGTAATTGGTTTCCCGTTATCTGTCAGAAAGCTGTTTAGTTGCTGTATATTTAAAACTCTGATAAAGTGTAAACTAGATCATAGGGGACATCTGTACCTGGATTTTATTACCACCATTGTACAGAACCCAGAATAAAGGTATCAACTTTACAGAGCTGGCAGGGAATGCAACTACTTAGGAAGCACTACTCAATCAAGGCTATTTAATCAGCGTATCTAGAAGCACCAGGAAGAAAAACGTATTTTTTGAAGTGATAGAGTGGCTGAGGTGTCGATTCCCTGTTTACTTACCTTTTTTTTTTATTATTATTATTTTTACTTCCATTTGCAATACCACTAAAAGAGAATTTTTACTGCTTTGAATGTTTACCAATTTAGACAGTATTGCACCATTACTGCAACATGGTAGCACTGCCCCACTATTGAAAATCTACTTTGCAAGTAGGTGGGAAAGGCGACTGTAATCTACCTACACATGCAGAAGTTCCAAAATTTACCTTTCTTTGAACTGAAGTAAATTAGACCAAATACTGTAATTTGTTCCTCACTTTCCATCTCAAAAACAAACTGATAATAACCAAAAGTATTCATGAAGCCGAAGGAGTTATATTTCCTGTAATTTTTTTTTTTTTTTTGGCATAATAATTTTACACTTCTCTTTTTCTCTGAAACCCTGCGGAAATTAAATTAACATTTTTAACTGTCTGCTTCAACTTTGCCACAATAAAGGAGAAGAATTATGGTTAAGCTTTGGAGCATCAAATTCAAATGTAATATCAGTAAAGCGATTTCTCTGAAATTTGTAAACAATATATTGCCTGGGAGAGCCTGCTGCTGTTAGTAATTTTGGACTGAGTTCTTTATAGCTGCTTATTCTAACATGGCGTTTCCATCCTGTTAAAATGTCATAAGGATAAAGGAGTAAATTTTGACAGCTGTGACAGGATTATCATTGCTAAGGAAATCACATCCTTGGTACTCGTATGTTTCAGTACATCTATTCTACTTTGTCTTTGGCCTTGACTGAACTAAAAATTACCTTCTCAGACAAGAACAGAAATATAAGAAAAGACAGAAAATATTATTATTCTCTTAAATAACTTGATGCTTGAAATTGCAGCAATAAAAAACAATCTCTCTGGATTGTTTTTATTTGCATTGTTCAGATTTTGAGGGAATACGAGGCTTCCTTCTTCAAGGACAAAGCCAACACACATTTTATCTGGGCATGCAAACAGGAAGGGTTTTCTTGTACGTATGTTAGATGAGAAACATGAAGGAAGATTCCACTAACATTAGCCACTCAATCTGTTCTGCTATGTGCAGAATGGGTATGAAAAGCAGCAAATGATATATGCAACACCCCGAACTTTCAGAACATTGGAATTACCACTCTGGATCCATTTAATTTCAAAATCCTCTCTGTGACAAATGAAAGTACACAAAACCATATGAACTGCAAAAATCCTGCAGTGGACAAGTGTAGCTTTATGCACTGGTTCTTTTCTTTTCTTTTCTTTTCTTCAAAAGCAAAAAAATAAATATTAAAAATACAGCAAAGAAACAAAGCATGGCTATAACTACTATTACTGTTGGCAGTCACGTACTGTCTCTCAGGCTTCACTCCTGAAGATTATTTGATATTAAGGGCATGTAAGTTCCACTGATTGAAATGCTGATTTATGGGCTCTGAAATTCTATGTCCAGAAATACAATCTCCCAGTAAACATCAGTTACTGCAGCAGCAGTGATATGAAGCGATTCCTCCAAGCAGCTGGGAAAGGGAGTAAAGAGGGAGTCAAATGGTGTCAAATACTCGAATCAAAGCTACCAAGTGCACTTCTGAATTTGTTTCAATTTAAGATAAGGCTGCATTTAGAAATAGTAGCATGACTATGCAATTTGTCATTGCAAGTTTCTATGCTTATACCTAGGCTGAATTGACTAAACTGACTTTTTATTAATTTATTTTATTTATTTGTGTCTCTCTGGCTTCCAAAGCTGCCACATACATCTATTCACAAGCATTGCAAGTCATGATTAGTTTCCTCAGATTTTATCTTCACACAAAACTATACTACTTCATCTTTTCTTAAATATCGTAATTCATCCAGTAGCAGTATTGGATACAGCTCATTACTGCACCATTGGATCTCATCCACTTATCTTTATACCCAAGTGGAAGTTTAACAAACTGTATAAAGACCTTCCTGTCCAATACCAATATATACATTGGTGGGATCTCTTTGTAGTGGCAAAAGATACTCATGTCACTAACAATTCTGTGCCAGTGCAAAGGCAGTGACTACCATTTTCTCTTTGCCCAATCAGAGAAAACACCGAAACATTAACACCGTGGTGATGTTCTGCTGCCTAATTGCTCTTTGACAGTCATTACTTATAAATCCTATGTTTCAATGCATCATTTACAATCACTGAAATACTAACCTTAACATCCTTTTTTATACTCATTACATTCTTGCAGGACTTGAGAAATCTGTTCTCCATCTGAGATGGCATTTCTGCTGGTTTGTTGAGGCACTCAGTACTCTGTTCTCATCTTCACCCTTTTCTGCCCCCACAGAATACTAAAACACACTTGATGCTAACACTACCATTTCCCAAATGCGCCCTAGGGGATGATCTGCCACAACAAAAAGGCTGCAAATATCAGGCCACTAGTGAAATAAATGTTCTTCCAAAGTGGAGGCAAGATTTGCCTACACTTTTGTTATGAGAACAGCAGCTTGGTCAGCTAGCTAATGGAAATGTTACGTTTGACAGTCAGAACTCACATGAAAAATGAAAAAGGCCTTCAGGTAATGTTAGCTACAGAAGTTTGTTAACATATGAACTGACCAAGGGTCAAAGCTGCCAAGGTGTTTAGGCACCTAAAGCTAGACAGTGTGTTAGGCATTTGAACTACCTGAGTACTTCTGTATAAGCCACTATGCATTCATATTGTGTTCAGTACATGAAATACCTTGTCCTTGAGAGCACCATCATGAATCAACCTGATTGTACAGCACATATAATAAGTGTTGCTGTATCATGACTTAAATTATCAATATCCCTTTAACTGCACACGAAGCCCTGCAAATGTTTGCAGCACATCTTTCACACTTGCAATCTTCACACTTTTGCTGCCTGTGTGAACATCACGCTCAGTTAATTTGCATTTGTGAACTGCAGGGTTTTGCATGTGCAACCAGGTGCACACAACATCAGTTATCTTTTGCAAGGCTGAGGCCAAATGCTAACGTTCTTAGATTAAAAAAAAAAACCAATCATACGCTCTTTTCCCCTTTACATTGTACTATAAGAAAGGTGTGGCAAACAGTATGCTGTGACTTGTCTTAAAAGACATGAAGAATGAAATGACTCTCACAGATATTACTGGACTTTCAACAAGCCCACAGACTTGCAGGTGATGTTTAAGACTGCTGATCTTTTCTCTTCAGTATTTGTTCCCTTTGATTTTTGACATTGTTTGCATCATGTAAAAGTGATACTCACTGAATAGTGAAAGTAGTATGTACTACATGAAAAGCCTCAGGCTGTTGTTGTTTGAAAGATTTTTATACCTTTAAATGTTGACAATATCCTGCCAACAGTCCTTTAGTTGCTTCAGTGAAATATAAACAAGAAATATGCAGAGTTTAAAGTCCTTCAGAAAGCCATAATTATACATACATTCATCGTCAATGTGTTTCTTTGGAGATTTTATTAACCATACATGTCTACTTAATCCTGAAGTTTTCACAGCAGCAAAGTGCACAAGACTGCAGCTAAGGTTTTGTCAGCACTTTCATTATTAACTTATTTCTACCATATCTACAAAGCATCTTGCTAGTCTGAAACTTGACACAGAGGCCTCACTCTCTTTTAATGCTGTTGTTTGTACCTTAGTATTTCACTGCCAAAAAAAATGGCAAGCCAGTATCATGGAGCTCTCTTTCTCATGTGATAATAGTTTTGGTTTTAAAAAGGGGGATAATGTACTGCTGTGGCATTTAAACTTCTTTTTCTTGTCCTCTCTTGTTGGCTAATTATTCCTTTGTTGTAAATCAGTTAATTATGCCTGTATCATAGCTCTTTGTGAGACAGGAATCTCCTTCTGACATTGCTGATAATTAAATGAATTGAGATTGATTTTTCATTTGTGATACAGTTCTGTAGCATTTTTCTTTATTGTACATGGTAGGAAGTGATAAAGATAATTGCAAGTGATATTTTGTTGATCACAGAATGGAGACAGCTTTTCTGCTATGGTGCAACAGGTTTTATGAACTGATTTAAGTTACTAAGGGTGAAAGGAAGGAAAAGGAAGGGGGATTGTACCCCTTTTATTCATCCAAGAACAGCTTTAACAGTCTTACAAGAGTCAGAGAATCCATCAAAAGTTCACATGACATTTAAGGAAGATAATTATATATGAATTTCTTTTGGATAGTGACTGCATACGTAAGGAAAATAGCTCCTGAGACTGAAGGCTCTCGTTGCCTCTGTGGGTGACCCATCTCCTGCATTGCTTACTGTTAGTTTGCTATGCATGAACACTTCCAAATCTGAAGAAGCCAGTGCAAAGATCTTGATACATTTTGTTTCTCTTTAAGTATTTATGTCCCTTTGCAAGGATAATTTAACTATTTTCAGACCTGTTTTAAATTATTAAATCTTTCATTTCCTCTTTTCAAAAACAAATCTGAATAGAGAAACAATGAACATATATATAAAATCACATAACTAACACATAATTGATACTTGGCTAGAAGAACCCATGCTGGCTCGGTATTTAAAGATTGAAATGGAAGTCTGAAGAAATTAACCTCTAGCACTCTGGCAACCTAAATTTTGCAAGGAATTGACTTTCTCGAACTTTCATTAAAAAAAAATAAAACCCCACAAACAGAACAAAGAACTGACAGCAAAATAAGTTTCCATTCTTATATTGCCAAGGAATCATTTAATATCCAACTTACTACAGCACTGTAAGATATCCATTACATCCAGGATACTCTAGTATTTGACTATTTCTAGCTGCTGTGTAAGTAGTTCCGCATTATGTGCTTTTAGTATTTGAGAATACATTCTATTTTGACTTCTCAAAGCAGCAAGATTCCCTTCAACACCTGACACCAACTTTAAGACAAATAATGCTTCAATTGCAGTTTCTTCTCTATTTTCAGTAATCATCTGTAGAATTACTGAGAAATATGCTTCTCTTGATTATGGATGTGTCAATTAGGACAGTTTTAAACAACAAAAAAAGACTACAAAACTTTCACTACAGTATCCTACCACACTGGTCTTTGTTGCTCTACAGGAAGTAATGGGTGTTGAACGTACAGATGTTTATATTATAATTACAATATTATTAAAATGACTCTTGAAGAAATCTGAACCTCTAAAATGCTGATTTATAAGGAAGGATTCCTCATAGCTCTAAAAGTAACGGCTTATGGAATATAAGAGAAAATAAATATTTCCTTTGTATGCTCATATCTACATTTGCAGATAGTCTCTTTATAATACTCTCATTGCCAGACTTATTAAAAAAAAAATCAAAGTTATTTACATGAATGAAATATATTTTTCCTCCACTACATTATTCTAATAGGATTTGGTAGAGCTAAAAGTAAACTGCTAAAATATGCTGCATGGCTAAGTCTATTGTCTGCAAGTGTTATTCATTCATTAAGATAACATTTTTAGGGTTTGGTACCTAGCTTCTTGAGGCTGAAAATAAGCCTTTATTTGTCCTTCAGGATTATTAACAGTAAGTGATTTCCACATTAACATCAATAGCAATAATGAAGATGTCCTTTTCAATTCATTCTGAGGAACTTTGAGTGAGAACTGTTATTTGGTGAAGCTTCATTCTTTAATAGAGTCCAAAGATAATTGGGTATTGAAAATTCCATCTAAATCAACCAAATAAATCTTTCGGTTACCAAATTAATAATTTCAGTGATGCCATCAGCATTCAATTTTCACTCCATTAAATTCCTAAATTCATGTGAGAATGGCACAGCAAACAAATTAAAATGAGTTTCTTATAAAAATGAGAATGATAAGATTATGCCTTCTAAAAAAGCAATTTAACTCAAATAAATTATTTTTAAATTATTAAATGAGGCATTGCATTAACTATGAAAGAGAAGTATAAAAGGGCACTGGCCTATGGAAAATAAGACATCTATAGATATAATTGTCCAAGGTTATAGAGGTCTAATAATTGGCTCATAAAACTTTATGGCAACTTGTACAATATTCTTCTTTCTTAAGATAGTATTCTGATCAGCAGGATGATAAGACAGGGAAGGACACACTTTTATTTTTTTCCACAGGAGCACATGGTTAAATGTTTTCAAATAGCCTCCTATTGCTTTGCTCAACACAGAGTATTAGAGCAAAATGTTACTTGCTCTGTGTGGAATATTAAATCACTTTTGAACTACATCATGTTACAGTAAGGCAGCTTAGTGTCAAGAAGTTCTGCAGGAAGAATTCAGGATACAAGACAAGAAAATTCTGTAATTGTTTTCTTTAGACTATGTGCTCAGTACATTGAAGGCTTGAACCTGTAAATGTCAGGTTTGATACGTTCTCTCCTTTTCAGTTCTTGTTCAGTCAACTTCATAGAAAGCCAAAATTCTGAAGAATGAACAAAAACAAAATAGAAAGAGACTGCAGTAGCAGCTTGATAGCAAAGCAGTGTGAATAAATGAGATTTTCATATGCTTCCTGTAAAAGAATATATGCTACCTCCTGCTTATGGTGGAATCCTATCAATAATATACAAAAAAAGCAATAGGTGGAGCTTGAGGAATGTTCCACAGATGTAGTCTGTAGACAGATGTCATCAGAAGTCTGTACAGGTAAAATGGAGGTCTGCTATTATAAATTTATAATAAAATAAATTCTGCCTTTCTACTTCCATAGATGTCTTTGAAGATAACTCCTCAATTTCAATACACATACACACCCTTATATCCATGCCTTATTTTCCCTATATTCTGTCCACATCCTGAAAAAAAAAAACAGAAATAGAAACACTATATACCACAGTTAGATAAACATTTTATATTCTATTTAATAATATGATGCAGTAAGACATATGCAAGTTGTTTCACTAGCTTCAGTGCAGGTTCACACCTTAGATAAGAGAGTTACTGTGAAATTAGATATCCTTGTTCTTAAGCATTAACAGGCATTTATAGCCACTGCAGCTTCCTAGGGAAAGCCTTGTAGTCAAGTTCTCAAGAATTCTCTACTAGCCTCCTCCCATAACAGTGAGCCAGCCTGAGTTCAGATACCCTGATGATTCCAGTAATTCTTGCTCCTATAAGCTGAATTCTTTTATGATTTCTCTTCACTTTCCATTCCAACTAATTTTAACATAAAAAAAGTACCAAACCAGAAAACATTAAGGAATCAGATATACGAACTCTATCCTACAATGTGAGTGCTGTTTGAATTAAAGCACTACAGGGTTTAGATAGCCCTGATTTCTTCACCTTTGATTTCCCAGTGATGTCCAGAATAAATAATTGCCTTATTAAAGGGCTTCTGAAGCCAATAGAGCAAGGTAGAAAACACCAAAGTCACCAATTCAGCCTTTGATTCTCTCTGACAGAAAATTAAAAATGAATGAGAAGAAAATTAATAATAAATGTATTCATGGCCTTATTGGAATTCATGACTCTCTTGCCAACATTAAACAAGTTCAACCAATTGTTCCTCTTAAAGTGAAATAGCATCTGAGTTGCAAGCTGTTCAAGTACTATATTTTTTACTTAGATACACTAAATTAAAAAAAATAATAATAACCCAACTAAATACTGCCTCAGTTGCAAATTCCTTAAGCACAGACTTTTAGTGAAGTCTTTAAAGAAAATTATAATTCTTAATATGTGTGAAAATAAAACTAATGGCCTTTAAGCCAAGCAAGAGTTTGAATACATGCTCTCACACTCCTCCTTGCATCAAACAGTAACTTTACATCAACACGGTTCTCAAGACTTATTTCTTCTCAAAACCCAAAGGACACAGGGCATTCTACTAGAAGTACAAAAATACATTTGCTCCTCAACTCCATTTTTTAGGGAAGCAAGAGTTAATTCACAGAGGCAATGTCATACTTATTATGAAAAGAATCTTAGTATTGAAATGGTAAAACCGTCAAACAAGTTCAAGAGCTAAAAATTACAGATGTACTCTTCTCCCTTGTGTACTCTCATCCATGTATTAAAACTCTGACCTATGACAGAATTCAGGCAGCACAAGACAGCCAGTCCAGTATGTGTTGGGAATTTGGGGAATGATATGAAGTCAAAAGTGATAACTTAGCATCATAAAAGCAGTCAAGGATCTGAAATTCCTTTGAGCCCAGCATTCTCTTAGTGGCTGTGACCAGCATCAGATGCTTAGACAAGAGTAAGTACAGCTATTTTAGATACTCCTGCTGCATGTTTATCCAGCACACAGATGGAGCTGTTCAGTTCTAGCTACAGGTTTTTTTTGACTCTTTTACGATCAGCCTTGCCCACAGTTATACATGCAGTCTCCAACCAAGCTGTCATCTACGTCTGTGAATGAAAGAAGATAACCTTTACATTGCCAAAAGTCTGAAGAAGGTTTTACCATTTTCAAAGTGTATTTCAGAAAATGAAACACCATGAGGCTGAGAACTTGGCTTGCAAAAGATAACGTACTGAAATATAAACGGCCACAGGTACATTTAAGAATGACATCAGTATGACTTTGTTCAAAACTACTTTTTGAAGTCAGGAAAGAACAGATTCCATTTTGTTTAGGGACAAAACTGGGAGCTTGTTCACCACTGTCAGTCAACTGTGGGTCAGTATGGTGGGTGAGTGCGCAGAAGAATAGTCCCCATTTTGAAAGAATGGACTAATTATTTCATTAAGAAAGTGTTTAGCTTTACATCTGCACTAATCAGAGTACACAGTTCTGCATAGATGTGAAAGGATTCTGTACCACCTCTACCGCAGCTGAGTATTTCCAGAGGCATTTCATGCTTTCTTCTGTCTCTGCCCAGGATTGTGGCAGAAGTAAATAAATACAGAATTATTTATCCAGTAATTCTCCCTGAAGTCCACAAGAGCAAAACATTTGAGCTGTCTTAAGAATGGGATGGTATTCTACATCCCAGAGTAAGAGTGATTCAACAGGCTTAAATCAGTAAACTTAAATCAAGATCATTCAGAACTGGGAAGAAGTGTCTAATATAGCAAGTCTTTTAATGCCATGGATGTCTGCTCATTTTTAAATTCATAAATGACATTATCTACTACTAGCCTTTCAGTGCACTTGCTTGGTTGATCTTTTATATCACTGTATTTACTGACTAGATCTATAGTCAAAGGAGAACAAATACGAATTGTTTTCTTCAAATTACTGGAAGGCTAGTATACATTGACAGTCTATTTCACAACACATTTCTGTGGCTGATTCTCTGGAAATCAACTTGCAAACACAAGACTATAATAACTCTAAATCTTTGACTGTGGAAAAAGAATAGATAGATAGAAAGGAAAGATTTTTTCCTGGCAAAGTCTATGTACAGCTGGCAAGAAAGCTTACCATCCAGACTTCAGCACTGAAACCTACATACCACATCACAGGAAATCCAGATCAAGTACCCTATTAACTTACAAGAGCCTGTTATAACCCCCTCATTCAGGAAAATGGTGCCAAAGCGAATTATGCTGCCATAAACAAATGTAATGCTAAATAGGTAGCAAAGAAAGAAAGTAAAAAAAGGTATCTGTTTTTTAAAAAGCAAATGCTTTCTGCAGCTCACTGTAACAATAAACACACATTGGTATATAAATAGTTAGGAAAAAATCTTTGCCGAAGTTAGTAGATTTCTCATCTTTATGAGTTTGGAAAGTGGGTTTTCTATATTTTTATTTTGAGAATTTATTTAGTCTATTGGATAGAATTCATTAATAAGATAATTTGTATAACTTCAGTAACTTTTAATAGGGATAAATTTAAATCTAATGTAAATGCATCTCTCAATTTCAATCAGTTTTGGATCAGAACTTCTATACAAATTTGCAAAGTAATACAGAATTCAGCTCATTGGGGCACATTAGCCTAAATATTCTTGTCAAAACCATACACCATTTCCAATCCATAACATTAAATAGTAACTCATAAACTTATGAATATGTTTATTAGCCTTTCAGAGACAGGCACAGACTAGTAAACATTTCAAAGTCTGCATCTCACTAGCCCCTAGGGTGTATTCTTTAAAGAAGTCATTGATTTTTGTCATCAAAAAACAAGTATTCAAGTAACAGTCTCAAACACAAGATGATGGTAAAGTACCCAGGATTCCCAAAGGTGCGATCTGTAAAAGGATCATTGATTTTGACCTTTTGGGTGGATTTGTCTTTTTTCCTAGTGTTTTATTATGTGCATCAATAACAGGGAAGGCAAAAAAAAAACGAAGTGAGAGAGAGAAAATATAACTTTTTAGAGATGCATGTTTGGACTGCTGCCAGGAAAATGTTCTTTGCATTCAAGTAAACCACTGTAATCAAAAAGAACAACAAAAAATAACCTAAAGCCAAAATATTCCAACAAAAGTGATGTAATTGTTAAGACCAGTAATTGGCTAAAAAATTTTTGAATTATCTGTTTTTCTCACATTCCATAAGACTCAACATTTTTCATGCATGGCTTTTGTAAACATATTCATTACCTTCTCCACATATGAAAGTATAGATCTTGATTTAAGAGGACACAGAGACCAGATTCAATTGTCAGCTATTGTTAAAAAGAATCTTGAGAGGCACCAGTAAAATCAGTACATAAGCCCCATAGAAACAGCAGGCTGAATTTGCAGTACAGTATCTTGTATAAATAATTTTTTTTTTCTTTTTATTCCTATTAGTGTGTGAAGTTAAAATACAGACTTGTCTGGCTCCTCTATATCTCATACAGAGCCCTGAAAATGCAGATATTCAAGATTTGTGCCAGAAGAAATACTATGTTATGTCTAGACCATAGGAAGGAGGGCAGCAAGATAATAAAAGAAAATCTGTTTATTCTCCAGCAGGGGCATGACTTCAGCAAAAAATGGGCACATGAGGATATCTGAAGAGTATTTTATATGGAAAATGCTGAAAATAGCAGGAATTATGTCCAGTACAACTGCTTATTCCATTATCAGTGGGGTAAAATCCTGCATGTAGTACAACAGGATAGCCTTTACCTTCCCCCAGTCATGCAGCCAGTGGAGGAAGGAGCATGGAAAAGTACTTTTACTGGTACCAGGTCAAGTTTGGCAGGGGACCACACCAGTGGATAATGCCATGGCCTGCAGCCCTGGTAGATAATAGCAGAGTTCCCTCAGTTGCCAAGCCTTTCCCCTGTATTTGCAGTCTAATCCCAGTCAAAACACTTAAGGTTGCGTTTTTGCCATCTATACATAACATACTGCCCATCTTAGCAAACTTCAAACAGGAAGGTCATGTAACCTTTATTTTCTAGTTTCCACTAAGCCGTGTCAACATTCTGCCACTGCTATTTACATGTATCAGGGGTCGTATTAAGCACAGGTAAAGAGGGAGCGCACTGTCCAAATCTGGAGTTAGGAAGATAAAATGTATGTGATTTGCCCCATTAAGCAAGTTGCATCTGTTCTTCACTCTCCAAGCATATGCTGCATGTGAAAAATGAGAAGTGTAAGCTACATCCCCAGCATCTATCTGCACTCCAGCTGTGAAGGTTTATACTTGTATTTCTTTTTAGCTCCTACAATGGATTTAACTAATGGTAATTTTGCACATTACTAAGAATTCTAAACAAAACAATCCTTTCAGTGAAAATGAAGAGGCTATGAAAATGATTGTAAAGTGGATTAGTGATCACTTACGGTAGATAGCTGCTGACAAGATACTGCTTATTATTACCATGAACATACATTTATAGGTGCCAGAAAAAAAAAGCTCATCATTGAAATAATACAGACATTTCAACATATCCTCTAACAGAACAAGCTACATCAAAGAATTCTTGTCATTTCAGCAGGAAAATTTCCTGTGGCTATCTACCAGAAGACATTCAAAATAGCACAAGAGTCTGTTACCCCTATGGTTCTAATCCACCTTAGAAGGAAGCAATTGTACTGTCCTCCTAAGGGTACCTGTATCCTAACACTAAGTGACACAGTCACTATACTTGTGTAACAGATGCTCGGTGATAAAACATTTTGGTAAAGATGCTGAATATTAAGCAATCTCTTTTATTCTCTGTTTTATTCTTCTTTACATGGGTATTAGATTACAGGATTACCACTCTATCCGGTGGAAATCAGGCTAGTATTTAGCCAACACTAAAGGCTGAGCAAATTTTGAAATAACATTTGCTCTCACAGCTTTTACAAATTCTGAAAATGCTTCCTCCAGAAAGACAATTGCTCTGCTGTCCTTTCTCACTGCTGTCCACACTCAAGTTTACATGAACAAGACTATTCCACTGGTTTGCAAGTTCCTCAGTCCCTACACATATGTCATTCAATATATATCTTACATACACAAGAGAACAGAGATGGATTCTGCTTGTATTTACATGTTACTGACTACCTTTGCAGTAAAGTGTCACTGACGTTATTGTATGGGTCAAGGAATATAATAAAGAACCTTATCTGAGAATGTTTTTTGTTTCATATTGCCATTCTGGATTCCTTTATCTCACTTAATTTTAGCTCCAGGTAACTTAACTTTGTTTGATACTTTCAAAAACTGCCTTCTAGTGCAGAAGGCAATGGCAGGAAGTCAGGATGCACAAGAGGATGAAAACAGGCTTTCCTTTGGCACCCTTCTGCAGCTTCACTCCAACTGCAGCACCAGGCATTCTCTCTCTCCAAATCTTTACTTTTCCACATGGTGAGTCCTAACCCAAAACCCCAGATGAAAAAGTATGCAGGGAGAATTCATCCTGCAGACTAATCTGCCCTAGTCTGTTCATCAGTTTTTCTTTCCTCTCCCTGATCTCTACTTATCCTGCACTCCTACAAGTCCCTTCATATTCAGACTCCTTCGGACTTATCCATTTGTATTTAATTGACTGGTCTCAACCCCATATTAATTCTATAACACACGTATGCTTATAGTTGACCCTCTGACCCTCATGCTTTTCCTTCTGTGCTTTTTTTTTTTTTTTTTTTGGCAATAGCAAGTAATTGGAGAAAGAAATTCCAGGACGCCTTTGCCTACCACACTTCCACCATACGCTGCCACGATTTGTGAGACACTGTTAACAAAGTAAGTGTTCCTCGACTGTGTCTGATTCCAAAATACAATGATGCTTTTAGAAAGGAAGCAACGTGAGCAACTGAGCAACATGTAGGAGTAAACATAGCTTGGATTAAGGGCAGAACCTGGATTCCAGACAGTCAGCAGAAATATGGAGTGCATAAGCACCTCTTTATAGGCTCAGGCCCACAAACATTATTATTTTGCACGAACATGAAACACAATGCCAGAAAATCAATGGGGTAAGCCATCAGAGTTTGTTTCATCCTGGCACAACCACTCCTCCTTTTGGGATGTTGTTATTGTGTCTGTCAACGGGTGGTCAGAAACTAGGGGGGACTGAACAATTAGTGGAGTTCTCATCTGGTGAAGTGTCATGCTGAGTGTTTGTCCTACACACTACTGCATCTGACACTGGAAATGCGATTCATGTGGTGCCCTGGCAGCAGCTCTGCCTGAGGAGCCAAAAGGGAGCCTCCCTCTGGGTAAGTCAGCAGGTGTTAAGTGTATGCTAAACTGGTCTCAGCTGGAAGCCACTCTTTCAATGTTAGAGGATTGTCTTGCATATCCAGCATAGTTTGCTGAGTGTTTAACTAGAAGCATAGAAAAAATAATGCTTCTTTTATCTGTTTCAGCCTATCATTAATAATAAAATTAGTATGTCTCCTTTTAAGGCAGGTTCAGTAATAGATTGCAAATTCAGAGTAAGCTCTAACTGGAGCAATTAAATCCATTCAACTTCCTGATTATAATAATAATAGTACAGAAATGACATGCAGAAAGTGAATTCAACATGCAATTTGGAATGATTAAAGACTCTGATAACATAGCAGTAATGTTAATAACATGCTTATTTGTGAAAGGTCTTTGTTTTGAGATACAGGGGGTCAGCCTTTTTGTTTCCCTTACTGGAACCTCACTGACTGAATAACACATTCACTATCTATACGTATTTACAATAGTATGCTTTTTAGAAATAATGGCTAAGGTATTCCTCAGTGGACAAAAATATCAAACTTAGTATCATGCTCCATTTGTGCTTTATATTTAGTTAAAAAAGAAGTTAGTGAATAATGGGCTCATTAAATATCTATCCATGTGAATTGCCCAGTATATGTGCAGCATTACATTTCACTGACTTCTGGACAGACAATTTCATAGTTTTTTTGTTTGTTTGTTTGTTTGTTTCTTTTCATCTCAGAGGCCTTTAAAGCAATACAAAGATGAAAATAACCTTTAAACAAACTTTTGGATGGTTCACACATAGTTTAACAATGATTTCAATAATGCTTGGAAATATCCCATTCTGTTTTAACAGTACTCGGGGCTGTTATAAAAAGTTGAGGCAGATGTACAAATACTTGTTGTTTTCTGTTACAGGAGGGCCACAAAGATGATTAGAGGGCTGGAGTAACTCTCCTATGAAGAAGACAGGCTGAGAGAGTTGGCATTGTTCAGACAGAAAGAAAGCTCCAGGGAGAACATATATTGGCATTCCAGTATGTAAAGGGGGCCTACAGGAGAGCTGGGTAGGGACTCTTTATCAAGGAGTAGAATAATAGAAAAAGGGATGGATAATGGCTTTGATTTAAAAGAGGGTAGATTTAGACACCAGGAATAAGATTGATGGGGCACTGAAACAGGCTGCCCAGAGAAGCTTTCGAAGCCACATCTCAGTATTAAAGTCCAGGCTGGATGGGGCTTTGGACGACCTGCTCTAGTGAGAAATGTCCCTGTCCAGAGCAGGAAGGGCTGGAACTCAATGATCTTCAAGGTCTCTGCCAACCTAAACCATTCTATGATTCCATAGCTGGAAGATGTGGATTAAAATTTTCGATGGAACGTCCAAAGTTGGATTATCTTATCAATTTAAACTAGCACCCACACCACTTTTTTAAGCAGCCTGAAAGAGATAACAGAACCTTCTGATAAAAAGGAGGAAGAGCGGTAGGTTAGAGAAAGAAACTTTACATGCAGAATTCCTATAAATATCCACACAAGATACATTACACCTAATAAATCTGAAATCACAAACAGAAGAAACTTAGGGAAGAGGTGCAGACCAAGACACTGTCATCTTTCCAGGGTCCCAAAGTGAATGTTTAGGAATATTAGGCATTTAATCTTACAGATGAGTCAGCAACAGCCCCAACACTCCTATTGACATGGTTCTACAGAAACACATTAGGATGTATATTATCTGTGTCTGTTCACGAAGCCGTGGGGGTGCCACAAATTCCTATACATGTACTGCTCAGCCTGCTCTAGTGAGAAGGAGAAAAACTTTTATTTGATCTTAATCCTCTTTTACTGAAGCTTAAGCTAATAATGTATTTTACATCTTGACTGGGAGGGAATAAAAGTAAGCATGCACACACCCCATGAAGAAAGAAATACTTTCAGACATTGTGGTGGGTCACATTATTGATGTCGTAGATTAAAAATTCATTCTCTGAAAATATTTCCAATTAGTACACTTTTAATGGCCATAAGATAGTATTATCTTGTTGAATATGCGCCTGTAGTGAGTTTAAAATTAAACAGTCAAGCCTTTGTTCACTCTACCAAACACAGTTTGAACTACACTGTCTCCTCTTAGCTCTTCCCTTAATGAAAAAGCTCTGTCTCCTGTCATTTTAGAGGATGACAATAGAAATGGGAAGCTGAAAAACAAAGACAGACAAAATGCATTAGCAAGAATGTCTACAAAACAGTAGTTAAAATGAAAAGCTATTCCCATAATTGAAGAGTCCTGGCTGGTATCTCTATGCAACAAAATAAAAGAGAGGGCAAGTTCAGAGACAAAAGAAGATCTTCATTAGGAGTATTGTCTACCACATGGTTCCTCTAAACAAGAACTTTCTATAGGACTGACATTTTCATTAAAAGGGCAGGCAGTTTGCTATGAAATGCCATTCAGTTTTAAAGGTTCAGCTTAGAAGCAATTTAGAGCTTGAACAACAGTTTCCAATGCCATTTTTTGATTGCTTGGTCAGCTCTTTACAGGATATCACAGTTGCCACATGAACAGTAAGGGAAATTCCTTACCATCTATAAAATGCAGGATATATGCACCGGGGTTTGTTATTTACCCCACAGGCCCTTTATACTGTTTAGGAAATCAGAATGTGCATGTGCGACAGTAATACCCACTTTCAGCTTTCATACACTGACAAAATGGATGCAAAAGAGGCTTCTGATGGCAGGACTCCGAGCCAATGGGTTGAAAACACAGTTTAAAAAAAAATAATTTTTTTTCAACAAGAGATAGTAAAATATCCTTCATCTCTCACTTTCCCTTTAGAGGAAATGCACTGGCGCGGACTCCAAAGGTAGCCAGTTCTTCTGACTTTGTGTTTCCCTGTTCCTACTTCATGTCTACACTCAATGCCACTCTGAATCTGTTAGCACCAGCAAGAGACCTTTAAGGGTTTTCATCATACTTAAAAGGCAGGATAGGGGAGCTCTAAATTAGCTCCCCAATCAACTTTTTAAGTAAGACTTAATAAGCCTACTGACTTTTCAGAAGTCGTTTAGTGCCACTTCCCTTCCCAGTCTTGCTGTGACACTCAGCAGCACTCAAGAAGTGACTGTGCTTGCTTAAATGCTGAATTGGAAGCTGATTTAGGTCTCTTCTCCTTCAGCAATTCACACTCACAAGACTAAGGACAGTTGCAAAAAGAAAAAGAAAAAAAAAACAATAAAAAATAACCAGAAAAGGCAAAAAAGACATTCTGCTAAATGTATGAAAAAAAGTAGCTTTTTGTCAATTGTACATATTTTCTCTCACCTAATCTTCCAAACAATGGATTCTCTCTCAGTGCCGCTAAGGACATAGTAATACACAAGTGCTAAATTTGTTTTTTATTTTAAGGCTAATGGGAAAATGACAAGAGTTCTGTGATCTTTTCTAAGTTTCTTGAATTATCTTGTGAGCAGCTTGCTGTAGTTCTTTTTATTAACCTCCAGACCTTAGTATTTAACCACAAATAGATTTAGGTCACGTATATTGAATTGTTTTCATGACAGTCGAGTGTTTAATAATAAACTCCACTCCAGAAAATTAAACAGTTCCAAAGCTGTGCTCTACAAATGTGGTTTTAGAAAGAGCACCATATGACAGCTCAGATGGGCAAAGAAACCAAAGGACATTAGCAATGCTCAGAGCAAAGTCTAAGTTGAATAATTACGTAGGAATGATTATGAAAGAGATTATAGGATATAACAGAATGTAACAAAATAAACTATCAAACAGCCAACATCAGCCAGCTGGCTATTAAAAGGCTATCAACAAATAAAATCAATGATTGAATTACAAGTTGTCTAGGACCCTGAGAGTTACCTTTTTCCATATCTAGAAATCTTTTCTCATAACTTTGATAATCTGATGTCCTTTATGATACTTTATGGTGTAAAGGTGATGCAATATTTATTCTTTTACAAATCAGTCCATCACAGATTTGTTTTTTTTCCTTTCTGTTTACCACAACATTTTTCAAATTTATGTATCTATCCACTGAAATATTTATGCAAGTTGGGTCCAGAGGGAAGCAATCTTGTTTATGCAGATTGTAGTTGGTGCTTTGAGACAACTCCATGGAGTAAGTAAACACAGAATAAGTGAATTGGTTTTGTGTGTGCTTTCTGCAGGCACATACTCCCCACTCACTGTTTCTCAATATGTGGAATTTGGAATTACAGAAGTTATATAGCAGCTCTGCTAAAGCCAACAGGAGTGAAACGTTTGAAACCTGCTGAAGATTTTTCCACAGATTACTGTTTTCATTTTTTATCAAAATTGATAGGAGCACTTATTCTCCCAAACATAATAAACAGATTAGGTTATCTGCTATATTGATCTGAGGGTTAACCACTTCGCTTGATGTGCTATTCACAGTACTTGATTAAAAATGTACCAGCTTAGAACACAATAAGTAAAATGGACTTTCTTCCAAAGATTAAAGCTTAAACGGAGCTTCCTGAACAACAAACATTGACAGAAACACAAGTATTTTTTCAGGGACATGAATAATCTGGAATTGCAACATTCAGTGGAACTCTTTACCACAACTTCGTCAGTATGAATCCTCTCCAATTCAGTGTATTTGTTGTGCATGTAATCTAACAGTGCTGTATGTTATCTGAAAACTAGTGATGAATTCTCTCCAGATCTAGATTATCTGCAACCTACCTTTCATTACCAGAATGCATGTCTATTGGCAGCCTTACTACGGACAGCTGCAGCATCACCAAATGTGTTGCCACAGATGCTTCACAGAGCCATCTACAGCTTCTGTGACTAGGCAGTGCAACAAGTCTTATTTTATGACCAGTAATTTGTGTAACATCCTGTGAGTAAAACAGCAAACCTTAGTCTCTATAGCTGGCAGTCTGATAATTACTTTGGACGTAGGATATATGATATATATCATATGTGATATATGATATATATATAACAGGATATATCCTGTTACAGACTTTCAGTAACTAGAGTTTGGTCTCCTAATTTGAACGTAATAACTACACTTTGTGCAACTCTTTTTTTTTCCTTTGTGAATCCCTTCCTCATCCCATCTCATGTCCTGTTGCTTCTATCTCAAAACTGACTTCACATATTAACTTCCTTTGTTGCTAGTTCACCTCTTCTGATCAATCCTCACACAGCTCTGCCTTATTATCCACCAACATTTCCTTCACCTTCAAATCTTTAGACGAACTTCAGATAAGTTGCTTTCCACCAAAGCAAAAAAAACCCAAGAAACAAAACACAGTTTTTCTTTCTTTTCCACTGCCCAGATTTCTCATTTCCTTTTAATCAGATTATTGTCTATTCATCTTTCTACTAACACATGTGAAGTGTTTTGCAGTTTTGTCATTTCTTCATCCACATATTTGTAAATAGTCTATTATTTCTTTTCCCATTCTGACCACAAAACTACTTGATAATGCCTTCCTTGCTTTCCATTTTAACTCAGTAGCCCCCAGTTCCTCTGTTTTTATGATGTCCACACAATACCCTTCTAATTCACACAAATAGATGGATATGGCAGGCATTCAAGTAGCCACCCTGGGAGAATTCTAATTCTCTCATATGGCCAGGAGAACAAAAGCAGGCAGCTGTTGAAAAGGTCATCAGGAAATACAAGCTGCAAAAATACCCCCATCGTTTAACCCATAGTAGGCCTACCTTTCAGCCCCTTCACTAGGCCTGTGGCACAGCACATCAAGCTGAGTTTTTTTTAGTGCCTTCGTGATATGCATAAGTTTTTCCTGCGTACAGCACAACAATCCATTTTTGTGAGAGGCTGCCTGACACTTACACCCTTATTCTCTAAATAATGGCAGCCTTCCCACCTTACGGCTTGTCCTTCCATTCAGTTTTGGAACCAAGAATGAATCCACTGACGCACAAATGCTTTTGTCCTAGTGCACAAATACATTTTCTTAGGCTCACACTTGGTAGAGTATGATAGAAAGAAAATAAGCAAGTTAAGTTCCTCACTATGTCTACCTCATCTGGTTCTAAAAATTACTTTTTCTCACAACCATCTTTTTGTGCATCTGAAGACTTTGTCCACTGCCTGGTCCAGCTCCACAGCTGGTGTGAACTTGATTCATACTTAATCCACTTCTGATTCAGTGAGACACTTTCCCCTAGTTAGAACCATTAAGAACCATTATTAGTAAAAAAAAAAAAAAAAAAAAAAAAAAAAAACCTTCTGCCAAATGAAAAACTAGAGGGAAAACTAAATTAAGTCAACAGTACACAGAGGCAGTAATAAGATCCAGTTTACACACTATAATGTTGTACCTTGCCATATGTTTAAGTAGCTGTCCTTGGAGAATTCCATCTCTCTTGCACGGACAGAAGAATGAGAACAACAAACTGTTGAAAAGGTCATCAAGAAATACAAACATCACAGATGGCATAGGTGAAAGCACTGCAAAAAAGCAAGGAGCAGAAAGAATGTGTAGGAGTATCATTCTCTAATTGGCAGTACCAGGATTGAAAGTGCACTTGTATGCTAGCTTTATTAATATTAAAATGACTATTGCAAGGATACCTTACAATGTACCTGCCAAGAGGTCCTTTTTCTAATAGAGAGATGAAACAACTTCTTCTGTCACTGACATTCTATGCTCAATATTTCTCCTTTTCAGGAGGCTTTAAGGAAAACTGAGTAATCCAGTGATCGCAGAGGGGTACTAGGATGTCCTGCCGAGGAGTTCTTTCTTTGCAAAAAATTTCCATAGAATTCAATGTTTTAAAGTACACCTCCTGTCCTAAACAGGAATAAATATATTTTCTTGTCTCACTGATGTCCAGAGACCCCCCACTCCCCATTGTGCTGTCAAAGAAACTCATGAAGAATATGAGGAGTTTCACCAGTTTCCTTAGAGACTCTCTTAGATCAGATGATTTTTCTTACCTAACAGAGGTCATTGAATCACATTTCATCACAGTCAGAAGTAAAGAGAAAGATAATCAGATACCATGACTAAAGCAGCACAGGGTGAGTACAGGCACTCTTACAAGTAGCAGGTTTAATGTCTAACTCAGTAAAACTAACAGAGTGCTTTCTGTAAAACGGCTGGTTTGTTCAGAGGGCTGTTGACCTCAAAACAAACAAAAAACAAAAGACAACAGACGTACTAGGTACAACCAAACCAAAGCAGTTTGCTGTGTTGTAAGGCACTGTACTACTATCCTATACATAGAAAGAATTCTGATATTTAAGACAGAAGTATAAAAAAAAAAGGAAGATAGATGAAGAAACTCAATTGGAGGCCTTTTCCATTTACTACTATAGGTAAATGGTAGAGTAGGAGAACGTGAGAGTAGGGACAGAGTAGGTACACCATAAATTCTCCACATTTTTTTCACAAGCTGGCTTTGACACAACCAAAAATACAAGTTCTATTACGCAAGCACATGAAAATTCAAGCACTGGACAACATGGGAATTAATCAGAGCCACAGAAATAAGACTGTATTACAACTTGCGCTGCATGTAAGTAGAATTGTAAGTAGGATTGAAATGGGGACTTTCGTACACAAAAAGCCCTATGAAGGCATGACAGGAAAATTGTGATGCAAACATTACATTAAAAAAAGGAAGGTAGCAACAGTCTGCTCTCTCCTCAGGTATAGACAGGGAAGGTTTTAGAATACGCAGATTATTTTCCTAGTAAAACGTCCCTTTATTCATTCAAAAGACAGCCACAGGGGAAAGTTCAGTGTAGGATGGCAGTATAAGAAGGGAGGAGAAAATCTCTTTGACAGGGAAAAACTGTTTCATTTCTCCAATGAACAAATATTAATACTTCATTTCTAGCCACCTAAAAAAACCAGATGCAGCCAAATGTATCCCCAGCAGTAAAGACACTGCCCTATTACCCTTGCACTGCACACGCTTAAACCAAAGGGCAAACAAATGTTGGCAAACAGAAATGTGATGACTTACAGTATTTGCTTTGCTACAGTAGCTGGGAGGAGAAAAAAATCCCCTGGAAAGATTAAGAAGCAAACATAACACTCATCTTGAAATTCCTATTTGTTGATGCCCCAGGACAAGTACTTTTTCAACATTATACCTGTTTTTTGAAAAGTACCTGCCCATTGGGGCACCTATGCTGTCAGTTTTCAAATACAGAAACACTGACTCACTTGATAAAAATGAAATTAACCAAAATTCCTGATTAAAATAAATATTAGACATACAGAAAACCTTCAAGAAAACATTTGTTGAAAAATACAAGTTGTGAGAGACGTTATAGAAGGCAAAGGTAAACAAAGTATTCAATATTTTTAACCCTAGGAACATTTCCTCATTTTATAATTTCTCTAAACTACAGATTGCAAACCAGGAGGAAGAGTAGATAATTATGGTTCCTTAAGGGTTCCTTTTTCCTTCTCCCTCAATTATTTTGGCATTCACTTGTAAAATCTGTTACCTATGGTCTATATGTAGGCTGGAATAAGGTTATTCTTAATGGACATAAGATGCTCTCAGTGGTAGAATTGTTAATTCTTAGGGAAATTTTCATGAGATTACCTTACCCCCCACCTATTACTATTCTAGCCCCTAGCAGGACAGGATATTTTTTCATTTAATGTTTACTAATTGTGTTCATTTCAAACACATCTGATTCTTAGCAAAGCTGCTGAGGTTCAGCTTGCACTTTAAATTTGCAGGTTTACTGTAAAATGCCAGGCATATTGAGATGAATCAAATGCACTAGAGCATGAATGAAATGTAGTGAGAAAGTCCCTTCTGGCATCATTTCTGGGATTAGTAATTTGTGAAATTGTGGTGATGCAAGGGAACAGCATGAGAAAGCCATTTCCTTCCCTTTTGTCCAGTCTAAATGCAAATCTGAACTTTCTTGGCAGTTCATTTGCATATTAATGCATATAGTATTCCACTCCAGAGATCACTTCAGATTTTCTAAATTAAGTTGGGTGGGAGGGCTGAGTGAAAGGGATCATTTTTGCCATACTAGCACAGATACTCTTAGATACTTTACCGAAAAAGGCAGAAAGAGGCAATTATTTTACTTGCCCTATCACTGTTTCAGTTTGCCAACTGGTCCGCTGAGGAGATGCAGGGGATAAAAGGCAATGGTTGACCAGAAGGAGAGGAATACTTCATGTCACTGAAGAAGAACAAACATGATGAAATTAAGAAAGGGTAAGAGTGCACACCAGTCTAATTAGCATTTCTTTCTAGTAGCTTGGGAAATGTCAGCCACCAGTTGGTGGCAAAATAAAGATGTAATGTGAGTAATAATGAATTAAATTGTGGCTATTTGCATTGAAATGCTAAGATAATGATCTGAAATTACTATTGTAAATATTCCCCCTGACAGTTGAAAATTGGACTTAAAGCTAATAGTACTTTGGATGAACTTTAAGCCATGAAATCACTTTTAATGCTTTACACTCCTTTTGGCTATGACAACGTGTTTCAGAAAGTTAATTTAGCTCTGTTTTGTTCAAGCTGTTTGGTAATTGATGCATACATCGTGGGGGTTTTAATGAACAACTACGGGGACTATTTACCCTATTCGCTAAGTATAAATGAAACACTTGATTACTACTCCTGAGCTGAATAAACCGATAAGAGGAAAGCACAACAAATACTTTTGGCTGAGGACTGGAGGAGGTGACATCAGTAAGGATCTATTTAAATGCAAAGATAAAGGCAACATTTCCAGAAAATCCTTCAACGTTTCAGATGCATCTTCTTGCATTAGCTGCAATTTATAGTTTCGCTGTTAGCATTAGGAATTGCTTAGGGAGAATTTACATCTGTATGTCTGCAAAGCAGAAGTACTGACAGAGCAGGCTTAGCCAGCAAAACAGAAAAACAGCAGATATCTTCACAACATCTGTTGTCAGTAGCTTTCCAGTAATAGTGCATTTAAAATGAGAGCTTATTTCCAGACTGTAGTGCCTAGCTACACTATAATAATATTTTTTTTACATTATTTAAAGTTAAATGACATAAACACCAGAAGATTACGCAAATTACTTTATGCTGCGCCCACAAAATGTGGATTTGCACAATTAAAAGGAATGCTGAGGACTTTTAAGAGTGATGAAGCTTCTGGATACTTGAACTGCTATCTTTGATGGCACTTGCTTTCAGAGAGTACTCATTTCTTGGAGGTGTCCTGCAGTGGGCACTTAAAATGATCACAAGTTTTTCAGATGTTGGAAAGAACATGTACTTTACAAGGCTGGTGAGATGAAAACTACCAAGTCTGTATACAGCATATCAACCCCCTTGTCTGTATGAATAGTCAAAAGTGCCTTTTTGGACTCCAGGAAAAGTCCGCTCTAGCCAAAGTCCTGCCTCTTTCCAGAGTTGCAGGGTTCACTGTTCCTCATGAAATTTCAGGAGGTAGCTCTTCAGGCCATACATTCATGATCTTCTGAAGTCAAACAGCACCAACTCTAGCACAGAATTACTGAGCCAAACTACCTTCTCTTGTCTTTATAACTTATCTGCTTCCTTGATCATCCTTCCTTTAAAGTTCTTAGAAACACATGTCATATACGTGAAAGAAAAAACAGAGAAAAATAAAAGCTAGACAATGTTAGTACTTTTAAGTTAATGGTTTTGCAAGAGAAAAAGTCTTGTAGTGTGACCACATGCAGCTTAAGGTGCTTCAGGTATTAACCAGGAGCTCTTTCCCTGGGTCTGTGCATGCAGTGTTCTTAACTGGGTTATCAGAGACCAGATACGAAATAAAACTCTATTAAATCATCCTGCATTTCGAATACCCTATATTTAGGGACGTAACTAAGCCAAAATACTGTCACTGTATTTGTCATGTACTATTGTTAAGAAAGATTTTCTTTTCCAGTTAAAATTCAGAGTCAAGTGAGTCACTGCATTTCTAGTCTTCCTAACATTTTATATTTTAGAATTCCTGTATTATTTTTCCAGAAGTTCTGTGAAAAGATAAAATATATTTACATTTTCTACAGCAATATAATTGTTTAGGCAGCACAAAAACCTTGTTGACAACTAGATACCCTCCATTTGCTATGTCTAGTGCTGTGCATCCAGAAATTGATATAAAACAACATAGGCTCCCACAGCACAAGGCAGTTAAGTAAGGAGAAGATATCTTAGAAAAATACTGGGAGAATACATTGATATTCCCACTAGTTGGAAACCACTGGTATCCCCGGGCACATCTATCTAATTGTGGCAGCCCAAAAAGAACATAAAACATAAAGCCAAATTATGTCCTACACAGAGAAGCATAGAATAGAGATGCCAAATGGTTGCCTCTCTGCCTGCAGCTTTTATGTAGTGATATAAATGCTAAGGTGACAGACTTGCTAAAGGTCCAACTTTTGGCAGATTTGTTTTTATATTTGGTCAGAAAAACAATGATGGGAAGTGCAATAGATGTGAACACAAGTCTGAACAGACATGCACTCTAAAGCTTCTGACTTTTCTGTTTTACCCCTTACCTTTAACATTAAGAGGTTTGGACATTTGAATGCCTTGATTTTTAAGTGCAGTTGGGGGTGGAGGGAGGTTGTTTCTTGTAAAGGGTGTTAGCGGTTAAACAGCTCCAGTTAAGCTTTGAAAAGCACCTTCCCTTCAGGTCAATAAAATGGCTGCAGGCCAAGTTCCCATCTGTGCTGAACGTGTATTTGCTGGCTAGAGACAATTTTCTACTAGACCTGTTTAAAAGGAAAGCAGTGTAGCGTGATGGCTCTCTGCTAGCATGTCTAAATGTAAGTTCAGTAACTACCACATCTTGAAAAAAGTTTCAGTCGCACCAACATAAAATAACCCATACTGTAATTTTTCCCACAGACTGTTAGTAAGGCTTAGTAACAAAGGTCAGGAAACTCAGGTTCCATTCTAATCATCTGCTAACTAAATCCCAAAGCTTTCCAAGGAATGCTTTTCTCTCCTACAGGAGAGAAAAGAAAAAAAGTTCTCATAAAACTGAATAGACTTTTCTCTGCTTTCTTGCTTCACTATCACATACATGCTCCTCCAGGTAAATAAACTGATGACTTTGCTCTGAAAGTAATGCCTCCTGTTTGTTACCATGGAAACTACAACAGCTACAAAGTGCACAATAACACTATTTAATAGAGCAGATTCTCTGTTCTGTGGGAGCAGTCCTGCATCTTTGAGGATGGGGAAGAATATGTTCATAACTGGTGCTGAAAGTGAAACCAGAACAGGGAGAATTTAGGGTGGCTAGACTGCACAGCAGATCTAAAAGGTGCTGTTGTTCACAAGAGAATAATAACAGAAATACTGCAGCAAAGCATACAGAAACATGAGAAACAAAGTGGAACAGGAAGTGACAAGGAGAGGGACATTCTGGAAGGCTGAAGACAGGTTGCCTGAAACATTGACCTATTCGATATATAGGTCAGCCTGCCATATGTAATGAGCTGTAGCAGTACGCTGTAAAACTGCTGCAAGAAACCACTGCTACAGCTTTATCTCTTTCCTATTAGGAGTAAAGGTCAGACACAAGCTCCTTCTGTTGCTCTTGGCTGTTCTGAGTAAAGGCCATGGAAGGAACCCATTACAGAATAAAAGCGAATAGCTCCAGGCTCATAAGTTGCATTGCCAGTGGGGAGGCATATTGCTAATAAAAATGGTCTAGTGGTAAATCATTTAATTTCTTGGCTGTTCCTACCCTCATTTTCAGATGGAAGTTGATGTTTTAAGAGCTTTAAAATTCATCTCTGATCAGAAAATGAATTTAGTTTTTCGAAAAGCAGCTGTTTAAAACTGCTTTGTTCCTTCTTTAGCCCCAGTGGAACTTGAAATCAGCAACTGAAAAAGAGATACAAGTATACAATCCTCTGTTGATTTTTTTGTTTGTTTTTGTTTGTTGTTGTTGTTTGGTTTTTGTGTGTTTGTTTTTTTTAATAGATTACAATGAAATGTCCTTTCTCATTAGCATGCTGTTTCATCAGTCCTGCTAGTGCTAGCCCCACTGAAGGGCTGCCTATAAGATTCCTTACTGGGAGAGCCAATGAGCCTGCATTGCACGTGTGCTTCTCCCTGTTGAATGGCTATAGGAAACCACTCCATCCCCCTGCGCACTTTTGCCTGGCCCTGTTTTAGGACACGATCTCTTCAGGGAGGACACAGTTTTGACTGTAACAGTTGTTACAGTCAACAACATTGTAACAATGAATATTTAATATAAGATGATATTATTCCAGAATAAATATAAATATATTTTTTTGTTCCCTAATACCATGACATGATGGTTTGGACAATGAATGACTCATGTAGAATCATTAACTTCTGGACATATTCATATTTCAATTCAACCACTTGCCTTTTATTCTACCCTCCCTTAGTGGTTTCCTGTATTAATTATACCATACTATGTCCCATCTGCAAATGTGAAGCATTAGCCTGCTTACACAAACATTCTCCTTCCCGTACCTCTGCACTGCTCCAACTTCAAGCTAGTCACTAATTTGTTGGATTAAGAATCTGAAAGTAAAGAATGCTTCTTTGCTATATTTGTACTCTTTATGATGACTGAAAGTGGGTATTGTTACTACAGTCTGAATGATCCTTTCAAATATTCATTGAGCAGCATTTTTTTGTCTTGTCCAATAACTGAGATTAATTTCATCTTACAGGGTCTTATGTACTGTATAATCTTGCCAAACCGTTGCAATGGAAAGTGCTTATATTCAACCAAAATGATTACTTGAATAGGAGAGGGTTTAGGGAGTGTGTAAAGGTTTTAAGAATCTGCACATAATAGCACTCTCAGCATCATAAAATAAGATTCTGAAAAGCAGACTATATTAAGAAAAAGAAAGCTTGAATAAACATATAAAAATAGATTATTACATTTTCTTCATGGAACATTCTAGGATACTTGCAACCAATTTTAACACCAAATAGAATTTATGTGACTGACGAACATCATTTACACACTTCAATATAGCCTCTAACAGCTAACCTATTTTACTGAAGTGATATTAAAAAAAATCAGTAAGAAATCAATCAGTTTTATGATGCCACGCAGAGGACCAAACATTTTCAATAAGTTTAACAAAAGCAATTATATTAAGACTTGCAAAAATATGCTGCTTAAAGATTAATTCTTACTTTTGCAAAATACATTGGTTTTCTGCTTTAAAAAAAAAAAAATCCTCTTTTTTATGCTGATATTTTTCTCTTTCAGTGCTTCCCAAAACATTAATATCAGCATCAATAGTGTGTGACAGGGAGTGGAAGACTTTCACCTAAGTCATTCCATACTCAGCATTTTGTTTATGTCTAGCATTGCATGAGGTTCCACAGATAATGCTTTAATTATAATTAAAAAAAGGTATTAAGTTATTAATCTTTAATAAATAAATTAATAAATAAAAAGTTATTAATCTTGAAAAAGTAGATAACTGAGATAACTGGTCATTGTTTCTTTTGTGAAAAATTAGAATGTGATTGTGAAAAGCTTGTGTGTTTCTCTCAGAAATAGTTACATTTTAAGAACATTCAAATGGGGAAAAAAAAAGGAATGTTAGGTTAAAAAAAAAAAAAGGTTAAGAAGGAATTTAACAGATATTTAAGCTCTGTGTTTTTCAAACCACTGCAAACACTTTTAAATTCCAACTTTGTCAGTGTTTGGTCTGGATAAAAGAATCCGACCTTGAATCAGAGTTTGCTACTATTCTGCTCTGCATTTCCAAACACAATGACTCAATTTTGATGCAAAACTTCCCTTCCTACCAATCTACCAATAATGCAAACTGCCAAATCACAAAGCCTATTAGCACACAAAATTATGAGCAGTGACTTAGTACTTATGGTACTGGGATGTTGCTATGCACTGCAATTTTTAATTTGTTGGACTGACCTAGTAATATACATGCCTAGTGCATTAACAGAGTAATTCAGTTGTTTAAAGAAGCAATATACAAGACACTTACTTTGTGTGATAACAAATGATTAATGATAAAGACTGGTAGATGGAGAATTTCAGCTTCAGATAATTATAGACTGCAGTGAGCCATCAGTAAGCTGTTGATAGGTATATACAATCTCCCAACTTTAAGAACTGTGCCTGTATGCTTCATAATAACTGTTTTGGCTGATAAGTCTCCAGATTTTACTGCAGAACACATTATTATACAAGTACAAATAAAAGGCTAACTTCCTTCCACATTTCATCACTTGGCATTCTATCAGTGAAAAAAGTCACAGAAGATAACACTTGTAAAGTCCAATATTCCATTTCTACTGTGCTCTGTTTCAGTTCCTCACTTAGAAGTTTAGATCCTTTGACCTTCATCCATCTTCCTTTTTTTCAGGTGTTGCTCCTCTTCCTTACTCCACTTCCTTGCAGTTTCAGTATCCCTATCGTCTTTTTCCAGGAAGGTTGATAACTTCTTTCAGAACAGCTGAAGCTTGGAGGTATCCAAGAAGGCCCACTGTGCATTTCAGTAAGGGGACAACTGCAAATTAATCATGTCTAGATCTATCCTCCAAGGCTCCACTTATCAACAGTAAATTAGCTTCCTGCAATACCTGATTTAGAGGCTTTATAGCCCTGGTAAATTTCTCTAATCCTTTTTAGACTCTATTCATACTCTTTTCCTCCACAACAACCTATGGCAACGAGTTCCATGATTTCAGTATTGCTGAGCTAATGTATGTATAAGTCCATGATAAACATGGACTTATTACTCATTTTTGTGTAATTTCTATGCTTGTCATGCTTATGGGATATGCACATTAGTCTGACTTTATAATCTAAGACATGCAAATTGGTCTTCATACCAATGCAAAACCCATTAAGTCAATGGAGTTTCACATGGACATATGGTCTGCCCACACAGATTGAATTACAGGTTGAGGGCTATAATTGTAGCAAACAGCATATAATTATCAAAATGACACTCTCTTTGTTACCTCTGAACACATAATATTTCCTGTACTATAAAGGTTATCCACAAAGATAGAGCAGCTCCTTTACAGGAAAAAAAATTAAAAAAAGAAAAGAAGAAAAAAAAGCTACAAGAAAGCCATAGCCTATTTTTAATACTTCCATTTGTCAGAAATGACAGAGGAGTCAAAACTTCAAATTAGTAAAATAAGGTAAAAACGTGTATGAAATTTCAGTGGTGTCTAGTAGTTGCATTGTGCAGTTAATCAAAAACTATCCTGACAGCTTTTTCATACTAAGTTAACAGGAAGTATAATTATTTGTTTATATTTGGAAGTTCTAAGAATTCTGTGTACATATTTCATTTGACTGTATCACAAAAGAATAATTCATTGCAACTACCTAACAAAAAGCTCCCAAACTAGGTTGGTTCAGTTTCTCGCTCATTTCCTTGGGAGCTTCTTTTCAGTACTGCTGTAAGATTTAATCTCAAGCCCTGTGCTACAAACTTCTAGACTGTAACAAGCCTCAGCCTCAAAAATGTTAAGCACAACGAAAAATGGAAATGACCATAGAGTAAAGTGGTCTCAGAGATCCTCTGATCCTCACTCACTGGCTTGCGGGTCACTGACTGAGCCGAATATGCAAACATACCATTCCTACCCATGACGTTGCTGATGCTCTGTGCTATGTTAGCAGAGTGAAGTTCACAGGGAAAAAAGCAACCCCTTCTCTCATCTTTTCCTTCTGCTTCCTCAACAGGAAGATAGCACAGGTGATGGCTGTTCACATATGAGTTAAATTCTGAGCAATGTCTATTTTTCTTAGCCTGCGTCATGAAACACACTTTCTAAGCACTTGTGGAGAAAACAAGAGTTTCAAAGAACTTGGTATGTTAGAGAAGTCTACAGGTCCGTGTGGATGGACAGCTGACCCAGGGAGGTCATGTTTATCTCCCCCTGGGTCACTGTGAGCAAAACAGCTGCTATGGATCAGTGTCTCACACAGAACAATGATGGGAGTAGGGAAAAGGAATGAGGAGCTGTGATAGAGACCGCTATGCCAGGTGCCGTGAGAGAAACTGCAATCAACCGCAAGTTATGAGAATTGTGCCTTGTTGTACTTAGCATGCTATTTGTATCACTCTATATAAATGGCTGTGTGCAGTTATTAAATGGCTTGGCTACTGGTAACCATACTGGTGTGCGGCCTCATCCATGCCGCACCTCGGCTGAGTATTGCTCTCCAGGGGACTCGGAACAGTCATTCGGCGACAGGTCTGATACATACTCCTTTTAATGTAAGGATTACATTGACTATAAGAGGGTCAGTGTCTTTATACTTGCTATGTTATGACATAAATACTGAAGATCACACCTGCCTTAATATTTGCTTTGATGATAAAGAAAAGCTCTAAGAACTCCAAAAAGGAGGATTTGGTCTGCTGTGTCAGCTTTAGCAATCTTGTGCACAGAGCTTTCCCTGTAGACCCACCACAGCCTAGCAGGGACTTGCAGAAGGTAAGAAGAAAATAATGCTTTCTTTTCAGACCAAGCTTCTGCTAGAAGAGAGGATGAAAGATCAACCTTTTGGTAACTGTAAAACAAGAAAAGGTTTACAGAAGAACTTCCATATTTCCTCCATGCTCCTTCAAGATCTGTGCAGCCTCAGTGTCTGTCCCAGCACTGATGGAGACATTGCCACAATGATATTTCACATTGATAAAGATCTGGACAAGGTGATGTGCTAGAAAAGTCAAACCAAGAAAGATGCAGTCAAGCAGAATGGGATAGATGTATCAGATGCGCTGATGTTACACTAACATGCTGTCAGGTAGCCCTAAAAGATGTTTAATCTTTATTTCCATTCCAGATCGTGTGATAATTTTTGTTTACTTGCTCTGGTAACTCCAAGGGACTTTCAAGTGCTTTGTTAGAGAAAAGCACCTTTAACAAAAAAATGGCTTAGTTCAGCTCCATTCCTTTCTTTCGGCAGATCTTATTCTAATAGGCAGGACAACCAGACACTTGGGTAGTGTAAACGCACCACTTCAGGGAAGTTAAGAGAAGCAAAATGACTTAAGACACCAGCTGAGGTGCTGGCTGCACATGAAGCTATCATTACATTATGGGAAGACAAACACTGACTAGCTGTTTAAAGTAGACAGGTTCCTACTGACTCCTCATTACTGCATGTGTGCATTTGCACATTTTCACACACAAGTTTAGCTTGGTCAAAACAAAGCTTAACAATTTCAGTGTGCATAGTTGTACATTACAGACAAATGTTTCCTGCTGTACAACAAGCAGCTCTCTAATACACAGAGATTGGAAAAGGAACAATTAATTCTGACACACAAGGTTTTCTCACAGTGTGTCGGCTCTTTTAAATTATTGAGAGTGATTTGGAGAATACAGAGCCATAAGAGTGCAGCTGTTTCAACTGCTTTTTTTTAAAATGGCAGAAAAAGGCAAACAGTTATGACCCTTAAATGATGATCTATGGAGTTTAAAGGTAATTCACCTTCCTCAAACATCACTTTAAAAAAAACAAAACATTAAACAACAACTTGGATATCATTCTCTGAAACCAAGAAACAATGTCAATACTTGGACTACTGCTGATTAAGAACACTGAATTACCAGAACAAAAATTAAAAACTATAATCTGATTGACTGTTTGCTTAATAATGTTCATATATGATTTTCTTTATCATAATACAACTTCAGCAGTTCTGCAGACTGAGGTCCTCAGTGGTGCATGCAATCAGAAATACAGTAGCATCATGGCAAGCATGATAGTGCAATGCAAACGTATCCAGCTGATACAACTTCTGTGATTAAAAACGTTACAGTATAAAACAATCATTGAGAGTTTACTTTTAATTTACTTTTTAATCAGCTTTATTTTAATCAGAAAATTGTATCTAGCAAAGCTCATTAAATGATATCTAGAAGGAACAAAATAAAAATGTTACTACTATGCTGATAGTTTTTATGTGAAGTTTAGTTAGTTTATGCCCAGTGAGCAAGTCATAAGCACTGAAACATCTCAAAAAAATCCTAGATACAATAAAATCTGTTAACTATTAAAATATATATATCCTGTATTATGTTGAAATCAAAATGTTATCAGCATAAAGAAAGGAATGACTATATTAACCTACATTTTATTTTTCTTCATAAAGACTGACAAAAAAAATAGACTAATGGCTCATGCAGTTTTTAACTCCAACTGACTGTTGGAGTTAAAATTGGAGGGTCAATACCTCTACTATTTTTCACTTAATCTCTATGACTAGAGAGAGATAAAGTGTCCTGCTTCCACAAAATGCCTTATTGAGCAGGAATTAGTCTAGAGAGGGGTCTCTGAAAAAAGACCCAGTTTGGAGTTGGGAGCTCCATAACTAAACTAAAGCCCTCTGTTACCCAGGAGTATTTCAGAAGCTCCTGCCACCACTCGGTTCCACCTGTTTCTTGTGGTAGTAGAGCTTACTAAAAAGTAGGAAAGGATTTAATGTTCTACTCAATCCAAGTTAAAAGAATTGCTTTATGTAGATTTTCACTGAAATGTGATTAATGATGCCTAGCATTATTTAACCAAAGCATTATTTAATCAACAACTGGCACTGAAATGAAATAAAATGATAATAAAACCAAAACAAGTGTTGTGCTGTTGTGTCTCTTGTGCAAATCAAGTTCTTACACTGCTTTCACAACAGGTCTAAATGTAGCAAAGAATGATCTATTGAACATGGGATGTCTAAGAGTTTAGGTAGGTACTGTCTTTGCTCTTCTACCCACTTAATCTGTTGGTTAACTGCTTTTTGTATTCACATTGCACTTGTTTTGAGAGACTTTTGTGACTATTTCCCAGAATTGCTACAGGAGTTGTCTTTCTGGGGCAGAACACAAGGATTGGAAAACATCTCAACCATGCAGCTAAGAAAGGGAACTGTTCACAACTAAGAAAATACAGAGGGCTGCAAATAAGGTCATAGTGACAGTGTAAACCAACAGTTAGTTTGAAATTATCTTAGCTCTGAAGCTGAGGTTGGATTAAGACTGCACACATGGTCAACTCCAGCTCAGCAACAAGCAATACCTTGCCAAACTGTGCAACTGGTCACTCCTAACCATGTGACAACAACCTAAGTGTCACGGGGAGTATATTGCAAAGCAAATTATTTTTTGCCATCTGCTTATTGCATAAATATTTTTACTTCCTCTATTAGTTACCATCTGCAGGATGATACCAGTTAGTTTATAAATCTTTGTCAAAAAGCACACAGTGCAATAAAACCAATTTACCATCACTAACTTCTTTGCCATACTCAAACAGAACTAATGACAACTGTTCTATTGTAAAGACATAATTCTATCAGTTCCAAAATCAAATCAATTGTAAATGGAATTAGAATTATTATTTAAATAAATTAGGTGTCTAAATATTGAAATGCATACACACTGCTCAGCAAGTTATTTCCTCACACTAGGTTTCTGCCTCGTGTTGCAAGAAATTAGTAATATTATCTAAATACTTAAGTTACTCCAACAAAATAGTGTACCACAACCGAACCTCCATAAAGTAGTTGCTTCCATGAACATGGCTATAAATCACTGAGTTGTGTCTAACTACATCTTTTAGAAAGTTGATTCGGAAACCGCCCTCGGAAAGCAAGCAGTTGTGGTCTAGATATTCTTTAAGTGAGTTTTTCCCCAGAGACTTCAGCTAATTTCAATAAATTTTTGCTTTCATTTTTTTATTATTTCAGTGATATTTCAGTATTTTGCAGAAATATCAAGCAAATTATCTCATTAATCCATGAGATTTACATACATCCTTCTCTAGCATGGCATTAGCTGTCTCTCCACTTCAGTGCAGATGTACTCAAGAAACAGATTGCTTGCTAACTGTTCTGCTAGTGAGTTGTATATACTGTAGAAGCTTAACCCTTAACAATGCACACATAACCTGCACAAGAATTGCAGCACTGATGATATGCACTTACCTTTCAGCAAGAGGACATGCAGTTTCACCCTACTTTAACTAAAGTTTTGCTATAATCATAATACCGCGTTCTGACTAGTTCAGATTAGCATAGATTGCAAGAGCCGAAGAAGTACCCCTCTGTTAGCTCATGCTATCCATTCTACAAAGCACTTACAGCCTGCTTACCAGTGGCAATAATCAAACAATATGAAATGCAGATGCAGAACTAGTTTCTTCAGCGTTCAGATAAAAATTCTCAACGATAAGAGTGCAAAACACTTCACACAAAAGGCTATCACTTCTCATGGGCTTTCATACCCACAAATTAGATTACTGATTCTGCTTCATGAATACTTGAAAATCTTGTCCTTCCACAGGATACACAAATATTTATCTGGCGATGCTTCTGAAACAAACATCCAACAGCAAGGCTGTGATCTTATAGAAATACTATCTACTTTGCTTTTTCTCCATGTCATTTCCCAAGTATCTTTTTCTTTGTTACCAACTGCTTCTCTGCCAGAGTAGGGAGTGGGAGAACACTGCAGGTAAATTCATTATACACAGTGTGCCCAGAAATTGGGCATAACAGTTCTCTAACACAGAGTGGTGATGATTCACATGCAGAAATTCTTCATTTCAACAACTGGCTCTGGATATTTAAGCTCTGTTGTTTATATACTGCTTTTAAAGGAACACTACCAGATCCAAGTAGAGAATTGAGCCATATGAATGCAAATACATAAATAGCGCTTACATTTTGGCAAAATAATGAAGAACCTGCAGATGTACAAAATTAAATAACTTTGAGGATCTCTACAGATAACTTCAAAGAAAAAAGAAAAACAACAGGCAAATTATTTTGAAGACTGTAACACTAAGATATTTACAAGAGCACACTCTAAAACGGTTATACCAATAATCCCATGAAAACAGCAAGAAGATTCACATTCTATGTGAATTCTATGGGAGTCAGATTTGTTCAGTGGTTCTTAGAATCCATAGCTTGCCATTTGCCACTGTTGGATTCAACTCTCACAAAACAATGACAGGTGAGGGTGAAAGTTTCCAGCTCTGATATCTGCATTTACTGGTGTTCAAGTGCATTGTAAGTGGGAAAGATTAGACTTTCTAAGAGGCATTGATGTAAAGAATGCACTGAATACACATTGGTACACGGAGTACAAATGAATGGAGGGATCAAACACTAAACACTAAAATGACAAACAAATCTCTACATCTCACGAAGGCTCATTAACCAGACATATGTACATTAGACAACTTTCCCTGCATTTTCTGTTGCCCATGAATAGAAAGGTGATTGGACATTACGAAAAGATAATGAATAAATATAAGAAACAAGTAAAAATGGACTTCAGAGGGACTGGGAAATAGACATTTTGCAGTAGAAGGGAAAGTGTGGCAGGTTAACATATAGTAGCAATTAGATTTGATCTTAATGAAGAAATTCATCATATCTGAAATATGAATTAGAAAAACCACAACACTTAATCGCATCTCTAAGCTCTCTAAGAATGCCTCTCAATTTCATTGGGGCATTCTTTTTTTTCTTTTTTTCTTTTTTTTTTTTTTTTTAAAGAATGAAATAATGAGTAACACTGTGAGGATTTACGTATTTTTTTTACATCTCCTCCTACCTAGCTTTCTATTTCCTCCATATGTTGCTGGAATACATGGCTCTTGTTGCATTCAGTTTGCCAGTATTCAGCATCTACTTGGAGCAGTGTAGTGTACCTTAAGTAACATGTTCTTGAAGATGTTAACATAAGACCGTGAAAACATTTTTATTATTTTTTTTTCTGTGAATAATTCTAGAGACAAAGATTAATAATAAAGTATAGCACAAATATCTTGGAAAGACTGATGTCCATGGCCTTAGATGGACAGGAGGCTTCTTCAAGTAAATCAGTCATAATGTTTAATATCATTACTGAGTGCCATCAAACACTCTTGCTATTTTCTTCCAAATGTGTACATAATGGTCCTTACACTACTAACATTTTAATTATAATGGTTTATACACAAAACAAGGCCAGGAAAAAAATAGATTCTGGCATTAAAAGCCCTAAAACTCTAAGTGTAGACTTTTTGTCACTTGGAAATGTTAAGTAGTTCCTCCCTAAGCTTCTAAAATCCCTTTTCACATGACCAACTTATTATAAAAATACTAATTAGTGAAGGTTTTTAACTATATTATCCATGTAGACTTCTCTTTGGCATTTCCTCTGCAAGTTCTCAATTTAGTACAGAAAAGATCATTAATATCTTGTGTTTTACCATCACCGAATTCCCAGATTTCAACTTCCTTTACTGGAAATTCTGCCTGAAAACAATAGTTTAGCTGAGAAATAAGCAGTTCTCCAATTGTTATCTCATCTGGCAATTGAAGGGGACAGTGTATTTTAACTAATTTATATTTGTTACTGAAACTATTTTTTCATTCTAAATGTATTTGTGAGAGAATCACATTTAAAAGGAATAGAGGATTGAGATTGGCCTTGAAAGACTATTTAAATCTTTTCTACAACACAATACATGCCAAATTGAATTGGATGGAGTGTAGAGGGATTACCGTGTGGCATCCACACATCATCCCATTAATCACACTCTAACCTTTCAAGCTGTTCAGCACCCTCTCCTCACGTGTTATTGCCAGATTTTTCAGCAGAGCGAAGGATAAGTAACCAGATGGAACCTGGTGGTTTCTGCTTTTACACTACCCAATGATTTTATCTCAACTGTTTTTAAGCTTTCAAAGATGGCAATCATACCTCTTCAAAGCTGTCTATACAGACTGCTTTCAGCCGTTTCAATTTATTAGACCTAGATCCATTAAACAGTAAGCTCTTTGCCCTGAGAGTGGAATTGAGAACCTATGCTTGTTGTCTCTGCTTGGCATAGAGGGAATTCAGCAATTAGTTATTCGATAAAAGAATTGCTGTTATGATAACTGGAGAGCTGCTCAGCGCTCATGCTCAGTGGGAACCTCAGCCAGCCAACACCTCTTTGTTCCAGCATCACATCTGACCTATGCTTTCTGTGTACGAAAAGTGGTGGGGCTCAGCCTCCCCCCATGGGTGACAGCAGCAGGACAAGAGGCAACAGCCTCAGGTTGCACTAGGGGAGGTTTGGGTTGGTGGATATTAGGAAAAGATTCACCAAAAGAGCAATCAGGCACTGGCACAGACTGCCTAGGGGGGTGGAGAAGTCACTGTCTCTGGGGTTGTTCCAGAACTGTGGAGATGTGGCACTGAGACACGGTTTAGTGGGCAACGTTGGTGGTGGGCAGGCAGTTGCACTAGGTGATCTTAGAGTTCCAACCCTAACGATTCCGTGATCCTAAGAAAACTTGGAAAAAACAAACAAACAGAAACCTGAAAACTACTGATAAAAAAGTAAAAGCTCTGCAAGAAAACCTTTACCTGTGCACCCATACGGAGCACCGTCTGCAGCCGTGCTTCAGCACAGCGCCCTGATCGCGGCAGACGTCTCCTCACACAGCAGCGCCTCAGCCTCGCGCCCGGGCACGGGGCGCCTCGCGGCGGTGCCTCAGTTCCGCCGAGCCGTTGGGCGGGAATCGGCGCGGAGCTGAGGGGCGATGTGCGCGTGCATCACGGAGAGAGGCGAGTAGAGGGGCCGGCCAGTCACGCCTGTGGAATTTCTGACGTTCATACAGCAGCTATCGAACGTAAAAGAGCAGCCAGACTTTTTTTTTTTTTTTTTTATATCCTTTTTGCTTGCAGTAGTACAGCCCCTCTTATTCAACGCACAGTTGGTTGTTCTGTGCAGAATTACTCAGCTTTGATGAAGGATGTGAAAAAATGCATCCTAAGTAAGCCTGTCTGCTCAGAGATGGGCATCTGTGCAGACAGCACAATAGGATGTTCCCTATCTGATGCCCCTTCATCAGGGTTTCATGGCCTGCCTGGTGCTGCGTCGTGTTCACACCTGGATTCAAGGTAAATGCTTTCCTTTGCCATGTCCAAATCAGCCCAAGATCATGTGTAACTTCAAGTTTAAAGTGAAGAAGTGGCCATTTTGGAGTGATCAGTTGAACAAGCCTCTAAGATCCTAATTCTGGACACAGGGGCACTTTAGGTTCTTGAGTCCCATTTCCTGAGCCTACATCTTGCTTGGAATCATCCTCTTAAGTTTACAATTCCTTGGGCATTACTGTTCATTTTCATCATAACCTCACCTTAAGGAAAGCATGGGGTTTTCTCAAAAAAAACCAAACAAACAAACAAAAAAAAACCCACTCATGAAAGAGAAACGTGAATTGAGAAACAAAATGGCGAGCCAGCTCTCAATTTAAGCATAACTGGTACTAAAGTGGCAAGTGGAGGCTGATTAATCAGGAACGGATTCAACCAATTATAAGATACGAAGTAAATGTTCTTTGCTGATTCCCTCAACCAACTTGCCCCCAGTGATTAATTGAAATAGCATTTTACAAGTAGGCAGATTTAAGCATGTGCATAATCTTATAAAAGATTGAGGTCTTAATCGTGTGACGAGGTCAAATTACCGTTCAGACTAACGATTCCCTATGTATTTGTTCAACTCCAACTTATTGCACCACGTTATCTACTGACGAGGGCCTAAATTTGTATGTTAACAGCAAAAGCAAAGATTTGAACAGGAACCTGTAGGAAGGAGGTTTTGTAGACTGTGGACTGTCCTTTTTTATTTAAATAGATGGGTCAGTGACCTTTGTCATCCTCGTATCTGTGCTCAGTGTTCCACTGTGCAGCACAATCCCTTGATTGAGAAGAGCTATTATAAAGCTCAGCCAGTTGAAAAATCTGACCTGCTGAACACTCTTAGGTACTTTATAATCAAATAAATGATCACATATATTCTCTTCTGACAGTTTATAGCTGTGATTGCAGAACTGCTGAATATTGTTAACGTATCTGCAGATCTGTAATGAATTGTTTTTTATTTTATGATTTATCTTCTTTAATAAGACTGTTTGACTTTATTTTTCCCTTAATGTTGTGACACAGACTTCCCTTGATTAGCATAAGTAGCTCCTATGTTGTATTTGGGAATATATTTGCTTTGTTTTTTTTCCCTTGGATTGCCAAGAGGGGGGTTCGAAGATCATCTTCCAATTAATTCATGTAGAATTTCTCACATATATAGTAATCTAAGTGAATAAGTATTATAGTATATATTTTTACTGATTATTTAAATACTTATTGCTTTTTCTGTTTCTTAATTTGTTAACAACATTTCAAAAAGTATATAAATTCTCAAAACAGTCAAATCTTGATTTTATTTCTAGTTGATGCCCACAGCCCACACCCTGCTTTGAGTTAGGCAGAAATTGTCGTTAGCCAGAAATGTAGATTTGCTGTGACTGTCATTGCATTAGAGCACACATTAAAAAAAAAAAAAAAAAAAAAAGCAGCTATACTGTGGTGGAGATAAAATTGTAATGTTATCATGTTATCTACCTAACCAAAACGTGTTAGAATTGTGAGTGACACTCAGCTGTACCTTTGAGCTTCATTTACTCTTACCTTTGTTCCGGTTTTGCATCAATCAGAAAGACTTGGTTAAAAAGACAGTCATTATTTGGCTACCACAGAACTAAATGATTAAAGGTGTATTACAAGCTCTATTCTTTTCCTGTTGAACATTATGATTTACCACTGGAAGGAGCTAGAGTAATGATGTTGAATTACTGAAGAAGCCACCATAAGACCAGCAAAATGGTTAAATAATCTGTGAGAAAAGTAAAAAGGGACTCAAAATCTTACCTGAGAGAAAGGAGTCAGTTATTTTCTGAGATGCAGAGGGCTGTCATTCTGATTTAGAAACTCTTACATATGAAAAATGGGTCATATGAAAAGCAAGTATGATAATTTTAAAATGGAAATTATTTTCTTCTGTTAAAATACAAATTATGTGGGTGGAAACAGAGGGACATTAGCAGAAAGGAAAAGCTGCTCAGATAAAACAGATTGTCTGTCTCGCTTGGCAAAGCTGCAAGGTCACATAGAGGGACTGTTACCTAAAGTAAGGAAGTGATTCAGTTTATTAACCAGATTTTTTAGAGTTTGCTTGTTTAAACCTCATTATTTTCATAAGGATGATGGAAATAGATGAATATCTTGACAGGAATCAAAAAGCTTCTAGATTTTTTTTCCTTTGTGGTTCTGTACAACGTATCTGAAATTCTGCCTTGTTTAAATGCCATTCATTTTGGACACTTTTATGTGCTTCTCTCTCTTAATTTGTAACCCACGGGAGGTTCAGAGGAAGGTGTGTATTGGTAGCGTGGAATTTAAGTACTAAGATGCTATTTGTCTGTTTTACTGTAAAATGCAGTAGATAAATTTATTTTTTTACAGAGTAGTTTTGATAAACAGCAGACTAAACCAGTAGGTGCCACAGCTCAGCCTTAGCACAAGTGGTCAGCAAGGCATAGCAAATAATGGAGCTGGCCCTGTGCAAATACAGGCTGTAGGCAGAGCCAAGAGTAGATTAGATGGTGCTCCTAGGGCACAATGTAGATTTGCTCCAGCATCTTCTAAAATTGCTGTCATGGCTGACGTTATATGAGGTGACTTAAAAGTTGTATCTAGGTTGCCCCAAAAGTAATGCCTCCTATTTATTTCATTGGAAACTACAACAGATACAAAGAGCACAATAACACTATTTGATAGAGCAAGTTCTCAGCCACAGAGCATTGTTTTTTCAACATAGTCACCATTAGCTCTGCATTTTTGCCAGCAATGAAGAAGAGCTAGCATGCTGCACTCATAAAAATCTGCACCAGTGGAGATGACTTACTGTGGCTATCACCACCACTGAAATGCACCACCCACCACTCACTGTGCTCGTATCCACTATTTGGTCTCCATAAACATTCAGCAAGCATTGATGAAAGTCAATGGATGCCATTTTCTTTCTTTCTTTCTTTCTTTTTTTTTGCATGCAGAATTCAATTCCACACCTTTGCTTCACACACACTTTCATGTCAGGCACCATTTGGTTAGACTACCCCTCTGCTGCCAACTATCACATGTCAACAAAATGCAATGGAATACTGGGGGAAAGGTGTAATGCTATAATAGAATGACAATAACAGGGTAGCAAAGTTTTTGGTTACAGCAAATGAGAACGAGTCCAAACACAGCAGCCACAGATACAGAAACGAAGTAAAAGAGCTGCTTACCTTTGGAAGGCTTCAGGTAGGCAGGGGTCACCAGGCAAGAGATGCCCTCACCTCCATTGCCAACCCCTAAATGAGGTTTGGGAAGGGCTGGATCCTGGCTCCACCCCTTCCAGCTCCGCAGGGTTGACCCTGCCTTCCTACCAGGTGCTCAATCCCTGTTTTAGGCTGTGACTTAGCATTTCCACTACAGAAGGTTCACCCTCTGCTGCCATACCACCAACATCCACCTCTGATGTTGTGGGCAACATAATTAAATAGTTGGCAGTACTTTCAGAGCAGCCCTTGTATGTTTGTATAAGATAATGTGAGATTTCACATTAGCCTTTTCTTATCATAGCTTGGTAGCTGGCATGAACTTGTTCAAATACTCAAATACCCATCTAGGTAGCTCATTTGATGCAGTTTTTCTCCTCCATCACTACAGGTTTGGCTGTTTATTTTTTGTTTGATTGGTTGCATTTCTTGGCTTTATTTCTGTTTTCTTCTGAGAACAGGTGTTGACCCCTCACCATGGCTAGGAAAGCCACATAATGTTGATAGCCAATCTCAGTACAACCCTGCTTGCATATATTTTTAGAATAGCACTGTTGTGCCTATTGTCTTTGTTCTACAGCAGAAGACTCTGATGAAGAATCAATCACCCAAACTGATTACCATCCTGTCTGGTTTCATTCAAGAACTAGTGATGAGCTACATACCTTTATCTCATCCTAATGTTCATTATTGATGTTGCTATAAAAGACACTTTACTCTGAATGAGAAAAAGTGGGTGATGGAAAGAGTTTTATTCCTTGGTGAGGCTAACAGTTATTAAATGATGAGACAAGCCTAGGCTATGCCATCTGATTTAATAAAAAAATGTCTTCCTTTTGTGAAGAATGACACAAGGGGTCTAACCCAAAGAAAGCAGTGACAAATCACTGCCTGATTTACAAGAGGCTAAAGCAAATCCTCTACCCTGAAAGTGCTAGTAGTTTCCAGTTAATTCATGCCGCTGCTTGCAACTGTCTCGTTTCTCCTTATCTGCTATGTGTCCCTGCAGTATAACCCACTGTTTTCCAGTTCTAATTTCATTTGCTTACATGCTATACAAAATGACCTCACAAGGACAGCAGGAAAGCATGGCCATTGCATTTAAAAGCTCCGCTCTCACATCAGCCTGATGCATCTGACACCAGTGTCTTCTGATTCACTCCCATTCCCTGTATCTTGACAGCTGCTCAAGCACAGCATTTTGTTCAAGTTGTTCTTTTAAATTAAATTATTTCAGAGCTACAACTACTGTCCTGTCCTTATAGAAGAAAATATTGCAGTGGTTGGGATTACAGTGCTATGGCAGTTAACTAATGCCTCAGGAAGTCTGTTGCATATGTTCATTGTTTTTTTATTTGTTTCAAGTTGATCCCTTTTCTAGTTTTGTAACTTTACCAGGATAGCTAAAATTATTCACTTGGAGAAGCAGCACACAGTTTATTTTAGATGGGTTTGTTTTGGTGTCAGGGGGCATGGGGAGTGGGAGAACAGGCAAGTATCTTTCTATAAACCTTTGATCTGGTAATCCTCAGTAACATTTATCTTTACTGTCATGGAACAGAAAACCAAAGGCCTTGGGATGTAATCATACAAAAAGAATGTCTGAATAATGTTGATTCAAAAACATAAGCATTTTAGATTATGGAATTTATAAAAAGAAAAAATGAGTCCGAATCTCATGACAAGAATATTGATAGATCTGACCTGACCACCTCTTCACTGTTCATTCTTTTCCCAAATCGAGTAGACATAATAAAGCCCTGATAGGTCTTCCGTAACCAAGTCCTGCACACTGCATGGTATATAAAGGCTGTACAAATATAATATCCTGTATGTAGCTTATCCAGGAAAGTAGGCTTCCTCAAGGACCAATATCAAAGCTGTAGGAACAATGTAATCTTTTTTGTCTGAAATAATGATAATAAAAAAGCTACCGCCAGGAAAACATTTAAGTTAGCATGCAAGCTCAAGTTTTTAAGCATTTTCAGAAATGAAAAGCAAGTTAACTGCCTTGTCCTTCTTTTTTTACATATTGATTTGGTACGCTTTATCTTTCTTTTTTTTTAAATCAGATTGAAATTATTTCTAAGATTTGTGCTGTATTTAGAAATGGTTGCTAATCAAAACTGAGTTTTCCAGGTAGTGCCTAAAAATTTAAAATTTGTGTGGCCCCTTCCATTAATAAAACTGCAGTAGAGTTTTATTTACATAATAATACTATTTGAAGCAGAAGCAATAATTCACTGCTGCATTTTTGACATTCATTTAAAGCAAAGCAAGTAATAATTGTAAGACTGCACAAATTAACTTAATAATGAACCTCACTTTCAGTTCTGTAAGTGCTTTACACTCTGGCTCTCCTCATGCATGCCATTTTGTAATCCATGCAGAGCTTAACTAAGAGACATATTATTATGCCAAAGCTGACTATCTTATCAGAAGTATACTCATCCATTCACAGCAACACTGAACACTGAACTTCCTTCACTCATAAAACTGCTAAGGAAGAGACATGGCTAACAGATTAGTTCTGTCAACTTCACCTGAAAAATTAATCTGCAGAGAAACAGTGTTTGGTAGGAATACCAGAAATCCCTACTTTCTATTCAAGGATCCAGAAAAAAAGGCGTGGTTGATTAATGATTAATCCACTAGGAGAATGTGCCATACAATTCACTGACTGTAGGATTAGGAAAGAAAGCGTTGTGGATAAGAAAGTTAAGAACAGAATAAAACATCCTAACAAAAATTTCTAAGGTGGAGCGAACCATTCCATTTTAAGGTGCATGTGGGAGAAAAGCATATGAATAATGCATTTTATATAACATTTTTGCCATGCATTATTGAAAATATTAGTGCTGACTACAAATAATCACGTTTTTTTTTTCATTACAGTATTGTGATGCACTTAATATTGTCTCTTGATCCCATTACCACAAAGACATCACACTGGATCTTTTACAGCTCTCAATATGTTTTTGAAACTTGAGATGACATACAGATAGTTTAGGAGATGATTCATTTTGACATAAGTTCTTTACATAGACATTCTAGTGTTGGGGGGCAGGGAAAAGTATTCTTTACCCAAAGGAATGAAGTAGAAATATAAAGCAATCACTAAATCATGGTTTCATAAATGCCTCAGCTTAATACCACAGCTCACTAGTTCTGTGACTCACCTCATATGATATTCGTGAAAGCTCTATTGACTTTTCGATAGTATATATCCATGTTAAGGCTGCTTATTTTTATACAGCTACAATATCATTCAAAGTTCACATAAACACATCACAAATAAGTTACATATCATACTAGTATATATCCATGTTAAGGCTGCTTATTTTTATACAGCTACAATATCATTCAAAGTTCACATAAACACATCACAAATAAGTTACATATCATACCTGTGTGGAGCACCAGGGTTAAGTGAGCCACTTCTTACCCATGAGTAGCACATTTCTCATAAGTAGCTGACCCACATGCTACTTAGATTAAGTGCAGCATTCCAATGCTGATGATGTTACAGACATTTTGCTACAGACTTTAGTATGATTAGGATTTGATAGTCATACTGAAAAAAGAAAAGAAACTGCTACGAAGGGTATATTCTGCACAGGCAAGAACTAGTAAGCAAATTTTTACTCATTTACATATCAAATGTCTGATAAAGGTTTTTTAATAGGTGTAAATCTAAAGGTATATGACTTTAACAGCCACTTGCAGTTGAGGTAAACACAGTGCATTAGAGTTCTAAGGGTACCATTTACAAAACATGTAAGAATGGAGAAGTATTTGTGATAAACTCCCCTCTGTAGTATCTCTAAGTAATGGGAAGCATATTAATTCCACTATAATTAGCCTTTATAATATGAGAAAGTATTTGAAAATCAGCAACAATGTGAACCAACTGTCAGAAAATAAGTATGCATGTTGCATCAGTGAAGTTTCATAAAACCCCAGGACACCATTCATCTTGTTTTCTTGAAGACACTTGATTGTTTCTGTTGAATCAGTAGGTTCATAAGCTGTAGTTCATGCTGAACAACAAATGAGGAATGTTGCAAATGTAACTGAAATTCATTATTGGACCTTTTTGGATACAACACATCGATTAGTATTATTTTTTGTCACCAATCTTATTGCTTGTGAAGCTCTACTTTTATGAAAGTAATAATTCTTGTCTTTATTATGTCTAAAATTCTTCTGACCCTGTACCTTAGTGACCTAGTTCTGTGCTTTATTGAAAATTGAAGTGCATCATGATCATCAATTACTTGATCCTGATTCTGATAGACGGACAACATTAGAAATTGGATTCTTAGTTTTGTTTTTCCTCTCAAATAAGTATTTCAAAAATAAACAAACTTACCACTCTAAGCAATATGGAAAATGCAATTTCAGTATAGTGGAAGAAATGAGAACTTCCTAGAATTGTTTATTACCTTTAATATTTACCTTCTTGAAGAAAGAAGGACAGTTATTATTCCTTTTACCGTGTTTTCTATGTTCAGCTTCCACTAATCTCTACAGGCTTCATTTTGAAACAGAGCACAGTAGTTGCTCAAACAAAAAAAACCCAAAAACCTGACTTTTGCAAATCAGACCCCTCAGTTGCATAACTGAAAACCTAAATCAGACATCAGAAAAATAGTTCTGATTTATGACCTAAAGCAGGAAAGTTAAGTTTTTATAATTCTTAATAAGCTATAACAGTTTTCCATTTAGTAGCAAATTATTTTTTGTGATTTTTCTATAATGAGAAATATATTTTTTTGCTATTGTTATTTTTAGGGCTTCAGCTTTTGAGGTAAATACTCATTCAAATCAATCACAATTCCATCAACCCAAGTCTTATTTTTGTAAAACAAATGAAAACCCTACTCTGTTGAAGTCTGTAAAATACATGTGAAAAACATCATGCCGAGCTTGTGTTCTTAAACTTTTCTTCTCAGTATTACCTTAGGTGTTCTTTTTCCTGCTTATGTCTACATCATTATCATTTCCAGAGTCCTTATTAGGAAGCTCAGCGACTTTCCAGGAAATGTTCTAAGGGCAGTTAGATTATTGAACAACTACTAATTTCCATTTATGCATTGACTCTCTCTTTTGACTCCAGCCTTTCAAGTCTTGCTTTCTCAGACTCTGTTAAGCAGAATTTGAAGGAGGAGGAGGGTGGGCTGGTACAGGTAAAGGACCACCGGTAATCTGAGTTTGCCAGAGCTTTGAATTGCCTGTACCCAAGTGTTCACTTATTAAGAGAGCACCTTCTGTTCTCTGCAAAGAAAATAGAAACAGGATAATCTGCATTTTAAATTGAGAAAAATTAAAGACACTAAACAAGATAGAACAAAAATAAAAGTGTTTTAGAAGGACCTTCTTCTTCCCTCCTTTTGCACTTCAGGATTCAAATTGAATTAACTTGGTGATTTTGTGTTCCATTAAATTCAGCAATCTGCCTGGCTGTTTCCTTCCTTCTACAGCAGCCTCCCACAGGCTAATCCCAAAGAATATTTTTGGGCGTAGAGAAGTTGAAATTAAATATTCTTCATCATTCACCTGTACAATGGTTACAAGTTAAAAACTGTATCATTCCATTTTACACTTATAAAGTGGAAATAACCCAGTTATTCTTCAAAAAGGGGGAAGAAGGGAGCAAGCTGGTATGTGTACAAAAAGAGCTTTCTTCTGATAAATTTGCACTGTGAGCCCCATTCATACTCTTACAGGGTTTTATTTTTGTTGTTACAAGAATTTAAAATTTGGAACTGTTACTTTTATTATCTTAATGTACAGTGCCTCTCTTTCTCTTCTCCAAAAGAAATTCTCCATAATCATCAATGTAGTTTGATCTCCTTCCCTTTCTCTCCACACACCCACACTTCTGAATGGAACTGCTTGTAAAGGATGCTCAAAGGGAAGGAAGATTCCCCCCTCCTTTACCAATATTTCATTGCAAAGAGTTTGTGGATGGCATGAACACCAACTTTTAAGTGATTCTGGATCACTAATCACAAAGGGTTCAAAGAAAAGCAATTGCTATCATGTCAGCATGACAAGAATAACTTCAAGCAAGATTTTGCACCTTATGCTGATTATTCTTCCTATTAAAAGCACTTGAGATTCAAAGTGGTAGAAAATGCAGGAATACATTTTGGGGGAATTTTGTTTCTCTCCTAAGCAATATAAAATAGCCTTTGCCAGCTGCAATCTTTTTTGTGTTCCTGAAATTCTACAGTAAAGACTATTTCTCTTAGTCAAATGTATGAGTTGCCATCAAAATTAACTGATCTAAGTAGGATGCAATAGATTAATTACAGGACTACATGGTTGATTTGTAAATAATGTGAACTTAAAAAAAAAAAAAACTAATATGCTCAAATTGAAAAATAGGATATCAGTTGTATCACAGGGCTTTGGTCCAGGCTGTAAGCATGCAGGTGAGGATGAACTGTAGCTCTTCAGTATCTGTCTGTTCAGTTTAGACCTCTCATGATCTGGATTTATAATACAAATCTGTATTGTGAAGAATAGATGGACTCTATGTTTTCTAATTGTAAGGCCTTTTTTCTCACCTCATCTGGAAGACTGTCGGCTTCCTTGTGGTCTATCATCAGTAGCTCTTCTAGTACTATTTCAGGCATATTTTCACCATAGACCTAGTTGATTGGCAAGATCACTTCTTGTGTGGGAAAAAAAAAATGTTATTACCTAAGACAAAATATTCCTGGAAATTTGTCTGGGAATACTTTTTTCCTCTTTGCCAGATAGGCCATTGGCAGAGTCTGCTTGTGCAAGACTTTCAGCTCAGTTTTGAAAATACAAGAGGCCTGAATAATTCAGCTAATCTGTGGCTAAACTAGCTGACTTTGTGACACTTATATGAGCTGCCAAGCCTACTGAGGCTTTGTCATTAAATTCTCATTTACCAAGGAGTTATAACAATCTTTAATGTTGTTTAATTAATCACTCCATTGTTTTTAGATCCCAAACTCAATTCTTTTTTCCACCGAGTTTCACTGGTTTTAAAACATAGCAGTTGCAGTAGCTTTAGTTCTCAACTGAATGAATCTAAGCAAAGAATCTGGTCCTTAATGTTTCATGTGAATAACACATTGGTGCCATGAGTCACAGCAGGAAACTGCAAAGCATAGCAGGTCAGATAAAATGTTGCAGTTTTTCTGTATCACAACTGTCCTGAGAGGAAGTGCTATTCTTACTGTAAATTTTAGGCCTCCTTGCAACTGAAGCTACCTGCAGCTGCAGGTGAAGATTTTCACTGCTTTCACTGACTTGAAAATAAAGGCATAATACCAACACAACCTGAATCACATTTATTTATTTTTTCTTAGAAGCAAGCCATTACACTTGGACAGTCAGAACCAGATTTTAGAACACTTTAAGTATGTGATTATGGGACTAATGTGTGACTGTAATTACTTTCTTTATGTATGCCAGCTGGGTGAGTAAACACTGAAATGCCAGCTTACAATAACTTATCACACAATTGTCTGTATAATCACAGTAACTACACATCTAAATTATCTGAAAAATTGTCCCGCAAGTCTCTCTGGCAAGAGGAAGTGAACAAAATTAAAACAATTTTACATTAAAAGTCACACAGAATATTAAGTTTATTAACTGTGTGCCATGACATTGATTTGAGCCAAACTCACTTATCCCTGTAATTTTGACCAATGGTTTGATTAATTTAAAATAAAACATGTGGCTAGGCAAACTAGCCAGTGTAATTGCATACGTTAATAGATTCACAGACAGCATATTATTTTGTACAGAAAAATCATTCATAATGTAACAACAGCATTATTTAAAACTATTCTTTAATTGTGAGCTTAGTTATGCTCATCCAGATCAGCTAGTTTTGCTGAGCAGCCTCCAGCTAGTTTTAAACACTCTTGATTAAAGTCTTTACTAACACAACATGTCAGTCAAGGCTGTTCCAGTGCATATCAGTGACTAGAAGGCCAGCCCTGGTCAAGCCCTCTGTTCAGGAATGGAAAAGGATAGTGCAGCAGCTTTTGAAGATAAGAGTCCTTAGAGAATCTGATACTCTGGCATTAAGAATCTTGAACAGTACTGTATATACAACAATAGATTGTTTTTACACAGGTCTGTAACAAAATGATCTCTTGTATCATGAGGTTTGGGTTTAGCTATATGAATAAATACCCAAGCTCTATTAATAAGGATCACTTAAAACAAATAATCCAGTTATCTTGAATCAGATAAAAGGTCGCTACTTCATGGTACAAAGCTACTTCTCTGACCAAGGTCCATGCTTCTTCTTTACTATTGCATTTTCTCACACAGAAAAGATGATCTCTGGATAAAGAAAATAAGCTGGAGAGAAGCATATAGGTGCAGTTATACACCTGTATGCATACTTTATACAGTAATGTGCATCAGTTCCTCTATCACTCACCTGAAACTGTCCCAGTATGGTGTATGGAACAATATAACTGATCTACATTAGACCATTCCTTTCCAGCAAGGTCTCTTTCAGAGATACCTGGAACAAATTACGTCAAAGGAAGGCATCACTATCCAGAAACCTGGCTTCAATGAGTCTCTATAGCTTTTGCAATAATGCTGGCTCATTGCGCAAGAGTTTCAATAACGAGTTGCCTTACCTTTTGCCTCCCACTCTCCATATTTAGCTCCTGTACATTATGAGAAGGTCACATTTGTTTTTCCTCCTCCTTGCATGTATTCTACAAACCTGTGTTCACTCTATGGTTAACCTTTGTTTGAAGCTACCTTTGCTTTCACATACTTTTACTACTCTACCCATCTGTCATGAGCCTGCTTCAGTAATCTTCACACATTAGCGTTTACTAACCAAAGTATTCCCTCTACTTAGCCTTCATTAGGGTGCAAAAGCCCAGAACTGAGAATTATTAAGGTTTAACCACTACTGTGGCATATGGGACAGCACTTCAATTTGTGAAACTAGGAATGCTGATGATGGAGTTTATCATGTCTTGTTTCAAACACTGTCTTACCTCAGTTTGTCTTCTGCTTCTCTTTAGAAGAAACAACCAATTCTAACTTTCCAAAGCACTGTTTCTTTGATTTAACACTTTGGATATCTTTCCTATTATTTAGAGGCCTAAATTTCATAGACTCCATAAACTGAAACATGCAACTTTCAAGGCATCTTCAGGTTCTCAAAATAATCACCGACATCAGAAAATATCCTTTCTAGCTACTCATTTGTCCCGCAAAGGATCTGTTTTAGTCATACATACTTTTCCCAATTACTCCAGTGTGTAATTCTTTTACTGTAATACTTGACAGCTGAGGTAAGTCTAAACTCCAGCCCCTGCTGGAAGGGTCAGCTCATCCTGAAATATTAATGATTTTAAAATCAACTTAGGAAATCCCTAGTTAAAAGAGTCAGCACCTTTACATATGTATCATATTAGCTCACACTCTTCTGTTAGAAATAATGTTCTCCTCTGATTTGAGACAAAATCTGTTTTGAGTTACCTAAAACATCTCTTTTATACATAATAACTATGGCATCAAGTAAGAGTAGAAGGATTTTCAGATCCTTGAAAGTTTATATTCTCAACTTGTATTTAGAGCATGAGTGATTCTGTTGCACTGAAAAGAATAAAAGGTTTGATGCTCTGAGGTGGGACCACTTCTACACTGCAGAACACTCACCGCTATTTGTAACTGCAGGATGTAAGTGCTACTCATTGGCAAAAGTTTTAAAGGATTTTATGTTACAATGCCAGACAAATTTTGCACTACTTTAAAAAAAGTTAAACTTTCTGTTAAATAATTTATGTTATTAACCCAAACTTTCCTATTTCACCCTGTCAGTTATAAACACAGTGAGTGTTGGAGTCTGGAATTATATTATTGCTGGTGTACCAGTAATTTGAAAACTTCCAACTTTATTAATGATACCTTTGGAGTACATGAGTCAATGTGTAATAATCACACCTGAATCTACACTAAAATTGATAGCTATGATCCAGTTGCTGTAAGCTGATCAGTGACAGAATCCTTTGTTTGGCTTTCCCTCAATTGTTAGTGTTAAAAATATATTCTTCGTGATGGTCAGAAATGACATATGAGAATTTAAAAGCATCCACTTAAGAATGAGCAGTCATTAGTATATAGCATAATAATGCAGTAATCCTCACTCATGTAGAGTAGTATGCTTGCACCAGCTTGGAGCAGTTCTTAAATGAAAGTTAAATGAGGAGGAATTACCTTGAAATGAGCTCAAGGAAGAGGTGGTGATGGCAAACAGATGAAGACATCTTAAAGAATAGCAATGTCTTTTGGATAGTCAGTTCTCAAGACTGTGCACTGTTGCTAAGCTTTACTGTAGTGGCATGCATAGTACTTAGTTCAACCATTGTCTGTTGTGTTCAAAGATCTATATAGCAGAAGAACGATGGCATGACTCAGTTACCCATGTATTTTGTCACCTCTCATCCAGACTATGCAGCAGTACACTTAGGATGTGAATCTTAGAGTGCTTAGGAAGCTCTAAGTAATAAAAAATGTTGAAATATCTCTTCAGCAAAAGGTGACTGTCATGGCACTGTAAATCTCTCCTCTTTCCCTTTGCTGGCTGGCTGCACACTCACAAAGTTGAATAAAGTGTTGTCTCCAATTCCTGTCTCCTTATGCTATTACATTCATTTTGATTTTTTTAAAAACAAAACTTTCTGACAGAAAACTTCCTGTTTCTGTCCCGTGGAAGTATTTATATGTTTAAATCTTACCTGCACAGGGGTCAGCATGGAATAAACTCCCCCAGAAACTAAAGACTGTCACCATTACTCCAATGACAGCTCCACATTAATGGAACAATTTAGTGTCCTCGCCTTCCAAATTAGGCTGGAAATATCACAATATTTGCTTAAAAAAAAAAAAAAGTAAAGAAACAGAAAGGAACCACAAAAAAAGCCAATAAAGCAAAGCAAAACAAAGAAAAATAGTATTGAAACAAGTAGTACTATACACTTCTCCCTGGAGGAAAAACAAAACAAAACAAAACAAAAAAACAGTGCATCAACAGATGATAGTCACATTGCTTAAAGTGCTATTGGATGATACAACAGGAATTGACACAACTTAAGAACCTGGATAAAACATAATGGAATAGATGGATTTGGGGAAGTGATACTAGATGAATCTCCTCTTATGTGCTACATTCTGCCTCTGTAAGCAAAATGGTAACAGATTACAGTATTCAAGGGAAAATGAAGTAAACAGTTCATATCTCCCCCTCTAATTAAATGCTGAAAGTGATGTGATTTCTGCAATTGTAAAAAAAAAAAAAAAAAAAAAAAAAAAAGCAGCACATGGGACAGGTGAAAAAATGACAATAACTCCTGAAAACACTTTTTTTTTTTTTAAACCAATTGCTTATGAGTTTCTCCCAAATCATTTATTTCTACATACACTACAGTTTTTCAAGGAAAGAAAAAAGCTTCTACACTGATGAATTTTTACACTGTGACTTTTTTTAGTCCTGTTTTAACAGGCAAAAGTATAATACAAATATATTAATATAATTCAAATAAAAGATTAGAATTTCAGGAGTATTTTTTTAGTATCAGAGCCTTATTTATTCACTTAAGTAGAAGCAAATCTTTTCCAGCAACCTACTGCAATTATCGATGCTGTGTAATTGAGGGCCTCCTCTTTGGACCTCATTTGAAAAGGTATTGATAGCCTGGGTGACAAGAAGTGCTTGTGCCCTCACAGATGCAATCTTCAACATAGCGCTAGAGTTATGTTACACTCTCAGAGGAGACACTGAAACATGGCTATTAGTTCTTTACTATGAAGTAAAATATATGATGATGTGTGCACACCCTTGCACATCAAGTGAAGTTGCGGAGTAGACCGCTAAAACTGTAAACGTGATTCTTGACTCACTCATCTCGAATATTGCTCTGCCATCCTTGATGGAAATAGATTCATGGTCGTGATAGGAAATTAAAGCTGACTGACGACAGGTAACCTACAAATCTTTGCCTCTTTTCTGTCTCTCCACCAGTGAAAAATACAGCTGCTATTCATTGATTCCTAAGGGTCTCAGAATAATCTTGAAAAAGTTAATCTCCCATAAGTGAGGAGAAGTCTGTATTTGCAAACTCTATCTGTAAAAATTTGAGCTGTGCGACATCAGAGTCTCTTTTTTACAAATGAGTTTAATGTACCTACGCAAAAAATCAATTCTGTCACAGAAAAATACTCTAATTACATTTTACTGCTGTGACTGAATTTATTACTTTTGCAGATAACATCATTCACGTATAGCACGTACTTAAGTGGAAGAATAATGTTTCTTGAAATAATTGTTAAGATACTTATGGTAAAATGCAAGTGAACAGTCTGTAACTCAAGAATATTTTTAAAGCTCATTCCATACCTTTCTCCACCCCATCTTTTTGTGGCTGAAATAGTAATACTGTGGCAAAACAATGCAGAATTGCATCTGTCCATCTCTCTATATTTATTCATCAATCATATTCTTTTTTCTACTACCACACTATGTTTTCCTAAAAGTAGTATACACATATTCCAGTAATTTGACACCTTAAACATGAATACATAACCACATTCCCCAAATCAACGCCATAAGATTTCTCCTTAAAATTTGCAAGAGATTAGCAATGTTTGCAGTCTGGATCCAAAATGGCTTCGGTTCTAGACTACAAGACAGCTTCATAGAAAACCAGTAGCATTGAGGAATGCCAGGGACAATGACAAGAGCCACCAAAATCATTTGTGCTTGATAAATTCTATGTAACTTCAGAGTCTGCTTCTGAGTTTACAGTTAAACAGCAACACTCATCTGGATGCCATGTACTGATAGCCATGAAATAGAAGGGTGAAGCAATTACACAGATCAATGCAATGGGAAAGGTGTTACAACAAAGGTGTGATGACAGAAGGACCAGCAGAACAGAAAGATGTTATAAAGGAATGAAAGAAGATTGCTCACCTGTATCAGAAGGTTCTAGCTTCATAGGAGAAAGCTTCACTCAGGGAAGCTTTTTGGAGAGACCTAAAAAAATAAAATAATACAATAATACTAATAATAAGAAAAACAACCACAAAACTATTTACTATGTACGTAAACTATTAAGATGTAACAATCAAAAAGATCAATGCAATGGAATAGCAATACAGTATTGCTATTCCACAGGAGATACAGTAACAAAAGGACTAGCACAAATAGAAAGGCGTTACAAAGGAAAAGTACTCACCTGTCTCTGAAAACCTAGGCTTGCAGGGAAAACTCCACAACAGACAGATCTCCAACAAAAGATACTTCCCCTGAGCAGTCAACCCTTAAATGAGGTCCAAGAGAGGCACAGCCAGGCTGCAGCCCTTCCAGTCACACAGCTGAATTGCCCCCACTTGTGCTCTCAGAGCTGAGCATGTCCTTTCCCCAGGTGCTCAATCAGTGGTTCAGGCTGTGACTCAACAGTTCCTATGCAAAGGATATGCAGAATATGCTCTAATACCTTCAACATAGGTTTATTCGCACCTTTATAAAGCCTCACATGTATCCTTAAGGGGACATTTACCTAAACAGTTACTGTCTTGCCCAACCTGTATTGTAAATGCAGATGGATGCAAGGAATCATTGTCAATGGCAAACATTCTAGAATTGTGCTAGCTATGTCAGATGTTGGTATTGTGCAGTCTGGACAAAGACAAGCTCTGGCAAATGGTTTAGGAAATGTTCATGACTGTGACTGTAAGCATCCTTCTACAAAAGTGGAGCTTCCCTTCTCAATTGCTAGGATGTGGTAAATGACCTTGTTGACACTTACAGTCTCTTTCAATACAAATTAGAACATGTTAGTCTAAACTGAAAGCATCTCTTTAAGCAACTTCAACACAATCTGTAAGAATTTGTACATCTATGCCCTTTCTTGCTGTTCATGAAGTTTCAACTGTAAATATTACTGATACTGACACATATGTTCTCTAGCTGGTTTTCAAGCATCGCTATCCTTCCACCCCCTCGAAGAAGGGGAGCATATTCCTTTTGGGTTGCTGCCGTCTAATTCCTTCTGTAACTGGTCCTTCTATCTTATTTATTTGCTAAAGGATGGATATTGATTCACACTCATCTCTTCCATTCTTAGCAGCGCAAAAGGGGGAAATATCTAATATTTTTCTCCTCACGTTCTCTCAAAGAACAAGAAAAAGAGGAGTGAAAAAGTGTACTGGTGCATTACTTCTTTCAAAATCCATGGCTAATGCTCACTCTGCTAATGAACTAATAATAATTGTCTGAAGTAAGCCATCGTATGGGAAGATACACTGTCAGATCAGAAATATTTGGATATCCACAACAAGGGGCTATTGAACTACTGTCAACAGAAAAAAAAAAAGGGGGGGGGTTTTCATACTTATTTCAGCATGATAGAAAAGTGCAGAGGACTGCTAAATAGAAAAGGATGACAAAAGGTCACATTATTTGACTGTTCTTGATGAGGTTGCACTGATGATGTACCCTCACTAACACCCTTGTTAAAACGCCTGCGTTCAAGCTGTGTTCCTCAGCTGTGGAATTTCTGACCCATTGGGCAATATATCTGTTATAGATTTTTTAACAGTAATCATAGATCTTTCATGAGGCAGACAATTTAGAACTCTCCATGCTTTTGCCAGTTGGTTATCAAGTGGCTTACCACATATCACAAAGGAAAAGGATGCATGGAATGCAAATTTTAAACCCCACTTTGTTTCATCTTTTCAGAGGGATTCCAGGGATGATGACTCTCCCACATCCCTGAGTAGTCTGTTCCAATGCCTAACCACGCCTTCTGTGAAGAAATTTTTCCTGATAGCTGATTGAAACCTCTCCTGACACAACTTGGGGCCACTGCCTCAAAGAAACACTTTTTGTTTCTTTGTTTCAGCTTTCCACATGGCCTGCCAGTGGTCATGAACTGAGTGTCTTGAGAACTGTGAAGTACTTTAATACAGAGCCTCTCTGTTTCTACTTTACTTCTCTGGTTCCTGGACTCTTCGTGTTATCAACAGAATGAGTATTTGTAGGCCTTTATTCCCACTTGTTTTAATGAACTCGCTACAGAAGGCAAATATAATGGCTCCAGTAGCGTTTGTGTAGAGAATAATAAGAATAGCAAACATCACAGCAGATGTTGCTAATTTTCCAGTATTATTCAGTAGCAAACAATCTACTTTCCATTAATGAAGAAAAATACAAATGCAGAATCTGTCAGTTGAGAGGGAGGAACGAAGGAATGCTGTGAGTTTGAATTGCTGAATTTGTTATGAAGAGGCATAAATAGTGCTGGTGCTAGGGAGTATTTACACCTCTCTCACTTGCTGTGTAACAACTGCCCCTGTCTTTAAAGTATGGGTATACAATGGGTGTGGCCGCTGCCTTCCTGACTTTCAACTGCAAGCTTTTCTTACGGGCCACACTGAGCAGCCATACCTCCCTTTGGAGAAGGAACTCTGATAGCAGCTTCTGAAGTGGGAAGGAAATTCAATAGTCACAGACAGTATCTGCAGCTGTCTGGGCTAAAAGAATCTTAAATATCTTCTGAGTGTTTATATCTATTCACTTGTTCTTGTGGTTTCATTCTATTTTTAATCTTCTTTATGACAGGACAGCATTGTTGAATACTGATGAAATGAAATACTATTCAGTTCTAGGCAATACATTTTTAGTAGTTTCTGGGAGCCCTCACTGTCTGACCTACCAACATTTGGGAAACATTTCAGGCAGGATAGTTATCTTCTCTTATTTTTGGATGTGGATGCAGGAGATAAAAAGGCTGGTAACATAAAACATGAAAAGATTTTGTTTTTTAAACTTTCATCTCTCTTGGTTTTCTTCCTCTGCCACTGAATCCTAATTTTACATATCTAAATGGTTTGTGTAAAATATCAGATGTCCTTTAGTTAAGGAACTTTCAATATTAAGTAGACCCTCAGCTAACATAGCTCCTGTGTCTTCAGTCCAAAAGATCTTTACAAGTTTGAGATACGTGTGACTAGATTCCTGCAATTATATAGTGTGCACATTTGAGATTACTGTAGTAAAACGTGGACCGTATTTCTGACCTTCAGTGTCTGACTGTAGAAACCTTGTAGAAGCAGACTAACTTTGACTGTAAGAAAATCTGGGAGGAAACTGTTCCAAAGTTTGGTCACTTAGTTATATCCCTTAGTGGATTTACATGCATATGGTTGTCATATGTATGGTAACTATTGAGTAATGGCCTGAACCACTGATTGACCACCTGGGGAAAGGTGAGCACATCCCTGAGAGCACAGGTGAAGGCAATTCAGCTGTGTGACTGGAAGGGCTGTAGCCTGGCTGCACCTCTCTCAGACCCCATTTAAAGGCTGACTGCTCCATGGAAGTGTCTTTTGTTGGAGATCTGTCTGTAGTGGAGTTTTCCCTGCAAGCCTAGGTTTTCAGGGACAAGCGAGTACTTTTTCTTTGTAATACTTTTCTATTTATGCTAATCCCTTTCTTACTGCACCTCTTGCACTGCCATTCCATTGCACTGATCTTTTTGATTGTTACATCTTAATAGTTTAATAAAATTACTGCGAGCTACACTGAGCCACCTGGAATTCCTACCTAAACTATTACTTCTGGTATGGATGCCTGAAATAGAACTGAGTGTCTGCACAAACTACAAGCCTGATAACGTTTCTGTAATGCATCTACATAACTCCTCCTTAAGTCTACATGTTTAAAAAGAGTGATTAAAATTATTGTAGTGTACAGAGCTTTCCTCAGCAGCATTGCTCATTCCACATGCAATTATTTATTTATGTATGCATGGTTTCCTCAGCATACCTCCCTTAGAACACTTGGGTTATCAATTCTGGAAATCAATAAAACACATCTGGTAAGTAAAATTTGGATGGAACCATGCTGTGATAGCTTTTGTAATACTTCCTGCATTCATTATTAATGGTTCATTATTGTATTAATAATTTAATGTTATCTCTGATAATTTTAACAGTCCCCGGTATGTTATGGTTTTTTTTTTATTATTTTATTAGAGTCTAACTTTGTATGCTGGGACTAATATCTTTCATATATTTTCAGTGCTTCAGGGACTAATCAAAATACAGTAAAACTCAGGGAAAATGAATAGATAAATATGGCTTAATATAAAGAAGAGGCAAGCTGTCTGTGAACCTCATTGAATGTTATTTTTTTCATCTAAGCCTTCTGCTTTTTCCTATATCAGTAATTCACTTTCTCTTATATTCACTTTGCAAATGTAAGGGGTCTGTAACTTCTGGGACCTGAATGAAGATGAGGTTGAGAATTCTACCATTTGAATAAAAAAAAAAAATGAATATCAAACAGCTTTTTGTAGCTAAAAATAGTGGTAGTCCAAACAGGAATATGTGGGATTTTAAATATCAGTATCAAGTTTTCACTTAAAAGAGAGAAAGTTAATTCTTAGGTAAGATGAACAGCAAAGTCAGTGATGACCAGTGACTTAAAAAGGAAGTGCTCAGTCTGTCAAACATTAAGTTTTTTGTTACACCAAGGTACAGAGAATACAGTATTACACTATAAAAAGAAATAAGTAAAATAAAAATGGAGCTTCTCTGCATGATGGATATGCCACAAAACAATTGTTCCAGAAAAAACATATTATTGTATAACAAATGTAAAAGTTAACCTTATTTGAATCAAAAAGGAGTTTTTGCTACTAACTTCAGTGATATCAGGCTTTTATCTCTCTTTCTTGAATTTCTTTTATCTCCATGATCTTCATTATTGCTTCCCAATAAGAACGTACAGAACAAACATATTGTACATTATATTTCATGTGGAGAACTGCATACATATTCATACATTCATATTCACTACGTAGTGAAAAAAAGATTTTTATCAAGAATAACATACTTGATTTCTAATTAATATTTCATTTACTTTTAGTACTTTGTATTTTTCGTGATGTGCTGCTTTTTGTCCAAATATATATATAAATCTCAGATTGCATTGCACCAATCAGTACAAAATACTTAGTCTTAAGAATTCTTTAACTGTTAGTTATTCGTAATGAAAAGGTGTTGAATACAAGATAGGTCTTAAAATGTGCTTATGAATGATCCAAATCAAAAGACAAAGGATGTTTAGGAAAAAATGTTTTCTATTCCTGTAGTAACTATACTGGGATTCAGGTCATTATACAGTCTGTGGGGTGGGATACTGGATGAAGAAGAACAGAACTGAGTTCCAGGTTTGGTGCTGGTTGGAGTCTGGGCAGTACTCTCCCAGTAGTGTGGGAGAAGTGTTAAAAATAAAGTCAGGCAGTACAGGAGAAATATGAAGCTGGAGAGTCCTAAACTTCATGGTTCAGTAGGTAGATTTGCAACATGCATAAGAAAGAACGCTGATTTTTCTTGAGGTCTGTGTATGAAAGAAAATCCCTGAGACCTTCAGAAATAGATATTTTTTTTCCTGCTTTTGAAGCTCATGATGATAGGATTTTCCTTTCCCTTTTTTTTTAATCAGTTTTGTTTTAGGCAGTAAAATCCCTGATAGAATAACAAAACCTTTTCCAAGGAATAAAACCACACCAGCTTGCTGAGCAGAGATTCCTTAGAGGCCCTGGAACCATTTGTTCTTTGTAATTCAGTTTGGCTGAGAACTCTTCTGAGTAATGCTATTAGAAAAACTCCAGTGAATTTGCAAAAAGAAAGATCAATCAATAGGAGGAATCTTTTGTAGAATGTCCTTAAACAAACCGCAGAAGTATCTTCATTTGAATGGTAAAGTTCACCATCCTTTTCTGCACCTGCTCCAGAAAAAAATGGCAAACATCACTGTGGGAGCCACTGGAAAGGCAACAACAGTAACTCAGTTTTTGTATTGCTTACAAGTTTCCCTTGTAGAAACTGGATGTGAACAACTTCTTCACTTCTTGCAAGTCCACGCTGTGGATATTTTTTTAATAGTTGAGCACTTCCAGTACTTTGCCCAAGTATACAAGTTTCTATGTGTAGAAATAAAAACATCTTTTGAAATATATCAGTAGTAAGAGACTGTTCCAGCACTTCTATCTTGACCCATGCATAGTGCATGCTGTAGGATTCCCCAGAATTAGCTGTTGCTTTGAGTCCTATAATAGCTGTGTAAATAGAGACTTTCTCTTACATAATATTTTCATTATTTTTGTTGTTGTTCTTTGAAGCCTGTCCTATTCCTCAGTGTACTTCTGCAGGTACAGGAAGCAGGCACAGTATTTTGGAGTGGTTTACGGAGTTCACAGCACTGAGACAATATAACCTGTTTCTTCCTGTTTGATATTTTTGTGCTTATTATTTCTAAGAATCATCTAAATCTCTTCGGTGCTCATTTCACTACAAACTTATGTTCTTTTAATTACTGATTTTCCGTGTTTGTAACAGAATGAATGCATCCTAGGATAGACGAGTTTCTTCTTCTTTAGGTGTGGCCTGCATTCTTTGTCACAGATCTGCAGCTTTACGTTTGAAATACTTGTAATACTTGTAACAAATCTTTCATGTTTTACTAGATCCAGATCCAACACCTTTTTCAGGAACCTGTCTTCCTTTTTTATATTTTTCTGGTCTTTGAATCAGTAATGATCTCTTCAGATAGGCAGGCTATCTTAACAAGAGATGTAACATACAGCCAGTAACTAGTGAGATGCATGTTCTCTCTATTTCTTTTCTGAAAGTACTTAACAATTCTTGAGTTTTCCAGGGAATGTCCAAATGCCAAAAATTCCAGTATTTATTACTTCTTGATTTCAATGTGTAAACTTAAAATCAGTGAACAAAATGAATGCCGCTAATACCGTACCTATTATTACTTGCTCTTCAGTATTCAGGAGAAGCCCCAAGATAAAATGCCTTTCATACTAGCTTTAAAGAGTTACTCGGCTTAGTAAAAAGCCTATTTGTCATCTATCAAGATGACTTTTGTCAGGTTATATTATGTCATCAAATGAACAGTTGTAGTAATACAACTAGCTTGCTCAAGCTGGATCCATCAGGTACAAGGAATTTATCTTATCAAATCATGTTGTTTTATGCATTTTGACAGATAATACTGAGGCAATTTAAACACAAATTTAGTAAATAAATACAAGTTGTTATTGCCTTTCATTCTTGTTATTCTACTTTTAAGTGGAAAGATAACTTTATCTCACAATTGGACCTTGTCAAGTTAATACTGATATGCAGTTTTTTAAATGATAAATGTATGAGTTGCAGCTTTTGGTGAGAGGTTATTTTGATCCTTATTTTTTCCAGGGTGTCAGTTGAGCATGCCTGTCTTTTTTATGCATAATGAGTTTTATAGTTCTTACACAGATAGCAATTTGCCTTATATGAATTTGATATAAATTGTTGCTTATGTCCATTTAGCATGTTATAATATACAGATATTTTGTAGTATGTTATGGCATTAATGAGGCACATTATATATGTTGTATAGGATACACAATCAAGAATACTGAACTGTGATAGAATCTAGTTTAAGGGTAAGGGCTAAAAGACCTGAGAAATTTTCACTGACTTTAATGGGAAACATAAATATGAAAGCATTCACTGACTTATAGCACTGGTGAAGGCATATTAATTTAACAGTAATTTTTAAGAAATACTTTTAATTTCTATCAAACTTGACTGCAATACATTAAGCATAGTCTCTTAGCACAGTGCAATAATGGTTACAGAAATCGAAGTCTTTCCAAAAACAGCGTTCTGATCTTTATGATTGAAAATCTTCCTAGTACGTCACTTACAAGTGACAACATGGCTGGGTGTCTGGAGAAATGAAATCAGTCATAAAAATAGCTGTTTCTTATGGAAATATCCACGCCTGGTTAAAAAAAAATGAAATTACATATTTCAGTCAGAGCAAAGCCTAATGTGATTTCATATGTCACTAAAGAACCTAATGGAAATGTAATGGAGGTGCTTGAGATTCACACTGTCTTCCATGAGCTAGACTGAGATGGGTAGGTGAGTCAGTAGTACTACAGAAGGCAGTAGGTCTAACAGTGCTAGCACTATGCTTTGAACTTTGGGGGAAGGGAAAAAAGATTGTTTGAATTTATTTGGAGCTAATATTTTATAATGAAAAACCACGGTTCTCTATGAGGTACAAAATGGGACAGATTTATGGGCAACTATGTAACAGCAACAATATTTCCTATTCTGGGCACACTGGTTTGGCTTTGCTTCTGGCTCTTTGCCAGTGATAACTATCCCCACATAAATGCAGATAGAGTAAAATCCTCAGAGCTAAGTGAAAATCAGCACCCTTAAAAGATTCTCAACCTCATTTGTAGGAAACACGGAAATCATAGCATGGGAAAGTGAGCAGTTATAACTCAGGAAGTATTGTGGATATGGATATGACTTATACAAACATTTAAGAATGGTGAAGATCATAAGCCTTTTATTTTATGTATACGTCACATTTAATCTCTCAGATTTGGATATCAGACCTCAATGTTGGGGTAAACAAAGGTCTGAGTAAGGCTGAGAGTCGATATAAACTCATGCAGCTTCAAGTTCCATTTTGTGACTTGGGGACTGCCAAAACGTAGAGGTTGTGAGCACCTTCAGAGTTAGCTACCCCTTTTACCCATCTTTTGGCCTTCTAGAGTCAAAGTACATAGAGGAACTGAAGACTTGCCTACTATATCTATATTTGTGCCCTTCCCCCACGCTCCCAGTTATATCAGCTTTTATTAGTCAAAATGATTTGCCTTTGACATACTACATTCTGATAGTATATTTATAGAAATGTTATTAAAGAAGTGAATCTTTCATTTCTGAAAGATTTCTGTGATGCTATTTCCCCCTAACAATATCATAGTGGAGCATTGGAACAGACAGCTTTGTAATAAGATACAATGTAATTGATAATGCAGAGTTACTTGATAGTGAAAAATGAGACTGTCACCAGTCTCAAGAAAAATCATTTTGGTAGAACAAAATGATTCTTGCAACTGAAGAACAAGAAATAACCCAAACCAGAAAACTAGTGTCTATTAAAATTAGTTCACACACTTTCCTATTGCATTTTCATTTAACACTTATTACTTGATTAGTCCATCTTTGATCTCATTTGTCATTATCCAATCATTGTATGTACTAATGTTTTTGAAAGATGAATAGACTGAAATAATTGACAAAGCAGACACTTCTTAGGGCAGAATTTGGCCAGTCTTACCTTTGAATAATGCCTTACTCCATGCTTTCTTCTATTATTCTTTTTTTCTGCATCTTTGCTCACTGGGAGTCTGAGTGGTTTTGAATAAATATTTTACTCTATTCTTATTAATTGATTAGCAAGGAGTTCAATGAGAAAAATGTTATAACCATCTTCAAACACATGAAAGTTACTAGTAATAGAGTAGTATAAAAAGGCTTTATACTCTAGGTAATGGTGTAAGTTAAAAGAAAGTACATTGAGGGTAGCAAAATAACCTGAAAATTGAAAATGTATTTCAAAAGACATAAAGAGAGTCCCTTGATATGTTTCTGCACCATCAAAGTTAATGCATTGAGCTCTATCCATCAGCATCCATTTTGAGGTGGACCTAAGAAGCAAATGAGAAATAAATATGACCCAGGGGTATTTCTGAGTTAGCAGAAACCCATTTATGCATATTCTAAGATGGACTTGAGAAGCCAATGAAGAACAAATATACTCTAGAGAAATTCCTACATTAGCAAAACTAAGCGATGTAGCAATCCTTTTCCTCTTCTAACTTTTATGATTCTTTAATAGATCTGTAATTAAGCTTTTGATCCTCAAAATGTGTTATATCAAAAAGTATAGTACACAATGAGCATTTGTAAGCTAGCCTTTCCTGGGCCTTTTCTTCTTGCCTCTGCTAACCTAGATGGCTCTCCAAATCTAGATTTGTGCTGGGCAAAGGTCATGTATTGTTCACCACCTATGAATATGACACCTATTAGGATTTTGCATGTGCTGTCCAGTTCCACTTCCTTATAATCTGCCCCAGAATACATGATCTCACACAGGTACATAAAAATACAGAAAGCCTGGTTCAGGAACTCCCTCTATTTCAAAGGAACTGATTGCTTACGCAAATGGAAATCATCCTTTTCAGTATACCTATGAGTCTGAGTGACTCTCTAGAAGTATATTGGAGCGAGTGTCTCATCCTTCCTGACAGGCGTTGAAGCAACAGCACTAAATACAAACTGAATATGTGTAAATGTTATCTTAGTTTCTTTTTGTGCATGCTGAGGAGGCCTGGCATTCTGGGTGCAATGGCCCTCTGATTGGAGGGAAAGTTCATCTGATGCAGCAGGTTTCCAACACAAACCATCTGTTGTATGTTTAGTTATTTCTTAATAATAACTGACATTCAGTGTGCTGTCTGACATGCCAACTGAAAACTCACTTTTTTTTTAATGAAGTTAGTAACTAGACTATTGACTGCAATAATGTTGAAAAAAAAACACTGTCTTCCTGATTTTAGAACAACTTTGTTTAAGAGAGAATTTTACAGGATTTAGTCAGGCATGTAGACAATATAATTTGCAATATTTTATAAGTGTCTTCGGCAGAACAAAAATGTTAACTTTATAAAAGGGCTGCTAGGCACACACAGTGGTAACTTCTCATAGTGTTTTAGATAACAATAAATGATTTCAAAACTATCATGACCTGAAATAACACAATATTGCTACAATCTTTGCTGCATTATGTCCCTGAAAATGGGCCAAATTATATTCTATCTAGCTTCTGTTCAAATGTGTTTGCTTTTTAAGAACTTTCTGGCTGCCTCAGCAAAGAATAGGGTAATGGTAATATAGAAGGGCTGAGGTGACTTTGTTAGAAAGTGTTATTCCTAGAAACTGAAAGCCACCCTAGATTATAAGGTACTTAAAATGCTCAGAGCTTAGGTATCTTGCTGAGAACAAGCTTTCTTGCTCTGCTACTTAGTCCTGAAGGCTTGGTGGAAGCTTTCATAGCAATTTTATTAAGTGTTTTTAAGAGATGTCTGTGTTATTCTGAAAAATGTCTTGGTGGCTAACTTCAGCAGTAGTTAAGGTTCAAGAAGGATTTAGATGCTTGCAGTGAGACTTCAGCAGAATTTGGAGACTGCACCGCAAGCTTAGGTTCCTATAAACTTATGCTCATCTGCTTCCAACTGATTGCACAATAGCCAACAAGGTAGCTCTGCATAATTTTCCTTTAGACCTTTTTAGAGGCCTTTTTTCTCTGTTTCTTGAGAGCATAAATCCAAAAGATGTGTCCTGAGCACACCTAGCACTTAGGTGTCACACTAAATTTGCCCCTTTTTATAAGCCAGTTGTTTTATCTAATAAATACTTCCCCTAACCATAGAGTTCTCAGTCTAACTTGGAGTATGTGAAGAGAGGAAGCAGTAGTGGGGCACTCCTCACTTGTTTGACTAAAGATGTTCCACTGTATGAAAGACACATGAAGAAATAAGAAATGTATGACAGGGCTAGCTTTTACTATCTAAAGACACGCTCTGCTTTTCTAGTCACTTCTACAGAGCACAGTCTTGTGCTTTTAATTTTTCAAGATTATTGAATAAAAATATGATTATTTCCAAGATAGACAATGTGTTTTCTGACCATTTCTGTAGTTTAATCTGCATTCAAAATACATATTTTGTTCCTCTAAGACTTTTTTTATTCTAGTCAGATTAAGATAAACTAGGCTACAGGGAGTTATGGGCATGGCCTAAGACAATGCTTTCTCCATGTATTTAAGACTGCAAAATGCTTTTCTCTTCCTAAACCTCCATATGACAGGATATAAAACTGAAAATTAACAACAATACATTCATTTGAAATGAAGGGTCTTCTAGAGACATAATGGTTATAAATGACATTCTAAGACAGGAGCATTTTTACTCATTTGCTGAGGTTGTGGGGAAAGTACAATTTACATGACAGACACTTTAAAAAATACCTTTTGTTGAACTGATTAATTATATAATTTTTCTTAGATTTAATCATACTAGATCAGAACTCTGAATTACTCATACATTCACAAAATGAGTAGTTTATTCCATCCAACACATTTGGAACTAATAGTTTGCTACTCGGTCTTTGCAGCATTAAAGACTTGAAGACTTGTTTTATTATTTTTCAGTCCTCCCCTTCAACTGTTTAAATCTGAAGCAGGCTGTGTCAGCTGCACTTCTCATGTTCTGAGACTTGTGGCAGCCAAAAATAAAAAATAAAAAAAAAAAAAATCAAATTATGAGCATCAGAGAAAAAGAATGGAATAAAGGCAGAAAAGAGAAGCAAGCGAGAATTCTGCCAGGCAACAGGTGTGATAGGTGGGCAGGATCATGATTTCTATTGCTCTTCATGAGTTATAGTATTTATGCCTACTGTATGACTGTGATATATGTCCCTGCTCTTACGTAGTACTTCATCATATCTCACCTGGAATTCAGTTTGCATGAAATGGGAATTCTGATCCATCCTGACATTTTTCTCTAGTTGAACAGGCTGTCTTCATGGGAGCTCCTGGAATGTTGGTAAATCAGGTTTTCACTTACCTGATGGTCTTTGCCATCTTAAAACGCCTTACAGAAAAGTGTTAAGGAAGTGTTAAGCCTTAGTTTTAGAGGATAGAGTGCTCAGTCATGTTGAAAGTAGTAGCAGTTAATGGCTCAACCATATTGTGCAGTAGTCCAGATAAGGGTATCCAGTGCTCCTGATAATAAACGAACAGTGTGAGGACACAGAAAGTAGTTCTTCACAGAGTCAGTGTCTGGTAGGGTTCATTAGCTTAGTATTAGCATTTGCCCTCACAGTCCAAGATTGCTTAGCAGGGAGGCATTAAAATGTTTCTGCCTCCCAGAAGCACTGGGAGAAGCACTCTGCCTTCCCAGAGGCACTCTTCCTAGTGCCTCTGGGTTTGAGAGAGTTTATCAGCTGAGACTCAATATAACATAAACATGGGTGTATTTCTTTACATTCTGAAACAACCTCATGCATGTCTGCAGTGGTGTCTCTATAAATAATTACATTTGGAACTGAGAATACTTGGGAGGACAATTCAGAAAAGACATTTTGAGTTCATGTCAAATCTAGAAGCAGCATAGGATCATCTGGTTTTCTCATCTCAGTTATGGTTAATGGGGAGAACACTGTAGCTACTTATTCTTTGTAATAACAAAAGTTGGAAGATATTTTTTTGCTATTAGCTCTTCTCACCAACTGTAAATAGGAAGCATAATTCGTCAGCTGTACAGATTCCTCATGTGCCCAGTGCTAAGTGAACAGTCCACACCATTACTTAGCAGTTGCTAAAGCACTTATTTTCTCTGCTTCTCTTACCTATTCTTTCTAATTTTTTGTTTAAGTGTTTAATGATCTCTAGTAGAATTACCACTTTTGTCACAACTGTTCACATACTCAAAATGTTACTAATATTTCATGGACACAGCCTAAATGTACTTGTTGTTTACATTTTTTCTCATTGGATATAGATAAACATTCTTTTTAAACATTGTTGTATTTTTACTTTAAAATAAATACATTTCCTTCCTGCTAAGGAGATTCTGACAAGATCTAAGCAGCTTATGCTTCCCTTGAAATATAACAGTGTTTCAGGTAGATTAGACCTTGACAAAAAGTTAAATCAAATTATGTTCTATATGCTCAGTTTTCTTTGGGGAACCAAAACTCACTGAAGTGTAAAAGTCTAATTAATTATGTAGTATGCTAATAATTTTTAAATCAAGAATACTTGTGATTTAACTCTACCATGCCATGAATGTTTGCAATAGACTATGACAACAAGATTATGAAAGCTAAAAAAAATAATAATAATAATAATTAGGAAAATATTAAACCAGACACCAATACTAGTTCTGCTGGACGGATTTGTACAATAGTGATGAAGGGAAGAATGATGAGACTGGCTCAGATGAAAGGGCCATCTGGTACAATACTGAGGCATAGTGATGGAGTAAAGAACTTCATCTTTTTTTTTCAAAGTTGTAAGCCAATGACCTGTGGTCAAATGCTGTTAAGAGAACTTCTGATATAGAAAATGCATCAAGATCATATCAATAGCTAGGTTTAATGATATGTTTACATATAGTTGTATTTCTGTTTTTTGAACCCACTTAAGCTCTTGCATACAAAGTACCTTGTGGCACTGAGTTACACAATTGGATTTTGTAATTGAAGAAAGAGGTATTTGAAACTTTACACCTAATCAGTTTTTGCTTTGAAAAGTAGTAAATTGTACTTTCTTTATTTCATGATTTTTTTCTTTTTCAAAGCTTGCAAATTCTGGTTTGCTGAGCCTCTGTCCTAAGGTATCATCTCTCTGATAACCCTACAAATCTACTAATTGTATTATTTTTTGAGATGTAAAAATCACATGTAATACAGTGAATATACTGCATGCACAGTAGAGTAATTCTGTTTACTGTCCACTTACCTGTCCTTTACAAATTATTCTTGACAGCCTAGATGCCTTTTTCATGGCTGTCCTATGTAGAATTATTCTTTAATACATATCTATCTCTAGCTTTTATGTCTAGTTGCAAGAGACCATTCTGAAGTTGACATAGACTGGAATCAAATGGCTTCCTTGAACACGCTAATTTTTGTATATCTTTTCTAACTTGTTAAGAGATTGCTGTGGAATGTGAATTCTCTTGTTTGTTTTCACTCAGGCAAGATTTGGTACATAGCTACGCTGTGTATGGATGACTCTAGACATAGATTATTCACAAAGTTACGCTGGCTCTTTTCCTCATATAGTCCACTTTTCTGGCCAGATCACTGTCCCATGTACACAGTTTGGTCGATGAGAAGTGACAGTAGGACTTGGATATCCTTCTCATTTTCCCTCTCCCCTCTGCTGAGAATTTTTTTGGCTTCACAGCCTGTTTATTACAGATACCAGTGGTTAAATACGGCATTCTTCTACTGAAAACATTCCTAGAGTCACAAATCCAATCTGAACAGATGCCGTAATACATTCTTGTGGCCATGGAATGTCTAGAAACAATCTGTGCAATTTATAAACACTGTGAGGCAAAAGTAAGCTTTTCTATTACTAGACAGATTTTGATACTGATCCAAGTATTCATGTTTAAACCTCACTGTTGTAGTACTGAATCTGTCTGGAATGTGGTATCACACATTTCCATCTCCTAGGAAGATGCCCAGAATCAAAGTTGCATCCATAATAACAGCATGTGATAAAATATTCATTTCTACTTGCCCATAGTAATACATTAGGCACTTTGAGGAGATGAAGACTTTTCTTCGGATCTGATCTAGTAACTTTTGTTTGAGAGAGAATATATTGTAGTACATCAAATTCAACTTTTACATTTACAAGAGATACATAAAAAATAGAAATGTGGGACACCCTGCACAATCTGAAGTGAATGTGCTGCAAGCATAGCAAGCTAAAGCCCATTATAAGAAACCAAAAGTCTGTTTTTCAATATAGTTGTGTCATATCGTATTTAACCAGAATCTCAAAAGCGAAGAGGGTTTTAATGTGGAATCGTAAATCAGATTCTTGCACCTCGTATGGAAGCCTTGTAAAAATTGAATCAAACCACACAGTAGATAGTAACACATTACACAGTTGAAGACTTCAGCTTTGCCTTTTCTTTTCAAGGGTGACATTTTGAGAAGGTTCACAGTGTATCTGATAGAGTGGAGAAGATAAAAGTCTGTAATTGCATCCTTCATCTCGTGGTGACATAAAGTATAAAAGAAGCCAATATAGAGTCTTATCTGCAAAGCTGATGTTTTAACATGGAATGTCAGACTCTCAGGCACAATCATGTTATACTCTGCAGTACAGTCACATGTGTCAAAGCTTGTTCCTGGCAGTGATGTTGTGTCCACTATGATATCTTTTTAAACAACCGTTGGTGTCATGTGTGGTTTTGTACAGTTGAAAGTGAAATAAGAAGTTTGTAATAATAGCACTACGGCATTGAATTGTGTTTTCCAAATGCTTTAGAAACAAAGCAAGTGTTACTATTCCTGCATTAGAGAAAAAGGGACACAGAGAAGGAAATAAGCTCTCCTAAGCAGATCCAGGAGTACAATAGCAGTCTCCAGTGCCTCAGTGTATTGCGCTATCAACTTTCATAACAAGGCAGGTGTCTGGTTTGGTGCAGGGATAATAGAGTCAGTTTTGTAAAATGGTAACTGACTTTGAAAGGGAACCAAACTATGCTTTTATCCTGTTTTCGTGGAATTAATATAACCTCTTTTGAACAAGAGAACTCAAAAACGTTAGAAATTACAAAAGGTAAACACTCTTAGTAGGGAGGAGTAGGGAAGGAGAGTTTTAGTAGTTGTTTTAAACTCTGTGGCTTGTGAGAAGCATATTGTTATAAAAGTAAGATTATTGTTGTTATTTTTCTCTATAAGACTATTATTTCTTATTCTGAGAGTATCTGGTAAAGGATTCTGGCTTGTACATTAGGTTTCAGTCCCTACTCTCTCACTTCATCTAACTCCCATCAGAGTACTGCATACAGAAGAGCTGAAAGACAACAGCAGTATATCACGCTGTTTCAGAAGTATTTTTGCATCCATCACTTGGAGATTTCTTCTTTATATGTGGAAAATACCTCTATAAATTCTGCTGCAAGAAAATACATGAAGATAGGCAGAAATGCAATGAAAAGCTTGTCCTGAACTACTGAAGAGCTAAACTATAATGAAATCCTGCAGATGTGAGACTGCATTTCTTTTATAGAGCACAACTAGTTGCACAGCAAGACATTATCAATGACAACTGATAGAAATTAGCTAAAGATAACAATTCTAAAAATATGTATTTGTGTTTTCTTTCCTGAATTTTTGAAAGGTTTTATACCACAGAGTGAAAACTCAAGCAATAAAGATCCTTAAAAATAAAAAAAAATCAAAAAACTTAAAATAGTTCATGAGGATGACATTCCAAATTAAAAAAAAAAGGGGGGGGTGGGGGGGGGAGGGGGGGGGGAAACGAATTGTTTTCACGCTTCCTGAAAGGTAGATAAAGCTGGCTTCTTTCTTCAAAGAACTAACAAGAAAATGAAAAGGCTATCTGAAAATTAACCCTGGTATTCAGATAAAACCAACGTCAATGTAGAAGATAAGAGTTCTGCAAAATTTAAGAACTAATAAAACATCTCCCACAGAAAAGTTCTTGTTCTGTGAGATGAGATGCACTACATAATTCCGAATTCCTTGAATATTTCTTCAGGATATGTTATTCATATAGCACTGTAGCAAATGAGATCTTGAATAGCAATAGGTAAACCAACATGGCATCCAACAATTGCATTACCAAGACTTTTTCAAAGAGATAGACCTCCAGTTTGAGAAAACGAATGAACAGCAGTTTCCATGTAGGACTATGCAAGAAAATACAGCTTAGAAAGGAACTTAATCACAATCAAATTGAATGTTCATCGAGCTCAGTAGAATAGTTTCAGAGCAACTCAGCACTTCATTTTATCAGAGATATACAGGTCCAAATCACAAATCTGAAACTTAATGGGACAAGGCTCTAATTCATAAAAGTTATTGTTCCTAACTACTCTACCTGAAGCTGTTTTAAACTTCGTTAGATTTCTTTCCTAATTCATGACTTATCTAACATAATGTCAGAACATTCATTTTTAATTTACTTGTGAGTTCCATAGGAAATCCTGGTCTGTTACTTAGTGCACAGTGTTTGCTTTAACTGCTTTATTTGGAACTGTCTAAATACTAATTTTGCTGGCCTGGATGTTAATATTGCATACACTTGAAGCAGAAAATCTGCATTTAGTTCAGCAGCATCAATATGTAGGTACTGAAGCAGAAGGTAGAAGCAGCATGGGCACCCATGGAGAATAGAGCACTTTTGCAAACACTGTCACATTTTTTTGAAAAATACATCTGTTTTGCTCAATTGACACTCCATGATGCTGCAATTATGAGCCATATGTGAGCGTGGTAATTTGGGGAGATAAATTAACATTTTAAAATCAAGACTTGGTGATGTTTATATCATTTTGCGACAGCTTCCGTAAAGATGAAAGGGAATTCCCTTCCTTTTTGGACAAGATCTGTCCTAACTGCCACTAGATACTTTAAATGAACTGTGCAGTGTATGTTCTTCAACACAAATCCCCAGGACTCCCAGCAAATTCAGAGTTCTTGTTCACAGCATGGCCTCTGAGCTGCGTTTGAGCATGCTTCTACTGCTGCTATAGCCACAGATCAAATACCCTCCCTATGTTGCTTTAGATACTAAGGTGCAGTCTCGGCCCTCCATATGTTAACATCAAGACTGTGCCATTTGTGCTCCAAAGGACAACTGTGGTAAAGTCAAATTAGACCTGACAAGTGAAGTGTTGAACATTTGAATTAAATTGTATTGTTATCACAATTTACTCATGTTGTTAATAATTGTTACATTTATGAAGTGGGAAGTTCTTAATTTTTTTATAAGATGATGAAATAAACCAAAATTAGGCTGTGTTCAAAATTGTAATGTGAAAATATTATTAGGGTTAGATGGAAAAGAGGCCTGGTATATCATCACACGTTGTATTGTGAAAAAGATTTAAGGGTTCAATTAGGGAAGTGCTGTTTCGTACATTGTAAATAAGACTATTCTTTGGAATTGTAAATGCAGGATAAATCAGGCGTTCCAATCCTGTTACCATATATGCAAAAGAAAAATTATATACTCTGTGATATGTTATCAGCATCGATATTTTTACCTAAGATTGCATTTTAATTTAAATCCTGTTACTGTATTTAGTGTGAGACTTTTTCACTATAAAAAGGCAGTAAGTCTGCATTATAAAGTGGGCAGGTAGAGTGTTTAAATTATCATAAATAAATGAGGAAGATAAAACCATCATTACTGAAAAATGAGAGCAAATACAAACTTACAATTTATCTTCAGAAACTTATTAAGATGTCATTATTCGTTTTCAAAGAATTGATTGGAGATAATGCCAAAATATTACATGAGTCACATAGCGGCATCACAAGTTAAATTTCCTTGCTCAAACTTTGTTAGAAAGATGGAAAACATCTTAATCCAGGACTGTATTTGCTACATTTTCTACTTTTTGCAGTACATTTTTCCAAAAGACAGCTGTCCTCTTGTGACAGGGTGTTTATGAAATTACCTTTCTCACTGTAGTTTTCTGCCAACTATATAGGCAGCGTGTTCTGGATATGACCAGAACTCAGCTTGCATTCTGTCCATTCCCTCAGTGAAATACCATCCTCAAGAGCTGTATGAATAGCATAATTTAAGCTGAAAGCATTTACAGCTGAGATTCCCCAAGGTTTAGGAATTCACAACCTGCAGCTCAAGAGCACTTGGTGCCTAATCTCTAGATGAAGCTCAAAGCTAAAGTGTCGTCTTTCCAAGACAGTGACGTATGTAAGTAAAAATTGCTGCTCTCTGAAGGAAGGCAAAGTGGAAAGACATGAAAGAACCTCTTATTTTAAGGAGATAATCTAACTTCCACTTTGACAAGCTGATTGTGGAAATGATGTGGAAAAGAAAGTGGAAAAATTCCGCATTTAAAATCAATATGGATTAATTGGGACAGTATATACCCGTTAGCTTTTGTCTGTATAGAGGACAAGTAGCATTACAGCGAATACAGCAGAACACCAGTACTGGAGTTTGAAAAACTGTTTCATTATTCCATTTACTCTCTTTAGATCATATTAGCTAGCAAATAAATGCCTGCCAGGTGACTATTTGCAGTGGAATAGGTGCTTTTTTTCCCACTACTCCCCAAAGAGATTCTTTGCTGCAACAATAACCTAGTAGTTGTTTTACCTTTAGCACATGTGAGTTACAGCTTCAAGGGGCAAGCGGGAAAAGGTTGGAATGGGCTTAGGCCAAATGGGTTGCTTTTGTACTAATAGTCAGAATACATGACTTTCTTTTATCTTACTCTGCCCTGGACCAGCCCACTGGCGGTCCTTCACATGCTGGAATTTCAATGGACTCCTGGCAGCTGTTTCCCCCTATCCCTCAGAGGAGTGGTACAGCGTCTTACAATGTGATTTAGTTGTACTTTGTTTCTTGCATGATGAATAATATCAACAAGGGTATTTGCAAATTCTTAAATATTGTTGTTCCCACTTGTGAAACTGGTAGAGTACCCTTTCTGTTTTAAAGAGCTTCAGACAGGATAGCAATTTTATATCTTACAGTCTTGAACTGGAGAAAAATAAAAGTAATCTAGTTATCTTTGTAATCTTGTTTAAAAATCCAACATTTAGTAGTAAGAAGTAAACAATGAGCTTAATCCTCCAGGCTTCAGTTACCAGTTCTTCCAAGGTCATAGTCAAATATTATTTACATTACCTTATTTTTTCTTTAAGTGGTAACCAACATTTTTAATGGATTTTATCTTCCATCGTAAGGAAAGGGTACAGACCATCGGAGTGTCAAAACAGATGTGTGATTTTATTTTTGCAAGACCTTTGCGTGTCGGTTCACATCAGTTTTGCAAATACATTCTGTTACACTGTTAACATCTAAAATAATAATGTATTAATATTGGTGAAGAGCCATATGTACTTTTAAACAAATCACAAATTTCTTACAGATTTCTTGCAGTACACATGGGAGACTCACAGAGCATTCACAGAGTGACCAGAATGAAAAGTTAGCCCTGGCTAACCAAGCTTACTAATACATCATAACTTAGAGGTCTGTGAACTGATTGCTTAGGTCAGGCATGCAGCCAGCAGTGCATGTGCTGCAATGGGAAGGAAATGCCTTCTAGCAAATGTTTTTCTAAGTAATCCAATGATATTAAAATGACAGTTTTATTCACATTAAAACATTCCCTTCTCCATTCATTTAATTTTGTGGAGCTAATTCTATACACATATCATGAGCCTTACTTAATCAAAACAAACCTCCCAACAACTCTGAACTATGTATTTCATAATCAGGCAGCAGAACTCTCCTGTATGTGTTCATCTTGTCTAAATGCTAAACTAAACGCAGAACTTCTGTTCTCTGACTTCCAGGAGCTAGGCTGAGCAGTGGGGGTTTCAATTAAAAACCACAGGAAAGGAAAGGAATATGTCAATAAAACCACAGACTTGTAAGTACTGCATACTAGTTTGCAAACAAACACAGCAAGCATTCTCTGAGTATGAGTCTATTACTGTAAATTTAGACTGAATGCATGATGTTGAAGGTGACTGTCCCAGCATGATCTTTCTTCATTTCATATATAGTGAAATGCTGTCTAGCTTTACGTTCAATAGCTTGGTCTAGTCAGTCTGCAATGAGACTATTACTAGCAGATGAAAATGCCATGAAGAAGAGAATGGCTTCAGCCAAATTATCAATGTTTTGTTGTTTTTTAAAAGAAAATGAGAAGTGTAGAGGAGAAAGTAAAAAACAAAAAACAGGAAATCATGGATTTATTGTAAGGCAGTATCCTGCATGAGATTTTAAATGTAGACATCACTTGAATAGAAATGTAAATGCTGTGATTTGCATTATAAAGCTTTGATAAATAATAACTGTCACAAGAGCAGATTATGTTGATAATTAATTAGTTACAGACTGAGTGCAGTAGCTTTTAAAAGGGTTTTATTAGGGATCACTTATTTTACAGTGAAGAAATCTTGAATAATACTAGAAAAGGTGAGAAAAATTATACACAAATTAGAATTCATAGGAAAATATATACAGTAATGCATTTTTTTAAAATACAGTGCACCCTATGGTGCTTTTATTACTTTCACATTAAATAGAGGAACCACTAAGAGAAAAACATTGTAGTTTACCTAATTAAGTGAGCAAAATGTTCACTTTAAGTTTAAAGAAGTTGAACATTAAATGTATTGGCTTCTCATTATGTTTAAACTATTAATAAAGTGAACTCACTGACTGTTCAGCTATTAACAATTGTGTCTCAACTGATAGGAAATGAAAAAGAGGGACATAGCAGCAGAAAAAAATCACAAATGTACAGCTGATTTTTATTCCATTTCAACAGTCATTTCTGTATGTAGCTCTTTCCTAAAGAGTAAAAAAGCCACATCTTCAACTTTGAAATTTGATGCTGACGTTCTTTAACAGCGTAGAGGCTGAGCTACTGATTTAGTAAGGATTTCCAAAGGTGCTCAGTGCTGACCTAATTCTGCTGCTTTCAGAATCTTCTGGTATTTACTATTATGTTCAATGGGATGAATAAAAACTGAATGCTTTTTAAAAGTCTGTATTTCATCTTACACAAATGCGAAAGGCAATGTGTAATACTGATGTCTATCCCCATTCTATGTGAAAGTTGCAATAATGCCATTCTCCAATAGATTTTCACATGCTCAGTTTTCTAAATTGTAACCCATTCTGTCCAAATCAATGGAAAAGTATTTGCAGGACATTTGAAATGTCAACACACCACATAAATACAAACAGGGGTCTGATTGTTGCTGAAAATTAGAACCCTTCAATGCATGTGGTAAGATTACATGGGATCAAGACCGTGCTGCCATAATCCAAGGAGTAGTTGCTATTTTATGACTGTGAAGCCTAAGTATTTGAAGAAGTGATGCCAGTGATTCTGGGCTAAATCCTATTTAATCTGGTTTCTGAAGATGCTTGGTGCCAGTAAAAGAGCTCAGACTGTAAGAATGGTAAGCAGGAGAGAGGGCACAATATATATCAACATCATTCAAAAAATAAAACTTCACACTCAAATGTAGAGCTATTACTGTGTCTCAGTATGGATGTCACTGTATGAATTCTAATCTGATGTTGAAGTATGTCCTTAGCTGACTTAGCTGAAAATGGTCAGATCATTTTGTCTAAGATGTCAAAGATAACCACAAATGATGGTAACTGGATTTCTCTCCTGTGTGCTCTTCGTTACAGGAAATTAATTTCTTCTAAATATGTTAATGCAAACAGTCATCTTGATTCAGAGGGAACCTGGCAGTAAGAAAGGGGTTGCAGAACCTTGATTAACTTTTCTTTCTGACCATCCCCAGCACTCTGCCCTTAGAACTGCCTCTCCACACACCTTCTGTGGTTGTGCAGCCCCCAAAATTTATGACTGCTGCTATTTTCTTAGTGTTCATTTTTTTCCACTACATATAAAAAGAAGGCTAGAGAGAAGGTCTTGATCTCTTAGGAAAGGAGATCAAGAGGAGTTTTAAGGGAAAAACAGCAGGGATGAAAGAAAAGGGAAGAGGAAGAGGAATGTTCAGCATCCATGTTCTGAAGAATACATTAGGCTTATAGTTGGAGGTGTGGAGGGTTTATAAAGCCTGCTTCAAATAGGGAACTGTGACTCAAGAATAGTTAATTATTGTTTTGAAAAGTATGGAGACATAATCTTCCATTGTTGGTTTTTTTTAGTTTCTACACGTAGTAAATGTTTCTAATGTTTCTAGCATCGTATACGGAGGTGTATTAGAATATACCACTTCCACTTTTGGAACTATTTCATTTGTTTCCAGCTCTGAACTCTTCACTCAATACAGTTTGCTGTTAGCAGACTTCCTAGTAGAGATGGGTGCTATGTGATGGATAGATTACAAACTAGTGTTTAAAATCTGCATTTGTCTCATTTCTTGTAGAAGTTTTGGATAGACAGATGTTTAACTAGCATAATTTTTAAGAGTCTAAAATGTTAATTAAGAATTTTCCCAATTAACTCAGTGCAAAATCTTCTATTGACTTAAGTGAGAGTTGAATGAGGCCCCTTGAAATAATATGTAAAAATAACTTCTACTCTTCATCATCCACTTTCTTTCTCAACTGGCAAATAATCCTAGAAGGTATTGAGCATTCTGTATAATTATTGAGTGCAATCAGCTTCCACTGAGTGCTAAGCTCCTCCAAGAATTTTCCATCTCCATGCACGACTAGAAGTCTGTTTTACTTCACTCTCACCCTGAGAATGAAGTAATGGACAATTAAAACAATAAGAAATAAGAAAGGAAGCATGAAAGGAAAGATTTTTACACAGTAAAAGGTAGATAAATTACTATTGTAATCAACAAGATACGTGAGAGAAGCTAAGAAGATGTAATATTCTGAACTTTACTTACCTAGTGTAGCATCACTCATTTATTTTGCAGAGACAAAAAACAGTTTCAGAGATATGAGTATAACCCTGCACAAGATGACTGGAAAAGATCATGATAAACAAAGAATACAATGTCAACTAATTAATTTTAATTTGATCAACTCACTTTCATGGGTGCACTTCGCTGTAATTATTCAACTGATTTTTGTATGACAGTTATGATGAGTGAATGGTAATGAATACGTACCTCTTCTGAATATGAAGGGCAAAACATTTTAGCATGTACTCTGCATTAATAATGGGAAAGATAACCAGCATTCAAGATTTGGGTTTCAATGTGTCTTTGAGTTCAAAGAACTTTGTACAGGGCTATCTAATTGCATTTACAGTACGTAGGTCTATACTTGTGGGTCATTATAATTCTTAGCTTTGCTTTTTTGTTTGTTTGTTTGTTTTGTTTGCTTCCTTTCATATTCTCAAGGGACCCTGAGGTTATACACAGAAAAACATTCCAGGTTAGGAACCCAGAGCAAAACAGACTTTACACTGAATTTCTTCTTCAAAATGTAGCTTCCTTTTACTTGCTAATGATGATCAATCTCTTAAAATTAAAATCTATTACCCTTGAAGTCAGGATAGGTAAATTACTCAAAAGATTTTTTTTCTGCAAAATTTCCATGCTCTTTTTCCTGAATGCAATTACAGTGATGATTAGAACAAATGCTGAGGATAAGCAAATGTGTAGTTCTAATGACTACCTGGTTAAAACTAGGGATTTTTTACTCTCTCTTTCATTCTTTACATTCTTTGTAAATGAAACAGAGATTCTATCTTCTTAAGCCCTTTTGCTTTTCTGTATTCCACAGATGAAAAATTTAATTTAAATAATACTAAAATGACATTGTAAGTTTTAAAAACTTTGGTGTTTTTGTCTGAAACTGTTCTTTGTGTAGTTTCTGAGTTTTTTCTCAACACCACTACATGGTAAAATTTACCAGACTTTATAATTTTCTACAGTGTTGCTATTGCAAAGTATGTGAAATACTGTGAAGCTGTGGAATCATGTAAAATGCTGTAAAATGTAATTTGAGAGCTTACTGTTATTCCTTTGTTTTAATTTCAGATCATTTCCTATTGGCTTCTACTGACTTTGAATGCACTTCAGTTCTTTCCTGCTGTTATCATCCTGAAAAAGCGAAACGGTGAGTAATAAGAGAAGTGTTTGACAGTCTGCACGGGTACTCCTATGCCTGCAGATAAATAAGTAATAATCAGTCCTTTTTTGGCGGTACACGTGACACAAATAACCTTCTCTTCTCCTTTTGAAAAAATGCTGTCTTCTAGATTAATCATAAATTGGAAGTGCATATTAGTTATACTGGTCAGTAGCACAAATTTTTTTTTTTTCCAGAAACTTTAAATCTACATCTGGTACATACTTTAGTGATAGTTAAGGATGGTTATTGTAATTACAGTAATCACATCCTGAGATCTTTCAAGTGTTCTGGCTTCCAAAGCTAAGGCATGCATAGTATTTCTAAAAGTACAAAAACTGGAATATGAAAAAACTTCCTCACAGTGTTACTATTTTCTATGTGTAACTTTTAAAATAGAATTATAGAATCACCAAGGTTGGAAAAGAAGTTTAAGATCATCCAGTCCAACTGTCCACCTATCACCAATATTTCCCACTAAATCATGTCCCTCAGTACAACATCTAGACATTTCAGCACCTCCAGGAATGGTGACTCCACCTCCCTGCGTAACCACTTCCAGTGACTGACCACCCTCTCTGAGAAGTATTCCCTAATGTCCAACTTGAATCTCCCCTGATGCGACTTGAGGCCATCTGTCTACTCCTATCAATAGTTACGTGGGAGAAGAGGCTGGCTCCCACCTTGATACAGCCTCCCTGCAGGTGGTTGTAGAGAGTGATAAGGTTACCCCTGAGCCTCCTCTTCTTGAGACTGAACAATCTCAGCTCCCTCAGCCATTCCTTGTAAGGAATCCTCACCAGTTTCATTGGCATTCTCTGGACACGCTTCAGGGCCTCAGTGTCTTTCTTGTAGTGAGGGACCCTGAACTCAAGTGTTCAAGGTACAACCTCACCAGGGCTGAGTACAGAGGGATGATCACTTCCGTGCTCCTGCTAGCAGTACTATTTCTGATACAAACCAGAATGCCATTGGCCTTCTTGGCCACCTTGTCACAATGCTTGCTCATGTTCAGCTAAGCATCAACCAATACCCACAGGTCTGTTTCCTCTACACAGTCTTCCAGCCACTCTTCCCCAGGCCTGTAGGATTGCCTGGGGAAAATGGTTTCTTTAATGGAACATTGTTTTACATATCTCCCAGAATCACAATTGTTTTATTTTTTAACACTTATAAGTTCCCCTTTCAAAAGGTACAGACCTTTTTTACACTTAATGGGGTTTCATATTTTTGATATGAAGAATACCTTTTGATATTCATTACTGGCCTATTTTGGGACAATTTTGCATGAGTTCTGTGTTACAGTAAGATATCTTCTTGTACCTTTTTTTATATCTCTTATTGATGCTATCTAGCTAGGATGCCAGTTGTCCTCTCGGAGTCTAGTGTTTTTGAGTGAAAAAGAACATGTGCTGAAAGTAAAACTGGAAAAATGAATGATGACTAAAATCTAGACCACAGAACTTAAGAGCTATAGCCATATAAAGAGATTTCCATTCCACTTTATATTCTAAGGTAAAATCAAGAAAACAGAAGTATTGTATACATTTACATTTTAAATTGTGTAATCATGTTATTATCTGAAACTAATACCATGCTGTTAAAATTTAGATAAAGTGTCCTGCAATGCATACAAAATGTTCATTTGTTGAAGGCCATTAAGTTAATTTCCTGGGAACAAGATTAAATGCAAGGCATTTACATAATCATTAGTTGTGAGGTGTAGAATAGATAATTAAATATTCCACCACATTAATTTATATTTAATTAACTGTGCTTCCCTGATCCTTCTGTCTGAATATTAATATTGTGTAAATAAACAATTAGGATGCATGCTCACTTTGCAAAACTTTGTTGTAAAAAATGTGATCGAAGAAATTCTATGAAATTTACTTAAACTAATAAACACTTAAAGGTTTTCTAAAGCAGAGCTGTTGATCTTTAAAGTTTTGCTAAATAGCTCCAAGTACCTTGGCTTTAATACTTCAGTTCTTCAAGTGTTCTATATGTCTGAGTTCTAACAAACTTCACATTAGCGATAAAATTTTCTGTTATGCATTTCATAGCCTATCATTTAAATTGGTTAATGTATTTTAAGATATATAAAAAAAAACTAGTAAAGAGTGCAAAAAAATGCATTAAGTTTGAAAAATACAGTAATGCCACACAATTAATGAACAATGTATTTTCTAGTAAATAAATATACATAGTTTGTGAGCTCCTGTTTTCATATTAAAGAGATCTAACTTGGAAACACTCAGGTCATAGCTGACAACGTCAGAAAAAATGTTTTCATTATTTCACTTGAAAAAATATATTCTTGCTGATTTTCATCTGTGTCAATAGATGAACAACCTACAAAAGGCTGAACTGAAATTCAAAACTATTTTTTTTCGTGTAAATATAAGTTATTCTTTTTTATTGGCCTGTAAATCTTTTTCTGATACTGCCTTCTGTCATTACCTCCAGGAATTACTGTACTAGAGCATAGCACTTATATATAGATGTATGAAGTGGCATTTTGACAAATGGTAAAGAGGTATCTCAACGTAACAATGGGATGAGATACTTACTGGTCTGTAAAGGGAAAACAGCAAAAAAGGAGACTGTTAAAACAGATTCTGGAATTCTGGGAGACCCTGTGTATCATAGCAACCCTGTGCCAGACCTATGAGTTTCTGTGGACTGTGCTATGAAGCACAGAGAAAAAGCTTGTTAGAACTTTTACTTTTGAAACTTAAAAATTCAAAATTTGTATTAGTGTTTATTTGCAGGATACTGGGACAGCTAAGACTCCAATTGCAGTTAATGTAAGTTGAGATGGCTTTTATTTCTGAATAAAGAATCCAGAGCAAGAAAGTGGTTTAGCTCAGATTCTCTCCTTTGTGAGATTATGAAAAGCTCCAGGTCACTATATATGAAAATACAATTTTTTTTTTATAATTTTTGACCCATACAAATGATTTCAATATGATTTCAATTGTGTAATATGCAAATAGCCTTATTTGTCTTCTCAGATTAATTTTAAATGCTGTTTGGGATTGACTATTAATCAGTATAGAAGTTGGAAGTTTGGATAATCACTGATAATATTATGTAGAAATGTAAATTGTAACACAAGACCATAAACTATATCAGTTTTGAAGACTGGTAATTTACTGAAATGGTGTTTTCTGTATGATGGGGAAAAAGAAGCACATGGCAAATCATGAAGGCTTACTATTGCCACTTGAGGTTTTAAACAGAGTACTCCCTGAAAATATCAAGTTGAACTGATTCAAGGATGTTTGACACTGCTCCTTATTTTTTTTTTTTTTTTTTTTTTGCTGCAGTAGCAGCACAAATGGGGTCATGAGGGTTAGGAGGGAAAAAATAAAGAATATCTCCAAATAAATTGAAAGTAGGCAGCTGGTATACAGCAGGTGAAAGCTGCGGCTGAAGTGGAGAGCATCAATTAGTGTAGGCACACCATGACGTGCATGCTGCTGGACAGTTTAAGTAAAAGCTGGAAAACAATAAAAATTGTATAAAACAAAGGGGAAGTCTATGTTTCTAACAACCCATTATATATATATATATATATATATATATATAAAAGAAGTCATAGTGAATATGTTTTTTAGTTTTTCTAATAGAGCTAAAAAAAACCCAAAAATCAATTAAATCTATCCTCGAAGATAATAGAAAACTACAGGGAGGGGAAAATAAAACCTATCCTCAACCTATGGAGTGTAAGAACAGCACAGACTGGTCTGCAGTCAGCAAAGAATGCTAAATAAGTATGTCTTTGTCTAAAAAAAAGAAGGTGATTCTGGAAATATCAAAAATAGATAGGGTCCTAGAATCAGAACTCCTAAATTCTAATTCGGCCTCTACTACCATTTCATTGGCTGTGGAAGTTTAGCACACTGATAAAGGCACTGAAAATTACTAGATTTTGTACATGAGGAGGGTGTAGTATTTATGGGATTTTCTTTACTGTGACTAATGATGCATGGCTTTAGTGTCTTGATCGACCCATAAAAATGGATTATTCTCTAGACTTTCCTAAGAGCAATGCTGTGAGGCTTGCTATGAAGTCTTGTGGAATATCAACTAACAAAGTAATGTCTGGAATCTCATCTGAGAGAAGCTTTTATGGCAAAGTACTATAACCTGCAATGAAAAAGTTAAAGACTATTTATTTGTAATTACTATCAAAATTACTGTTAATTAGATTTCTCTTTCATAAGATTTTTTGAGTAGGCTGTTTTGCAAAGACATAAAGAGGAATGCATTGATTTCCACTGCAGTGCTGTCAAATAACATATTTTTGTATGCTTTTAAAACTTTAGGTTATATATTGCTGCTTCTGAAAACTTACCATCTTCTTAGGAGCTACTGATATCTTATAATACAATTACCTTGAGACAAGATGATCTCGTGGTGAGATTATCCCCTAAAAAGATTATCTGCAGACACAGTCATCCTCTGATAAGATTATCTGAAGAGATTATGTTGATAATTAGCTAGAGATGTGGAAGACTGATCTAGAAAGTGTATCAGGAAGAGCTCAAACTAGACTGAACATTTCATTTATACTCAACTCTGTATGAGACTATGCAGTATATTAACCTGTTTATATCTATACAAGGCTTTAAACTGACTTTCAGAGGTAGGAGCTGATGGGGAAAAAAGCCCGAGCAATGTTTTTGAACATTTTAGAACTGAACACTTCTGCTTTATTCAGTCAATCTAGTATTCATTACAGGATTCAGTTAATGAAATGTCAACACTTTCACTGAAATAGATTAAAAACTATTGTATTTATTTTATAGCAAATGGGTACTATTTAACTTGAAATACATTGTATACACTTGGGACCTGAAATAATAGATTATTTTTTGTCTGACAATTGCTATTTATCAGTTTCCAGTTGCAGAAACAATGCCATGTTTGATGTTTTCTCTCAGAGGTGGGATAAGACAGATGATGTCAGTTTCTCTTAGTATGTTTGTATATATTGATTCTTGATAACATGTGAAGGTTAGTAACTTCAGTATCTTAATACAGTATCCTTGTACAGAGAGTAAAGAGTCAAGGATTCTTCTGTTTCTGAGGAAAGAAAATTTGAAAACATAGTGGTTTATTGTCAATTCTTGAAGCCCCTGCAAAATTGAAGTAAACAGTGTTACTGCTGCCAAGAAGCTGTAAGCTTTAGATGAGAGTTCAGCTGTTGGAGATTGTCCAGATATGAAATGATCAAAAGGACTTAAGTGTGGAGGCTTTAGCTATGCTGATGAGTTGAAGAACGAGAACTTAGGAAGCCAAATTTTGAGCTGACCTTAAATACTCCCAGTCAACTCTTTTGTAAACACTACTCATTTTTTCATGAGCATTATATGAGCCTCCTGGTGTGTGTGTGTGTGTGTGTTTGTTTATTTGTTGCTTAACCTATATGGTTTGAGATAAGCATATTAAAAGGCTGTAAAAATGAATATGCTTTTGATTGCATCTATCAAGATCAAACCAAATCAGCAGTTAGTGCCTCAAGTTTGTAATTTGTCACTTATAGTATATACATACAAAACCTATCTTTCTTGAGAAGAACACTCTCTTACATAATATCAACAATCTTCAAAATGCCAAAGCATCACAAAATGAAGAAGTATATCTTTGACTTTAAGAGTTAGGAAAGATGTTGAAATGTGTTGGGAATTGAGGGTTTGTTTTTATCCTTTCTTTCTATATCAGTCCATAAACACAGATCATCTTGGTCAGCTAGCTTTGGAATAGCTGGGAGAAAGGCTTAGAGATACCCTTGAGCAATGGCATATATCAACTGCTTGCTAAATCACAGAGCCATCATATATGTGACAAATATTCTCTTACTATACTGTCTTCACTCAAAAGAAATCTGGAGCTAAAAGGACAAAAAGCATGAAATAGTTTTGAAACAGCTCCAGTGGATAAGTCTGCTAGCTAGGATTTACCTACAGATTTTGCACAGGGAAGAGCACAGCTCTTGATAATTCTGTTTACAGTATTTTCAGTCTGCCATCTTTCATTTTGTATCAGATTCTTCATTTAAATAAAAAGAAAAAAATCTATATATTGCATGCAATCTTTAGACATTAAATATTTCTTAATCACTCAGCCTTCTCTGAAAAAAAAAAAAAACCCTCAGTAAAATCACTGCGGTGAAAGAATGTACTCCCCTTTTATTCCAAGATGAGCTTATGTCTCTGCATTAATTTCTTTTCTTCTATTCCACGGATAATTAATAGAAGATACTGGGAAGTACTTAACTTTGCTTCAACCTATTTTAAGTTTATTACCCCTGTGACTCATACATCACAACCACCAAAAATGGATAAATTGTAAGATCTACAATACTAAATCTTTATTTCAAGGACTACTACTCCCAAATCTCCTAGCAGTACATTTTTAGACTGCCCTTTCTAATAAGTTAGTTTCCCACTGAGTAAAAACCTTTTAGTACATTGAAAATGGAGCAGTGTTATTCTTAGCTATTGGATTCTCAAACCTCCAGTTCTGCTATGGTTCAAGTGGCAGCTCCTTCGTATATTCATTCAGCAAACCATTTTTACGACATTAATGTAAAATACTTCTTTGAGATATGCAATAATTTCCTCCAATTGTCATTTGATTGATGAGATAGAAATATATTTGACTACATCTAAATTTCTATATATCTTAAACACTGAATAGACATTTTGAAAAAAGTACTAAATTCAGAAGACTCCAACTCTTTGCTACTAATTCAAATTTAATAGAAACTGGTAACATTTTCCTATGTTGTAATGATGCTTATAATGCCCACCTGCAAATTAGTTGTTTCATTTTTAAAGAAGGAAGAAATCACTGAAACCGTGGAAATAAGACTGATTTTTTGCATTGGAAGCAAAGAATGGAGATAATTTTGAATGAAAAAAAATTGATCAGAGTACACAATGAGAAACATTATTTGAATGTGAGAGAGCAAAGAGATCTTTAGAAATGGCTAAATGATTTTTAAGTTATGAAGTAGACAGAAGATTTGCCAGTGCATAGCACACTTTTTCTCAATTTATAGATTTTAAGAGAGAAAACTGATCATTAATTCAATCTCAGATCAGTTATTTCACTTAGGGGGAATTGGTGTGTATTTTCTCAGGGAAGAGGTCCATTTTAGAAAACTACCTAATCTTGCTTTTCATACGAAGCCAATGCCTGGAAGTTCTCAGTAGATACTAAACAGAACATAGAGAACATATGTGAGATGGATATGACATGATGTTATGGCTATGAAATGATGGCTATGACAGGGGACTGGAACAGGCTCCCCAGGGAAATACCCATGGTGGCACTAAACTTGCCAGAATTCAACAAGCGTCTGGACAACTCTCTCAGACATATGGTCTGATATTTGGGCAGTCTTGTGTGGAGACAGGAGTTGAACTCAGTGATACTTATGTGTCCCTTCTGTCTTGGGGCATTCTGTTTTCCTATGATTGTGTTCAGAGAAGGGCAGCAAAACTGGTGAGGTGTCTGGAGCACAAATCTTAACAGGAGTAGCTGAGGGAACTGGGATTGCTTAGTCTGGAGGAGTGTCAGGGGAGACCTTGCTGCTCTCTACAACTACCTGAAAGAAGGTTGTGTGGAGGTGGAGGTTGGCCTCTTCTCCCATGTAACTATTGATAGGACTGAAGGGAATGGCTTCTAGTTGTGCCAGGGGAGGTTCAGGTTGGATATTAGGAAAAGTTTATTCTCTGAAAGAGTGGTCAGGAGCTGAAATGGGCTGCTGATGGAGGTGGTGGAGTCACTATCCCTGGAGGTGTTCAAGAAATGTTTAGATGTTGTACTAAGGGACATGGTTAAGTGGGGAAATATTGGTAGTACATGGACGATTGGACTAGATTATCTTGGACATCTTTTCCAACCCTGTTGATTCTATGGTAAGAAATACCTGAGTTTACAGCCCCATTCATTTGAATTCTAATTCTCATGTACTTCATGTAGGCTTATAGGTAGTCCCTGCAAATATGTATCATGTGATTAAGAAACTCAGATATTTTCTAGTTCAGTATTTCTTACTCTGTAATATGTTCACTCCAAACTACGCTTACATAATATATTGCTAAATATGTTTTTAGTTACAGATAAGCTCTTCAACAACACCTATACTTACATTACTTTAATTTAAGGAAGTTTGTGAAACGATAGCTGGAAGCATAATCAAATAATGAGGTAATTAACAAACTGCAGCTGTTTTAAACTGTTTATATTCTAAAGCTGAAAAAAAATTCTCTTTTCACTGTGTGGATATTCTTAAAGGAAGTAAAAAGAAAGAAATAATGGCAACAGAAAGTACTGAAAAAAGCTCTAGAGTTCTGAATCACAGTATATTATTATAGGCAATATTTTATAGTAAATACAGAATTCAGATAGAGAGGTATTCCATGTAACCTCCCTGTTTTCAGTAACATATAATTTACTATAAATTATTTACAGGGTTATGTTTCTTCTGAGATTATATCAGCCCAAAACTGGGCCTTTTAAATAAAATTAAATAAATAAAAGAGAAAGAATTACAAACTAAATTATCTTGTCATTTTTCTGTAAGATTTTTACTCGGTAAATGAACTTTATTGTTTTTCTCCTCCTTTTGTTGCATTAAAATTATCATTTCAGTTCTGTTCTAATTGAAAACAACTTACCAGAAAAGCAGCAAATGAGGCCTGATTATTGCCCCTGGGGAATACAAGTTTGTGAAAGCAGCTTATGTCAATATTTTAGTTTTGTAAGTGTTGAGGTGTACCTTGCTGCTCTAGTACTTTTGACTGATTTTATTCATAGATCAAAGTACTGCTCAACATGCACAAATGTCCAAGGACTGTTTATATAAAGATCAAAGATATACATAAGCAGGGCAAGCTTATCAAGTGTAATTGCATCAGGGTTCACAATTTACTAAGGCCCAGGAGGCAAATTCTGAAAACCAGGAAAAGCAGCCTCAGTACTCATGGTCCTGTGTTGCATTGTTTCCACTAGCACCAATGCCAGTTATTCTGCACTGTAACATGTAAATACAAGGAAATACAGGAATCTCAGCCTTGGTAGTATTTCTCTCCTTTGATGCTAGCCTGTTGAATTGTTTATAGATAATCCCAGTATTTCCAATATACCAAAATTATGTTCTGAAAAGCAGAGTCTATATTCTAATGAACTTTTAAAATAACTATTTTAGCATACATGCAGTGGTTACTTTGTGCCAGAAGACCTTTCCTTTGAATTTGGTTCGTGTTTTTCCTTTGCTAAATTATTACTAGCTGTCCTCTACTAGAGTTTATTTCTTGAGAGAATGTTATTTCCCTTTGAGTTGAAAACATGATATCCACTAAGAAGTATTTCTCACTGCACGTAGTAGCAGGGAGAGAACTTGTTTGGAACTTGCTCAGAAGTATGTGATTCATGTAGAAAGCCTCATCAGAAACTGCAAGAGCCTCAAGTTCCTCTGGACTCCAGGAAAATCTTAGTCCTGAGTTACTATGAATATTAATAGTAGCTGTGTATGTCCCTGTTCATTGCAGAGGAGCTGGAATAGATGACATTTAAAGGTCCCTCCCATATCTGAGGATTCTATGAATACCAGTAATTCTAGAAGCAAAGTATACTGTCAAATATGAAATATATTATGTGCTTATTTTGTGATTAGAAGTAAGATAGAGATTTTTTTCCAATTTTTTTTTTCCTTAAATTGGAATGTTTTCATACAGTAAGCAATATACCAGAGGAAATGAAACTACTATTTTTACCCATATCCCCCTTTTTTTAATTCTTGTCAATCATTCTGTAGCATTTTTAAGCAGTTTTCCACTTTAAAAGTCATCTCCAGTTGACAGATAAACTGTCTAAAGAGAAATCACTTTTGTCAGTCACCATGTCGAGTTTCTAGAAAATCTTTGTGTGACAGTGTTCTCATACTAACAGTTGAAAATATAAACCTGTGTGGGGAAAGGGAATCTTTCCCTGGATTTAATGGAAAATATATTTTCAGTAGTTGATGCTGATACTTATGGTATCAAGATTCTACGATGCTGAAAATTTCAGCCAATGTAGAAGAAAAATACAAGCTCAACAGGAAGATGATTATACCTCAAAGCTTTCTAGGGAAGTAAGTAGTTTCTGTATTTCCGTTCCAAGTTCTCAGAGCATTTAATCTCAGATGAAATGGCAGAGTAATGATGAGACATTCAGAAGTTTTTATAATTCAGTCTAGGACTTAGAGAAAGGACAAACTATAAATAGAAACAAAAAAGTCTCATTTTGTGATTTTCTGCATCAGACTGTTACACTAAGTTAATTTATGGAGCTAAGAGAGAAATATTATCAAAAATAAAGAAACAAGCTTGTTATTTATTGTTTTCTGTGAACACAAGTGTGACATTATTTGGGGAAAAAAATATGAAACAATATAAATAACTTCATGGAAATAGAATGCTTTTTAAATAAAGTATGGGAATGATTTATATCTTTATTATGCTTTATAAAAAAAAGATAAATACATGTTTGAGAGCAGTTATGAGAAGTGACCAAAAATCTCTTCTTTTCCCAAGGGAAATATTAAGACAATAGTGGGAATATTTTAAAATCCTTGTCCATATCCTTTTCTCCACCAGCCATGATGGGGAAGTGAATTAAAAACCAGTTTTATAAAAGATTGTGGCCTACGTAGAAAGGCAATGGTTGTGGGTTCTAGCCTGACAGCACTCAACCTATGATAGAAGGAAGGATGAAGTAGAAAAAATACATAATGAGAAGTTAGAAGAGAATTTAAGGAGGTAGTGAGAGATAAACAGCAATGGTATGCTGTGGCATTTTATACTATTTAACTCTCTTTGTGGCAGAGGATGGGTATGAGTTTCCTGGTTTTCTGTCTTCAATGTAATACAAAGTGATAGTCCTGGAGGCAAAAAACCCTAAGAACTAATGAACTCCTGAACAGGGAGAAGCCTAAAGCTGGATAAAGCTTTTAGAGTGAGCCTGAGTTTCCTGTTAGCCTGAGAGCAGAGGCCCTTTCTGTCAGACAGAAGAGGTCATGGGTGAGAAATTCACAGCTAGATCAGACCTGATAAGCAGTGTGATGGAAATAGAAATTCTTCTGACATACACAATGTAAACTCTGCTTAAAGACAAAACAGGCTCAGAAAGCAATATCCAACCAAAAACTTGTTTGTGTGGGCTTTTGTTCCTAAGACTATTCTTCAAATCCTTTCTTTGTATAGAGTACAGCATCTCCTTTCCAAAAGCTGTAAACAAGGCATGGTAGATACATCTTCCTTAATGTTACTTTTCTAATATGGCATTTTAAAGATGAAGATGTATGTACTGAATTAGTGGCACATGTAGGTATTCAGATTCCATGTTGCTATTCTCTCACTGCTGCCTGTGCAAGTGAGATTACTACTTCTATGCCTTGACTGTAAAGCATAATTTCATTCGGCGCTCGGCTTTGACTGAGTTTAAGAACAAATATGATTTGTTTTTAACTGCAGATACAACTACAATTGAAACGAATCAACTCTTGAATTTTCAGGAATGTTTGAAGCTTGCATTTGTTTTACTGATAAAAAGATCTAGTCCCTCCTTCTACCAATAAGCATATTCTTTACATTTACAGTAAGCAAAACAGCTTAAAATTGTGTGTATTTTATGTTTTATTTTTTTACCTCTTCTACTGAAGATTGTTGTTCAGAACTATGTTTGATGTACAAAATCCCTGGTCAGTGCTGGTGATGTTTAGATTTGAATCAGCAATCATGCATATTAAATCAGCGCATTACGCGTCATGATTCCCTTTATAAACAAATTTAATATGTAAGTTCAGGACACCTGGATTCCACATTCCTTGACTTCTTAGTAGCAATAGTATAGGATGAAACAATGCTGAGCATTCCTCTTCAAAAAGTGTGGGAGAGACAATTCTTCGTATTGATTTAATTCATAATAATGTTTAAAATTCTGGTGGAAGAAAGACTTTGTAGTTAAACAAAAATAGTGTCTAAGTTAGAAATTCAGATATTCATATCAGAACTCTGAACTACATTTAATCTGGAAAGAAGAGGTTAGCAAAATGAAGCAACTGAACAACTGAATGTGACTAGTGGCATCTTTATAGGTTCCACATGAGTCTTGGGAACATCTAGAACTGTAAATTGCAAGTGTAGTAGCTGGATTTAGACATTTTGGAGAACTTTTTGGTGGGAAAAATCCTAAGAAATGAGAAAACTTTCATATAAAGGAGAAGAATATAATTATTAAACCAACTGAAGTGTTTTACTGCATGCATATATAAAGTATAGTGAAGCCTGTCCTATGTATGATACTAGCATTAAGAAATCTACTGATAATACTGATAAAGAAATGAACTGAAAATTCCTTTTTGTCAGGATGAAGGAGATAAAAAAGGAAAGAATATTCCCTCATATTTTTCAAACTTTCTTTTGAAGGTATGTCCCAGATAATACCAGATAAGATGATATGGCTTTATCTGGGAACCTAACATTTGAATTTGGATCCAAATCTGAATCTTTCAAAGTACAGGGACAAGTATCTGAAGCTTTACTTTGTGAATAATGTACACGGAATGCTAGCAAAAAGGAGGGAGGGAAAGAAAAAGATTTTCCCTTTTCGAGGTTGGAAGAAGTATACAGAACGCTCTTTCTTTATTACTTACAGATGTCCACAATTTCTGAAGTAGTGACTTTTTTATAAATGATGTTATGCATACGTGTATTATGTTTTACCACTACTACTTTCAGAAGTGTTGACCTGGTTTAACAAAAAGTGCTATAAAGTACCAACTCTAGATGGGACATTAGGAAGAATTACCTCTTGGAGAGGGTGGAAAAGCACTGAATAGTTGTGGAGTCTTGGAGGTATTTAAGAGTTGTGTGAACGTGGCACTAAGGAACGTGGTGTAGTGGCAGAACTTAGTAATCAGACTTGGTTATCCTGAAGGCCTTTTCCAACATTGACACTCTTAGGATTCTACGATTTGTAAGACATAAATGTGTTATAAGAAAAGAATAATGAGAGGCATATGATAGAGTGAGGGGCATTTCTGAGAGCAAGAATAATATGACCTGAATATTAATTCATTTTGCTTTTTTTTTTAAATAACTTAGCCTTTCAATTAAGATTCAGATTTTGTAGATAATCTATTGTTCTGAGTGTTACTATAAAAGTGTGTTTGGTTCAACCATTAACATTCAGAAATTTTGTCAGACACAATTAAATCTTTATGAATCTTTTAAAATACCCTTCTACAAATCCAAAAAAAAAGAAAAAAAGAAAAAAAGAAAAAGAAAAAGAAAGAAAGAAAGAAAAAGAAAAGAAAGAAAAGAAAAAAAGAAAATGTAAAAAGCAAAATAGCTTTATTATTTGGAAGAAAGCATGTTATAGTGTCATAGTTCCCCTTGGCAGAATTCAAGTCAGCTGCCTCAGGGTTCAGTTTCCTGTTCAGCTTTAGCTGATCTGCCTGGGGAGCCGATACTGAAAGGAGCCATCCAGGTCTCCTGGCTACACATCCTCCTCCCCGTGTTTCCACTAGCCTGGCTGAAAGCCAACTCACCTGGGGGGTGGGAGAGTATTCTCAAGTAGCTGTTCTGCACAGCAGTTAAGGCTGAAGGAATGATGACAATTGAGGTGATTAGAAAGCCTTAATTCTCAAGATTCCACATAAAAAAGAGCTCTATTTAAACAGGAGTAACTTGTACAAATCAGAATAAGATGCTTGTACAGTATTTAGAACCAGATTATTTGTGTCTTCTGTATGGAATAAAATATATCTAACTTAGACCTTTACTCAGCTGATCTATTTCCTTTCAGTAAGTTATCCAAAAGATTTTGTTTGTGGAAGTATCTATTCCTTATTCACCACAGCAGGAGATGTTTCCATCCTGTTTTGATCATAATATCTACAGCTGGGATCTGAATCTCCCAGCTTTCTATCTTTGTGCATTTATGCTCATGCAAACTGAGTTTAGGTCATAACAAAATCAGTATGACTGTCTTTAGTTTATCAGTGCTTCATATCCAGTTGGAGCACAGCTAAATGATTGTAGAACTGCATTTTAGGATAGAACCGGTTTATAAACTGAGCATCACATTAGAATACTAGCCCTTAAACCAATACATCTCCACAAAAAGCATCATTGTTCTCTTGGGAGCAACACCTTTTATAAAGATTAATAGGCTTTATGTCTCAATTACCATTAATGAACAAGAAAATATGTTTAAGTATTTTCAAAGTATTTATTATTTTAATTTTAATTTGTATTAAGATTTTAATACACCGGTCTATATTTCAGGCTGTATTCTTTTCAATATTTCCTTCAACACATATAATGAATCCCTATTATAGCATGTTTTTTTTCTTTCATAAATGCCCATCACAGGCAATGATAATTCTGTTTAATGTATGAGGCTTACTCCTGTTTAATATCACTGGAAATGTAAGAAGGTATGGGCTTTCTTCATGCCATTTTGTCTGACCAACAGTTTTATCAGTGATGTCTGGTCAGAGGACAAACCTTGAGGTTCTTTTGACAAAATGCTGATAGCATTAAAGAGGATTCATTGTATTTGAGAAACTGTAATTTGAGAACTGTAAGTGAAGTTGTTCCCACAGTGCAGGTAATGTAAATTATAAAAGGAAGAAAGAAAATCCTGTATATTTAAAAACACCTCATTTATGATGATTCAGTTTTGGTCATGTCAGGACTTTAGAATGATGCTGTCTGAAGATGAAAAATTGATTCTTGTTGAAAGAGTTTAATAGCACTGTACTAAAATTGCTGGTTTCTTTTTTGTTTGCTTGCTTGCTTTGTTTTGTTTGTTTGATTTGTTAATGTAAGAAAACAACAGATTTGTATCAGTATTTAGGAAGCCTTTTCAATGAAGTATTTAATAGCCTGAACAAAATATTAGAATGAAGAATTCAGAGGTAAACTCTAGAAAGTAAATGTGTGCATGTGTTTTCAACACAGTTAGAAGTCTCAGTATTTCCCTTAATATTTGCTGATCGTGGCTAACAGTTTTGTCTGTTATTGTATCAGTTTTTATACTATTTTTGTTACGCAGATTCTCAACATGGAATCATAGTACTGTGACAGTAGATACCTTACATTAATGGTTAAGAAATATAGTAAATAGCGGGGAGAGTGTTTGCTCTTGAAGCCTATATTTTAAGCAAAGTCAACAGGAGCAGAATGTGTATACTACATAACAGAACGTATTCTGCTGTATTTTAAATTGCCTCTTAGTCTTGCTTCCTTCGCCTGAAGTTTAAGCCCAGCTACCATTTTCAATTTATGTTCATGTGCACTCTAGACGTGCAAACTCTTGCTTCCTATTTCATAAAACTAGATCAGGGGAATGTGATGCTATTCCTTTGGCAACAATTACAAGAAAATGAAAAAAATGGTGTTTTCATCCAGTGAAACTGCCTCCACCAAAAGTGACAGCTCAGTGGTAATTTAGGCCTCCAGCTTATAAACATGTGGGCAGGTAAGAAATTTAACATATCTGAGTGTTCCCTTTGAACTAAATCAGATTATCCAGTTGTGTAAAGTTGCTCAACTGCCTAAAAGTCTGCAGGATTGGGGCCTCAAATTGCAAACATAAACACCAAAGTAATTTCCCTCTTGCTGTGCTGTTTAGCCCAGCTCTCCCATTCAGTGCAATTGAACTAGTGGATGTACCTTTTTCAACTCCTACGTTCTATTATCAGAGGCTACAGTGGGAGCACAGGGGTACATAAACACTTCTTTAAATTATAAAACGTAGTAGTTGAAAGCATTTCTATAACAAATAAAATCATAGTGTTGAAAAGAAATCACCATTCAAAGATAGAGGCTGGAAATTAGAGGAGATCTGATCATTAAATTCTTTCACAATTTCAGTGACAAAATATTTAAAGACGCAGTATCACATAGTTTAGAACTGCATTTAAGTTTGTTGACAAAAATGTTTTTGAACGCAAGGACTAATTTTAAGCAAAGAAAGGGAAATAGCCTTACAAATTAAATGAAATGCAAATCCTTTCAAAAGCACTCTTACTTTCTCCTTTTTAAACTGGATTATACTTTTCAATTGTTTTTGGATCCTGCACGTTCGAGTAACAACTGGAATAGGCACTGAAGCACATCTTAAACGTGAATCATCATGAAGTTAAATTCTTGTATGGAATTTAATAAAAAAAGCAATGGTTGATTAAATATTGAGTCTTGTGTAAGACTTGGTAACCGTTGAATTAAAAAATGGACTTACAATACTCTACATCGTACAAGCTGTAGACAAAATGGTAATGCTAATACACTCAGTGGACACTCAATGTATGGTCAATAGCAGTCTGTTTAGAGGAAGAGAAAGGAAGCTAAAAGTGAAAAAAAAGTTTTCTGTATGTAGTGGAAATGCTAAGTCATGGCTTGAAGCAGTGATTGAGCACCTGATGGGAAGGCAGGGCCAACCCAGGGGAGCTCAGTGCATGCAATGCATCTGAGTGACTGGAAGGGGTGGAGCCAGGATCCACCCCTTCCCAGACCTCATTTGGCAGTGGAGGCAATGGTACCTTGCTGGAGGTACCTGTGTATCTGAAGCCTTCTGAAGGTAAGTAGATTCTTTCCTTTATCTTTGTGTCCAGGCCTGTTGCTTTTGAGCAAGTATTCACTTACTGCAGCCTAGGACCTTACTGCTCTGCTGTCGTCGTGCTTTTCATTGTGTTACACTGTGTAAGAAGTATGATTACTTACCTCCTGCTTTGATATGAACTCTATAGCATTCCCATATAAAACTTTATATGAGTATGAAGCATAGCACAAACATCCCAGTTCACAACATGGATAGGTGGAATTACAGTCTCAGGTCCCTCTGAGCCCTAAGCGAGCATATGGTGTAGTGGTCGTTCCTTTCACATATGACTGTGTTACTTTAGCTTATCGGAATTTCACTTTATGTCCAGGAGGCAACTGAGTCCTTGGAGCATGTTAAATCTTGTTGCCCTGCGGGTCTGTGAGCTGAAATCACAGCATAATTAGTTCCAAGGAAGACTTAGACTATGTGCCTATTAAGCAGAATTTCAACCTTCTGGAAGCTGACGGGAATGCTAGCATTGCTATAATGGAAATGAATTTTGATCAGTTATGTTAAAAAGTAGTGGAGAGGGAAATTAGAAACAGCACTATGGGTAACAGTAGTGGTGCAAACTGTCCTGCTGATCACAGGAGAAGGTGCATGAAAGTTTATGTCATGAAAGTTAGAAGCCTTAACAGAAAAGGGACTTCTCAAGCTGTTTTCATGTTTGAGAGTACATGGCTTTTCTGGATTAATCAATTTTTTAAAAAGAGTAACTGTTCCCTTTGCTTGTATCAACTCTTCAACTTCTTGTGGCTCAGTGGTAAAGTAAGGAGAGATCCAGATTTTAAAAAGAGAATGGTGAAGAACAGTGCAGAGAAGGAATACCAAGTACCTATTACAGGGACATTTCTAGTCTTTCCTTAGGTAATTCATTTTTCCATTTGTGAAAATGGGTATTCTGTCTGGAAGAATAACTACAGACTGCTTTTTTGAGATGTTCAAAAATACGAAGTGAGCAGGTTATACTGTAATAGAATTGAATCACTTCAAAGTACACATTCAAAGCCTGCTGGCAAATTTTTCAGGTGACTGACTAAACAAGGCAAAAAAAAAAAACAAAAAACCATATTTGTGGAGGCGTGGTTTAGCAGACCGCTTCTCTGTACCAAATAATGTTTGTATATTTGTCTCTTGAAACACGATGAATTAGAAATATCAAGCATCCTTAAAATCAATGGGAGTTTGCTCTTGACCTTACTGAAGCCAGGTTTTTATCCATTATCACAGATCTCTTTGTTCTTCTATGTTGTCACTTTGGTCTGCAGCTGTGAAACTTTTGCTAGCTTATGTTTTATCTCCTATGTGGAATTGTAATCAGAACAGGATTGGCTTCCAGGGGAGATATTCTGCACTCTCAATATTACTATTAGGCTAAATTACCCTTAATACACTGACTTTCAGCTTTTTTGAGAAGTGTTATCGCTAAGCATTTTTTTCCAGTATAGTAAACGTAACAAGATTTGTTGATATACTTCTTATCAATCCTAGAAGATGACTTTTAATACTTATGCATATATTGTCACCTGCAGATTTTACAGGTATTTACATGATAGAATCTGTGTAAGCATTAAACAAGGATGTCTAAATGCTGCACTTGTTTTAGAACTGCAAGAATTCAGTGGACAAGTAGGTATTTTCATAACACTGACTAGAAATGGGCCTAGGCAAACAAAACAAATGCGTTGTTCTGAATGAAATCAAGCTTTCTCTGGAAAGATGTTGGCTCTTTAAAGCAGATAGCAAAAACAACAACAGCTAGAAAAACCATGAACAAACCGTTGTTTAATTTCTGCCCAATTAACCTGAAGCTCAATAGTTAAGATGGGGAAAAAAAAGAAAAGCAGAACTCTTTCAGACACAAAATACATACTGAGCAGATGTCTTCCTGGAAAGTATTTTCTTTCAATTAGCATTTCCTCTGGTCTCTACAAAACCCCATCTACTTGTATCTTGGCTTTTGGTCAGGCAGAGATCTATTAACGTAGCTTATTGGAGATGGAAAGTAAAACAGTGATTTTTTTTTTTTTATGGAAGAACATATTTTCATTGCAAGTGAGAAATTTCACTGATTTTTTGCAGTGATAAAGATATGGGATTTTTTGAGCCCTCTTTCTGTGTAGTACTAAATTCTGATTGAAGTAGGTACTGTAGTAGCTCAAAGTCTCTGCATATTAGCCCCATAGTGAACCAATGCAATCAAATGTGAAATGGAAAATGAGAAAAGTAATTAATATTACCAATGGCATTTGTTTAAATGTTGCTTTTCAAAAGCACTTTAATTACAATATGCTTTTCATGTTGGTTGAGTTCATTTATATAGGGAATACAATCATTAATTATCATAATTAAGACACCTGAATTCAGCCTGACTGGCATTCCTTCCTCCCCGAGTTGTATTGTTGTTTTATCTCTGACAGTTAGGTTTTCAATCAGATGTTATCTACTTTTTCCTAATCATTAAGAAATGCTTTACTAATTAGCACATGAAATTCATCCTACATCAGACTGAATTGAATCAAGGTCTATTATCTTGAACAGTAAGACACTTCAGAATTCACAGTAATAGGGCATGAATATGTGATACAGTTCATACACATTTCATGAACCTCCACGTTAGTTTTTTTTTCCAAGACTCTGCAATTAGTTATGCCATTTTCAGGTCACTTAATTCTTGCACACTGTTTAACAGTCTGTTAGATTTTACAATGCTCTCAAATAATGAATTAACCCTTCCTATGCCATGCTTTGCTGAGATACTTACATTCTCCAATAAAGGTGCATTTCTGAAAGGTACCCTCATGGACTGAGAAGCAGCAACCTACAATGCTCCTTCCTTGAATATTGTTTCTTAGAAGAAGGGGACGTATTTTGAACTATTATACCAACTTTCAATAACAAGTAACCACACGTTAAATAAAATCCTTATCCCTAGGATGTGCTGCAATCATGCTGAAAACTTAACCATGCTCATTGATTGATCTTCCTCTGAAGATACTGTCCACATACATGGAATATGCCATGTTATCTATCTATGTTCAACAGTTGAGTCTTTATTACGAATAACAAAATAGTGACAGAAGACAAGATATTGCAGTCTATTTTAGTAAGTCCACAGCAGCATTTTCAACAGTTGTTCAAACATTTATTTGCTCTGGAGGAAGTTCCATGGTAACCTCATCTCTTTCTAACCAGTTTGGGACCAATCTAAACATGATCTAGTCAGCTGTCCTCTATGTAAGGACGACTTCTCTGTTGTCTGTGACGCAGTTCTGTTGTTACACACAGTTTTAGTTTGCCTTGATTAAGTAAAGGAAAAGATGTTATGTTTTAATATGTACTGCTAAACTGTCAGAACAGATGGAGTTATAAGTTGTGAAGCCCAGGCTGTATTACTGCACGGAGAGGTTAAAATAATTCTATACAATGTTAAGACTTCTTATTTATGTAATAAATCTTACAGGATTACAGTCTTTATATTCATAGACTTGGCACAAATTTCAGATGCAAACTCTTGTATGTGGATTTATTTAAAATACTTAAGCTTGTGTCAGCTTGTAAACATCTCTTTAGTGGTTCTAGAAATTGCAGATTTCTCATTTAGGCAAAATAAACACACAAACATTTTGATAACTAAAAAATAGAGTGATGTATTATGAATAATGGATACTCAGACATTCTTGTATGGCCTTATCTAGATATACAAACCATAATAGCAAGTGGAAACCCTGACCTTGACTGCACTTTGTGTGCGATTACTAAAGCGCAGTGGATGTAGAAACCATTTTCTATTATGAAGAGGAATCACCACAAGTGATTATTGGGTTGTTATGCAAAGGAAAATCTAAAAAAAAAAAAAAAAAAAAAGAACCTTCCACAATCTCGACAAAGTATAAAAATCATGTGTTTCTGGAAACTTGAGGGACAATTTCTAGAGTTACTCTTTCATAGATATATCCTTGTTAATCATATCCAGTACTGTGCATTTTACTGTAAAAACTCTGAGAGCTTCCTGCTAAAGGAATTGTGCTTACAATTGGGAAGACATGGCTGTGTAACACTGGGACAGGACATTCCTACCTCTCCAGTCCCTATTAAAAGAGAGACATACAAGAAAAACATCTTCAGAGTATTTTAGGATTCCCAGTACAGAGCCATGAATACCTCTCAATCCACTTATCAAGGTGCCAAGGTAAAAACTTTATCCTTGATCGGAGTGTGCTTTTGTAGTGTGCACCTTAAGATTGTTCATCTATGTGTTACATCAAATCAATTATCCTAAAGTTGTGCTGAGTTTATTTGGAATGATTTGTCTGTGACTCATAGGGGCTACTGGAGAAGAATTAGCTCTTTTCTGTGTAATTGTACTGCAGGTTTATGAACAAAAGAGCTTAAATCTGAGTTAAACAGGAAGTACTGCTAGCAGAACTCTTCCCTTGGGGGACTCCTAGCTTTAGAAGCCATTTCCCAGCTTGCTGTCTTGGAGTCTGAATTTCTTGACCTTAAGGATAAACTGTAATGGGCTTCTGTATTCCCTGGATAGAACTGTCAAGCTTTAGTGCTTCAAGAATTCAGTTAAATTGAAAAGCTGAATAAGTGACCAGAATTTTATAGGTGTTGACTCTATTCAACCCCAGTATCTTCAAAATAATTCATCAAGGAAATGCTCAGCATATCAAAGAGTCTTTGAGATTGCCAAAATACAGTCTCTACCAGCGCTAGCTACATCATTGAAAACTTCAGTCTATTAAGTTAAGCGAAATGGCTCTTACTAGGTCTTGCTAGCACTTGTAGCATTTATCTCATGAGGATGAGTTTGCAGAATTATTTCATTTGCTTTTGTCCTGTAATTGCAGATAAAGAGTTGCTATAGTTGCTTCGAATGTATTCTTTTTGGGTTTCCTCTTTTAATAAGTGATAGTTCATGCTGTATTTTTATATTAAATACTCTGTTAGAAGTATGTCAGCCATACTGATAAGAAATTACCTCTTCTGTTTTCTTTTTATTTTTTTTTAATACAGAGAGTTGGTGTACCATCTTATACGAAGCACATTCAATGGGGAGTAGGAAAAATACCTCAATCAAAATAGCCATGCTGCTGAAAGTGAATGAGTACTCCAGGGAAAAAAATGTAGTGTGGGGGAGAACTGCATCATACAATTCAAATGAAAATAATGCTTGTATAGAAACAGGAGAATAGCATATGATTTCCTTCCATATCCACACTGTGAGAGTATGTTTTTGTAGTTCATCATTTTTCTTTGGCTGGTGTGTTCAGCTACTGCTCATCTCCCTCAGGGATTTTTCTTAGTAATGGAGGAGACTTCACTTGAAAATGGAGTAGCCTGAAATTTGACAAGTTAGAAAAATACTTACTTTTTTACCTGAATGAAAAAGTGAAGTATTAAGAAAAAAAAAAAAAAAAAAACCTAAATGTATCACAACAATTTCAAAATGTTACTATGCCATTTTTGGAAAATAGTGATAATGAAATGATACATAATGAATTAGTTAATTATAGAGGTATTTATTATTTTCATTTGGGAAATTGTACCACAAATAGTCCATGAATAGACTTGCACTCACAGATTCTAAAAGGAGATAAATCATGTTCTTACAGTTTATGTTCATATATAGTGTTAGAGAAAGCAATGCCACAGTGATGCACTGCAACTAGAAATCAGGAAACCTGGCTGTACAAGAAGCTAGGCATGTACCTTTTAGCCTGAACACTGATGGTCCTAGAAGTCAAAGATAGATAAAGCTTATAAATTGTTTTACATGAAGTTGAGACACAAAAACAAGTCTTCAACCATTTGCAGTTAGTCTTTTGTTTTCTATGGCTGATCTGCATCCTAGCTCTCACCGGAACTCTTATTTTGCAAGAGTGCAAATTCATGCACTTTAAGGTAAAAGTGGAATGCTGAAAATGAATATATTCCAAATGACAACCAAGCAGAAACGTGTTCCAAAATGCTATCAGGTTCCCACAGTGCAAGTGAGATGGCAGTGCATTGTGCAATACATAGCACAAAGGTTGGGCTTGACAGTGAAGAATGATAGTGTCTGGCTTCTGAACTGCAGCACCATGCACAAAATTAACATTGTTTCCAAATCAAAACTTTGTATGTGAGGGGAAAGCATCAGATGTTTTGGTTTTTTTTTTTAATCTTCCCTGCATAACAGCAGCTCTACCTTGGCAGCAATGAGAGTTGGTAATGCATGACAAATGGTTTCACAGGGACTAGCTAAGTCAGAAAATGAGAAGGAAGGCAGAGTGAGCACACAATAATTTTCCATAGCATTCTTTTATTTCAGTTCTTCCCAGGAGCATATGCAGCCCTAGTGTTGATTCAGTGGGATGAACATACCCCATCGTGTCACATCATGTTTCCATATCTTATGGCTATGGGTAAGGAGAGCTGTGCACTGTCTGGGGGCCTGTATCTGCCAGAGATAGTAAGGAAAACATAGGACTTGCAGCACTGGGCTGGTTACATGTGGAGCTCTTATCAGAGCAAAGGGAGTAGGAATTGAAATTAAAGTGTTGGGCTGACACTCTACTGAATCCACACTGTGACTTCAACCCATCTGCAGGGAGCAACAAGGACAGGAGCTGACCTGAAATAGCAAGCACTGGTTGGCCTTACTACAGGTAGCTGATCTATGGTCAGTCATGACTTTTGTTATTTCACATTTCTAACTATTCCCTCAAGACAGATGTTTGTCTGTGATTGTAATTCATTTCCTACAGGATAGCTCTATTTTGAGTATCCCCACTGTGATCTTTCCCAGAAAAGATGAAGAACCAAATACTGTCTTCTACCACTGGAGGCTGGTGTCCAAGTCAGAGCTGTAGCACTTCATTAATATGATCATTTCAGAAGGTGGTTGTTCTCCGTACTGTCCACCATCTCTTGGTAAATGTATTACTTATTTTTCCAAGCTGCCTTACAATCTTCATGAGCTAAAATTCATTTTAAGAGAAAAACAGTAAATGCTATCCGGAATGTCGTTGCTTATGAACTCAAAGATTTGATGTAGAACAAGAACTTGGAGGATAGATGACTAAAATTTCAAATCTAACAGACCCTAAATTAAAGTCATTCTGTTCTCTAATCACAATAAGCTTATGTGTAAAAACAGTCTTTCAAGATGAAGAGATTGAAAAACACCAAATTGCTGATGCCTCAGTATTTCACTGGTTTCTTTCTCAGCACTTTTGATTCCACCCAATTTTCAAATGTATACCATCTACATTTTCTTGCGAGTAGTCATTTTGTTTCAGTTTTGAAACAAACAAACAAACAAAAGAAAAAAAAAAAAAAAAGGTGTGAGGGCTGCAGTAAGGATAACTTGTATGTATTCCCTATTTCTCTTTATTTTTTTCCCCCGATGATCTGTCTCTCTCTATTGTGGCTATAAAGTAACTCATGAATTTTCCAATTATATTTCCTCTCTCCATAATACTATTTTTGGACAAATACATTGTAGCCTTAAGAAGCAAAAAAACATCTTCTAAGAATTCATCTTATTTTCACCTTTTGATGTTCCCAACTGCCTCTTTTCTGAAATCTGATGGGTTGCAAGACAAGATTTTAAGTATTTACAACCACCTCTAATAAACCGCTTCATGGATATTTATGAGATGCTGTTTTAGCAGACTGCATTATAATATTAATCAAAATCAAGGCTGCTGCTTGGAGACACTCCAGGATTTAGATCTTTACTGAAATCTTTCCAGGTATCTTCATTTTCCCTACACCTTTTGTTTTGTTTTGTTTGTTGTTACTGTTGTTGCTAATTTCCAGTTATTTATCAGATGATATTTGGATATATGCGAATACAGTCTTGACAGAAAGTCAGAAAATCCTGAAATTAATCATTTTAATGTTTAATCAACACTTTCATACTTCTTTTTCCTGTAATATAAAGGAAAGTAGTAATGTTAACAGGAAGGGATACAAGGTACCCTGCTGTGCCAATAAAATTGCATTGTATGTGTTTATTACTTACAACTAAAAATGTCATAGCGTGTTCTGAAGGCTTGTCTATGAAGCTCTTGTAATTTTCATATCTATCATTTAGAGGTTTAATGAATCCAGGAGGCCAACATGTAAATTTTCAAGTACCTGCTTTGAGTTAGGGATTGTTGTTTTCTGGGTGCTTGTTTAGAGAACCTTAGTTCTTGATTTTCAGAAGCAGTATAATGAATGATTTGAACCTCCAAGACAATAAACAAGGTTTAGAGTATATGTTTTGTATTTAGTTCTCAACAATTTTAACACATTCACAAAAGTAAAGGCAGAGCTACTGGCTACTTGGCAAACAAAAGCCTCCTTTATAGTGCGTGCGTACATTTCTATGCTGTACGTATTACTTCCTTTTTAGCATGTTAACTTACAAGTCATTTTGATGTGGTAAAACAGGAGCAAGACAGAAGAGTTTTATGTTACATCTTGGTAACGGTTTAGCACTAAGACAAAATGTGCCTTCTATTTTTATGTATCTTCAATAATTACTGCACAATTGCTGGAGATGGGTCTAAACCAGTACTCAGTTCCTCGCCTTTGGTATGATTTGGCACAAAATAATTGTTGCATATACTTATATGAGCACATGAGAGCTCCATGATAAAATAAAAATCCACAAAGGTACTGTATGAAAGACCAAAGACTTACAAAATACCTACTCAAAACTGAATCAAAAGAAAGCAAATTAAATATATATATATATGAAATTTCCTTTCGAAATGTTATTTCAAATGGTAAAAACTGAGATATTACCTGTAGCATGTCATTTGAAATCTAAATTATTTTTATTGCTTTTCCCATTACACTTATAGTACAGTCATAGTGTTTTGTGAAACAATAGCTAGAATTAGAGATTACTGAGGATTAGTACTGATTGTTTTGAATTAAAACATCTCTTATATGTTTTATTGCTGTATTGCATTACTAGTGAGCTTTTCTATAACAAAGATACTTTGCTATTCAAGTGTGAAATTTACCAGATTTCTGTGGATGAGTGTAAATTCATAAAATACTGAGATTAAACCTCTGCGCATCGTGTTAGAACCATCTGCTTGCTCCATCCAATAAGCTGTAACAGCTGATCTATCTGATCAGTTCCTCTATTCTTGCCACTATGTTTTCTTAGAATCTAATACTGTAACATTTGGTCAATACCTTTAGGGAATATCATGGCAAATGTATCTGAGGGCAGATGACAAAGTGTGAGAAATGATGAATGTTGATGTTCAGACAGTCTTACAAGAGTGTTTGAAGTCGTTATAGTCTTCATGTCTTACGAAGCTTCATTTAGTTTTTTCATATTGAATTTAACTCTAAGGGTTTAATTCTCCACTCAGCTGCACTGTTTTGATGCCAGTGTAATTCTCATGAAATCGAATGGTCATCAGGCCTGAAGTCGTACAGACAATATTTAATCCGCTGTTAACGCTATTTGATAGTCATTCTGAACAGCAGTGTCATTTGAGAAAATTTACCAGGCCATCAGTCCCTTCTGCAGCACCATCCACAAGCTGTGAGTTATAACAGACAAGCAAGTAGCTAAAAAGTCAGATAAGAGGAGAGAGGAGGTCTCCTGAAGACCAATTGGAGACTGGTGGAAAGCTCTGTAAGAAAAACAATAGCATGTCTTTACTTTAAAAAGTCTCAGTCTTTTTATTGCTGCTGAAAGCAAGATTTTCAGTAGTGCTATGAAATCAAGTCTGACTGAAGCTTGTAGTTGAAGAAGAGGTTATGGAATCTTCATTTAAGAGACTGGAAGCAAGCAGAGAGTATGTTTGAAGCAAGGAGGAGGAATGTGCAAGGACAGATACTTTATATCAGCCTGAGTTCCCAGCAGCGTGAACTTTTCTCCATTAGAATGACATGGAGACATCTAGCTTAGAGCATGTGGTAAGTGGTGCACCATTTTGTGCTCTAGATCATCTGTACTAGAATTACATGCTCATTATTAGGGATGTAGGCAAGGAAACTGTGGTTTCCACTGTGCAGAGAACATCTGGATAGGTTAGTTTTATCTGTTTATATTCCTCTCTACATAAAATGCTTTACCTCTGTCACTGAAATGACAGGTGTTCTTGTGCAGGTAGTCTGCAGTAGGCTGAATTTCATCCTCACAGATTGTGTGAATAATTACATTTTAATTTGCCTGTGACTGCATTTCTAACACTACAAGTTTGTAGAGAGTGCAAACAGTATTGTCAGGAAGGCTGTGTGCAGAAATTTGCTTTGATTGGCTGAGAATGCATCAGCCTTGAGATATTCTCTGCAGTAGTTTTAGCAGAGAAAGGGAAGTATGCATTAACTCAGTCAAATTAACAGGACAAAATGATAAACACATCAGAAATGTCAGTTCATTCTTCAGATGCAGTCCTTGCCACATCAAGGGAAGTAGTAAGGTGGGCCATTATACCCATTATTGGGTTGCAACACTTCTGTTGTTTTGAGACTGCTTTGCTTTTGTTGTATGCTCAACTGCTGTGTTCAGTTCCAGTGGAATACTGTTCTATCTGGTGTGCTGTTGGAAGCAAGCTGAGAAAAGGCTGTATGCCTGAATTAAAACAGCAGCCAGTAAAATCTATTGTATTTCATACCTTTAAATAATACTGATTTGTAATTATCAAAGTTATTTTATCCAGTGTATCAGAAGTGCTTTGAAAACAGTTAACACAGCTTCTACTGCTTTGTGAAGCAACTACACAGCATAGGTATCTCTTGCTTTAGTATGATATTGGCTCTTGAAAGTGTTCCTCAGGTACTCTTAAGCTTGACAGCCCAGCAGCCAGTGCCCAAGAAGTTTTTGTATTTCCCACATACCAAGATGAGGCAAAACTGGATGAACTAATCCTAGCCCTACTTTAAAGCTCTGTGTAAACTGGGTAAGAAATCCTGAGCTACATATTCAAACTGCTTTCCTTACTTGCAAGTGCAGACGAGATAGTTTCCATTCCAGGGGCCACCCAGACAGATATCTCTTAGTGATAGAGTGAGTGCTACTGCGATTATGTCCCCTGTGGACCTGCCTGTAGGATGTAGCCTGGACTTCAGAATAAAGGCTTGATTTTTAAGCAGAGACATTGCCATCTCAGGCTGCCTCTCAATAATCACAGTGTGAAACACTCTAAAAACAGAATCCTAGTAGAGTACAGTTTAGACAACAGGGGGTTGGTTCTTAACTTCCTCCTTGCTCTTCTGACCCCGAAGGATATATAATGGGAGAGGGCTTTGGAAGGGATCTCCTGCTGAAGTTGAGTCTGTTCATGCACTTCTTGAGCTAATTTACCCTTTACTTTTGACTGAGGTATTTGTAGCCTATAGATCGCGGTAAGTTCTGGTAATGTGTAGAACACATTCACCCTACATTCAGAAGCTATCTATCATGGTCAATTCTCCCAAAAAGCCACTTGGAATTCAGCATTTTTGCTTAAACATGCTGCGGCAATGTAAACCTTTGGTGCAGTATCAGGCTGCTGATGCTAAAGGGGTGCATTTTACCCTTCATGAGCCTGGTGCTTACCCCAGGAGTTAAAGATACCTAAGGGTTTGATTTAAATCTGAGAGAACTAAGAAATGTCAAAAGAGGATCTGCATCTTTAAAGTAGGTCCATTGTGTCTCAGTGCTGTAGATAAGCTTCAGTCAGTATAAGAACAGGGGAAGTTTTACTCTGGTAAGAGTAATACAATTTGAAATGCTGGCAGCTGATAAGTGCAGATGAGGATAAAGGCATGTCTGCATCATTCACTTGAATTACATTTTGAATATATTGTTCTTTGTTGGAAAATTCTGCAAATATATTCACCTTTCTGCATTTCAATCACATTATGTTACTGCTAGCATGCTTAATTATATCCTTTCCACAAAGTCCTCAGTTTTAATATTCTTTAGAACCATATTCTATCACTTCTTACTAAAAAAATGAATGTTAAACATCTGTCCAGAGCTCCCAACTCGAGACCCATGTTTACACTGAAAATGTGAATTAAAATGTTTTTGTTTTCAATGGGGACAAACATAGACCTCAAGATTATGGAAAGTCTGATCCTTATATCATGGTAACTGTATCTTCTGCTTTCTGAAGAATTGACTCTAACAGCCCTTCCACAACTCAGTCAAAACAAACACTGCAGTTGAGAAGAGAGCTCTACACAGGGAGTACAGTTTGGACATGTATGATCTACTCATTCTGGAAAAATATCACACCTTTCCATAGAGATTTTGTTCGTGTCTTAGTCATGCAAAGTAAAAAACAATGCAGCAAGTTTTCATCCCTTCCAACCTGAATTATTCTTGGATTTTGTGACACTGTATGTCTTTGATTGCAGTTCGGTTTAACTCTTCAGTTATGGGATAGTATTCAAACAGATAAGTTTTGTCTATTTTGAGTCTCAAAGTACAAGTAGTGTCCAAGTTTCAGTTGAACACATATGATTATACACTTTCATAAAGATGATGTTGTCCTATGATAAAGTCAAATAATCGCATTGATTATTGCCAGTTGATACCTGGCAAACTTTTAAAGAATACATGTGGTAGTTGATTTGCATGCTATAGTTACTAAAGGATTAACTTCCAAAATGAGGTTTTGGGATTGGTTATGTTTTGTTAATTAAATGTATTTTAAAGGATTTATGTTATCATCTTCATAGAAGCTGAACTTTCAAGGAATCTGCTGCCATAAATAACCCTTCCTATGAGATTAGAAAGGAGTCAGAGAAATCATTATTTTTTCATTACTTTTCCCAAACAGGATCAATTCATATAGTTTTCATTGGGGATTCTATTGTTTCAATAACATTTTAAGGACATTTAAATGAACATCTCTTCGTTTTTTCAGTTTAGGTCCAAAATTTTGGCTCTTTGTTTTATGCTGTGAATTACAACTTCTACTAGGACCTTCTAAATAAAAATATACAGGTTTTTTTTGTTTGTTTGTTTTTGTTTTTTTGTTTTTTTTTGAGGTGTAACCTTCCCGTCTTCTCATCCTTGCATGGTCATTGCCACTTCTTTCCCCCTCTGCAGTGCAGGTGGAGTGCTCTGGCTGCTCTCCCATTCTAGGAGGTGTGTGTGTGTGTGTGTGAGACGCAGTTGATTGCTCTAATGACCAGCTGCATCTGCCATGTAGGCTCCAGAGTTTCAGAAAGGCTGCAGCTGATCGATTGTTTGTCTTCGCCTGGCTACATCCTTGCTTTTGGCATGTGTCCCAGTGAGAGGAAAGGGAGAGCTCTCCAGGGTCAAGTTGAAATTGCAGACCTGTAGCCAAACAGCCTGCTCTTTCACAGCAGAGCTGGGCTACATCAAGAGGATACATCTGAAAGACAATAATAGTACCAGGAATAAACAAGGTAATACAAATGCCTGATGAACAAAAAAGTCACCTGGTTTTGAAGTGTATTTGTTCGGGGCAAAAAAGCATTGACGTATGTTGGGATATATTCAGGGAGTAGCTTTAAGGTTTGTCACCTTTAATTGATATACACTAAGCAAGGATCTCCTACAAGGATTCTTGACACTTACTGAGGCAGTTATTTAGTCATCAAAGCGTCTACATACTTTTGCAAGGTAATCAACCCTCACCTTACTCAGGGGACTGTGGAGACGTACACATCACTTGCTTTTGGCCTCAAAGAGAGCCAGTGACAAGTCCCGCTTTACAGTCCACAAGAGGATTCCTGGCCCCCAGTGCTGTGTTTAGACTATTGATGACATCAATCATAGTGAAAGCACAGTGTAGTTGTCAACCCTCCTATGTATTGCTGTTTTTTAAAGATAGCCAACACTGTGTCACAAGTACTTGAATTTCTTAGCAGGAAGAAAAAGGTGTAGTCTGCATTCTGTCACCACTGAAGAAAAATGCAATGCATTTATCATAGAAAAAAAGGTGTAGACTTCAGATTTAGGCTTCTCACGATGTATAAAGAGTTGATGTATGTTATTAGAAACTACTCTCCTAGGCTGTATTTCATTTAAGCTTTTAGAGCCATCTAAATCAACTTCTTTAGCTTTAGGAAGATAAAGATTGTAAAACAAATTATCTGAGCATCAGGAGACCTACCATTTTGATTTATAACTGCTACATACAGTAAGTATGTAATTCACTTATAAATCACCAAGCTGATGTGTATTTTCTGAATTTCAGAGTATTTGGTTACTGTAAGTTCAAATAAAATAATATCAGTATGTGTTTACTTTTTGTAAGGCAAGAAAGAACCACAGGCAAACAACAGCACTAAAAAATAATTAAAGATACTAGGAATGCAAGGCCATTTTTTCTTATGTTGTCATTGTTTATGAAGTAAGCATATGCGTACTGGAGCATTGTTCATAATATTAATATTACCTGTATGGATCAGGATGTCTTACTGAGAACTAAATACATTTGGTCTACCCTTAAACAGCTACATTTGAGTATCAGATGGTTCTCAAGTTGACTGTAACTGGACATGTGGAATGAATTTCCTGACAATTCATTTTAGATGCATTAGCCTACATGTAGAATGTTTCTTCAGAAATATTCTTCAGGATACAAGAAGGAGCTACAGAGAAAAATAATGAAGACAAGAAGTCATTTTATGTATATAGAAAATTTGCCCAAATTTAAGCTTTTCTTTAGCAAGAGATTCTGTATGGTAGCTATGCTAATATGAGACCCATACCTTAGATGAAAAGGTTAGCTGGGACAGGGATATTGAATTCTCTAGCCAGTAATACAGCAGAGAATGATGTGGCTAGAATCACAGCTTGATTGCTTTGATTTCCATAATGTTAAGACAGTTATTTACAGCTGATCTGGAGCTGTTTCTTGACTTCACTGCCCTGGTTTCAATACTCGGATGCCTGGATGATCATAATCCTCTTTTAAAAAAGAGAAAGAAGGAAGAAAGATGTTGCTTATGGTTGCTTTTCATTGTCTTTGATCTTTCTTTCTAAAATGAAGGTTTAGAATTAGAGGAGAAAGGAAGAGATGTTTTAATTTTTTTTTCCCTGTAAGAATTATATGCTAGACAACATTGAAGCAGTATTTAGGGGTTTCTCACTTTACTCTCATTTCAGCGAACTCGACTCATTAACTACTATTTGCATTGTCTGTGGAGCAGTTTGTCAATTTTTTTATTCTTAGGGAAATGGTGTATGTGGCTGACTGACCAGCCCTGAAGTAAGCCCTTACCATTGTCATCCTTACTGTGCTAGACAGCTGAAGGAGTATCTGACTTCTGCTTTGCCAAGAGCTCCCCTTTTAAACTAAAATTTGTATAAACTTTCTAATAAAGAAGGGTGAAGCTGTGCTTGAAGAGTTAACATCTGAGTACAGTAGGGTCTTAAAATTTCCATGGCAACAGCTTAATATGATCAGTAAGTTGAGTGGACTATTTTGCTATGAGGTATCATTAAAAGAAAAATCATGCTGGGGAACACACGTGTATCATGGAATAAAATCTCTTCTGTGCAGTTTTGGAAACAGCCAATTTGTTTGTAACTCTATATTGATAAATTGTTTTAAAATTGCCATTACATTAGAAATGGAAGCAGTAATTTACATGGCTTTTAATTACAGTTTTTGTGATTGCAGTGATGTAAACTTAAAGAACAGCAACTTTATAAAGGAGGTAATCTGACAGCTGCCACTAAATCTCTTATTTACAATATGTATCACCAAATACACTCATATTTTGCAGCAGCTTTTTCTTGCTACTGCGATGTGTAGTTCTCTGTGGTAGTAGGGATGGGCTCAGCTGCCATTTCAGTTATTTCTATTAGGAATATATTGATAGCTAGTGCACCAGCAGTGTCTAGCCTCCTTTGCCAAATCTATCATTTTTAAAAGGTCAAAGTTCTGCACTGAATGAAGTGGGACACATTTTCTGTACCTCTTTGCTCCATATGTATCAGTCACAGAGTGTCTTGAGAATATAAGGCATCAAGGCATCTATAATTTTTTTTCCTGGATGTTCTTGTTAATGATTATTATCTGAATCCAATTGCATATTTAGGAAGCAGTGGGATTTGCTATAGTATGCTAAACTGTAGTTATTCCTCTTTCGCATATCTCTCTTTTGAACATGATCTGGATGGAGAGGACATTTGAAAGTTTTGGCATAATTTGTAATGCCCACTTGCATCCAAGTCAGAGCTATAGCTTTGTTCAGTTATCCCATTCATTCCCACTTATTTCCCATACTTTCCATTGTCAACATAAAATACGTTACAATGTGGCTTGGTATAGTGAAATAGAATCTGGAAGCAAGCTCATTTGATCATAAGAAAGCATGTCCAGGTATGTTTTTTCCCAGGCTAAGGTATGCGCTAGTGCTTAGCTCTTCTGCACTGACTAGAGGAAATGTCATGGGGCTGCAAGAGAGGTAAATCAGTTCTGATGCAAAGGGCAGAAAGATGAAGACAGCAAGACTAGTTACAGATTGAGCCCTGCACGTTAGTCAGGATGAAACATTCTTCCAAATTTATTTGAGTAGATGAGGAAGTCATGCGTGAAGATATGAGTGTCTTTTGCTATGGAACATGAAAATGCATTTGTTTCAGTCACCCATTGCCTCACTCATGTATTTCAACAGCAAACCATTCTTGACTGATGTATTTTGCTATCTATGTCATAGAGAAGACCTAACTGGACTTTGTAGGCATTAATGTTATATAAATAGTATTATAATGGAGCCCATTTAATATGAGACTCAGAGTGTGGTAAATATGGGAATCTGTATTTGACAGAAATAAATAATACTCTTTCCACTGCCAGGAAGGAAATAGTGTGTAGCGCGTCAGTGAAATCCATAAATCAGATTATGTCGTTCTCACTTAATCAAATTTACCTTGACTTGTTTTTACTAAGTGTCACCCATGTGTTACCTACTGTCAGCAGCTATTTGCATCCTTTTGCATAATACCAATGCAGATGATGTATAGAACAGTGCTGTATCTTGGAATCAAAGTATATTTGTCACATATTATCACTGTCACATGGTGCTTAATATCAGTCCTATTTAAGTGCAAGTCTTGATAAAAATGATGGTGAGATAGGTTGTCTGAACCTCCAAGACTGTGCTTTGTTGTTTTGAACCAACTTTCTTTTGAAAATGAGGGCTATTTATTTTTCTCTTTCTAAAAAATCAAGTATATGCCATAAATATTTCAGTTTCCATGCCAAATTTTCATGCCTTCTAAAAAGCTGTACGCTGACCTTAGGTCTATAAAAATCTTTTATGTAGAACATCATCTTAGGGACACATTGCTTCTTGTAAGAAAATAATAAAAAAGAGGCAATAAGTTGCAAATCCCAAAGCAGCTAAGTGAGAGTGGAACCAAGTGCCTTGGGTTCATAGAAACTGTAAATTGTGGTTTAGTGATCCCACTGGAGCCTAAGAAAAATGAAAAGAAAAATTGATGCTAAAAATAATAAGATAAAAATATACAAATAGTTGAGGGGACTGGGTTAAGGATAACAAGGTGACAAAATCCTGGAAGATCTGCATTCTGGCAATGTATGTCCATCATCATAGGGGTTCTCAGCATCTCTTTAAAACAGTATCAAACCTTTTGGGGAGGGGTCCTGAAACAGTGAGAGTTGTGATGGAAGAATAGTTAAAATGGGTGCAACAGAATATACAAGGCACAAGGGTGCCCCTCCTTCTGGACATGGAACAAAAAGCAAATACAGATGTGACTACATTAAAACAAGTTACAGTTTTCTGCCAACTCACCAAGGAAGAATACAGCTAGTGCTGTGAGGCAAGGCGTTGTTTTGGCTTGACAGGCCATGAGAAAATCTCCCAGAATTCTTGAAGTGTGATTATTCATTGCTGTGGTCAATCCCTCTGGTTCCAGAAGAGAATCTGAGGTAAGGCTGTTCCAGCAGCATGCTAATTGAGGCTTTCTATTTTACAACTTGCCAAAGCATCATACAGGATCTGGACTCCAGACCTTGTTTATTTCTCATAATTTTGCTGAATCTTATTTTGTTCACTGCTTCTTATACTGTGCTTCTGTAATACTGCCTTTGAAAGTGGTATTTGCTTGTAGTAGCAATTACAGAATATTCAATTTTTTCTTTTACAATTCCACTGCATTTTGTTCTGAAACATATTTCATATGGTGTTGTTTTTCTTTCTTGATTGGGAGATGTGGCCTCTAAATTATATTCCCAGAGCAGCTAACCATCTGATGAACTAAAATTTTATAATTTGTGAAAACAGGTGCCCTTTCACAAGTAAAAGAGTGACATTTATACAAATATTTCTTCTAAAAATTATTTTGCTGTCTACTTATAAAAATGCAAGGAAACTTTATCTCTCTGGATTCCTTGTTCTAATTTATTTCACAAATGAATCTAAGACAGCTAGCAAACTGAGAAAAAATTATCCTTGCTGAGGTGTTATTTCATTCCATTTTAAATATTAATGTATGATGTTGCATTGTTATGTAGTACTCTTCACAAAGATGATATAAACAGTTTGCTAAAGAAAATATGAAGTCTCTGAAATGTCTGCTCATAAATGTTTACAAGAAAAATCATAGGTAGAATTATAGACAAGGAAAATAAAGAACAGAAGAACTGAGGACTGCTGGGATGAGGCATGGCTGGCAAGTATGCCAAGCTGCATTTCTTGATGACCTTTTCTTCCATGGTATCATAATGTCTTTGCATTTCCAGGCCACAAAATCCTGTGATCAAGAGCCTGTATCTTGATTCTGTATATCGAGAGGATATTAGGTTAAAAACATAAAATACCATTTTCATTATTTATTTTTCTTTGCTTTTACCATGATTGATACCAATCATAGGTCCTAAAAGCCTACGCTCCTACTGTGGTATGCCTAGTAAAGGTGAAACACCCTTAGCTCTAGATCACAGTAAGAATATGTTGAGAACAGATAAGAGAATGAAAAGGATGGAGTTAGGGTCTCCTCACACAGCCATATGGTGCAGAGAGTTTTACAGAGAACCTCTGTGTACTATCTACTACATACTATCTGATTATTCTGAGAGCCCTTCAGCTCCCAGAGCAACCCAGGCTTGTGCACATAAATCCTGACTTAATGTCATCTTTTTCCAGGGCTACAAATTTTAGTCTAAACACAGATTCTTGTTGTCTAGCATACCAAGCTAAGGCAGATTTCTTTCAAAATCTGAATAAAAAGATAATGAAAGGAAGATTGCTATGAGGTTCACTGTGGTAGAAATAAGGAGGTCTGAATGGATTTTCTTACATGTTCCCTTTGGGTAATTGTAAGATAACCCACATGCACATTTTTTGAGTTTCTTTGCACACAGCTTCACTGATCTCACTCTGGTCCATGCAAATAATCTCTTGCTTACACAGCCCTGTGCTACTGTATGAAGATTTTATTGAGTTCTCTTAACTAGATTTGGGCTTTATTATCTGTTTGCCGAATGATAGGCAATATTAATGCTACTGTTTTCTGCCAACATACAAATTATACAAATATATTTAATCTTATTACTGCAGTTGAATTAATTGAGTACACTGTGATGCTGAGGACTGTGCTACGCAAAAGGAAAAGAAAATTAAGGTGGCAATAAGCATAATTGAAATCCTTTACTTGCTTAACAATTATTTTTTGCATTCTCTTTTTATTTGTTCTTCATAGTTTTGGTTGTCCTATTGTTAATTCCAGCAAACACAAGTCTTCCAGATTTGTAGCTGTTTTGACATGCCACTGTTAGCTCACTGAAATGTGACAAGTAGAGAAGAGAAGTTGTGATTGGATTCTGTTGCGCTATTATGTTATGCCTACCAGTAAAAAATGCAGAGAAAATTGAATCCTAAAATTATCTGCCTCTCTTCCATTTACTCTCCAAGCCATTTCTTCTATTTTTCAATTATCATCTGGTAATAAATGTGTCATAGTGCAAGATGAGACCTCAGTGGAATACAGTAACACTGAAGACAGAATGGAAAACTCAAGAATATTCAAACTTGTTTGGATGCAGATTTGGTCATTATATTTAACCGCAAGTTATGCGCTGTAGAGAGAAAAAGTGGTAAAGCTCTAGAAGTTTCCTATGCTAACAAAGTAATCCACTGCCATATCTGCTGCCAGCCACCAGGATATCCCTCCTTCCAAATGAATTTCCTGTTCTGAGACAGACTGTGAGGTTTATGAAGCATTTAATTCCCTTTGAATGTTTATCTGGGAATTAGGTGTGTTACAGACATTGGACAAAAGCCATGTCCTTTGGAATCAGTGATTTAAATTTATATCTGCTCCTATACACAGCCAGGATTTCTGTCCTTGTATCAATTCTGTAAATGTATGCATCTCACTCTCCATTGCACACTTTTCCTTGCCTGTCTCTTCATTTGTCCCCAGGAATATCAGATAGAAGAGACCTTCCCATCCTACTGTTACTCTAACAGTCTTCCAACACTGTTGAATTTCTGAGGAGGTATCTTGAGGGAACACAGCAGTTTCCAGATTTTCAATTTTTCTGTAGTCTATAAGGAAAATGACTGTACATTCTGGAGCTTCTGCAACTAATTCTAGAGGGAACAGTTTGCTAGCATTTGAATCACTTAGGAACCAGCTTGTTGGGACTCTAGACATCATTTAACCAAACTCTGCAGAACTCTCAAGAGCACCCTAGTATTTTTTTCAGTATGCTAGTCAAGGCTCAGTGGCAGTTATCTGTGCCAAATGTGTTTTTGCCAAAAAAATGCATCATTTTTACAGAACAATACCATGTAACTGTTAAAATGCAGGTTTACACTCTCTCAGTTACTTTACTGCTGGAGCTAGATATCTGCACCTTATACGTGCGATCAGCAACTTAATTTGTGTAGCTACAATTATATGTGTGTATATATATATATATGTATATATATGAGACACATTTTTCAGTTGCCTTACCTGTCATTCTTTGTTGAATCTTTAGTTACCCAACTCGGGGAAAGAGAATCAGGCCTTAACTTCGAAAGGTCCATTTGTTTCTTGAATCTTTTGCTAGATCTATTAATACATGGGTTATAAGGCTGATTTAATAACAGTTGAAAATATGGTTTTTCTGATTGATTTTGGCAAGTGAAGATGCTGAGAGGTGGTGCTGAGGGTCCCTAGCTTGTTTTTTTTTTTTTCCTTTTTAAAGCAAAAGATCATGTTCTATAACATCATCTGTAAACTCAGTGTCTGACTGAGGGAAGGATGAGCCACATCAAAAACTGCCTAACCGATAGATGTAGTTATAAGTTATACACTGGCGATGAATAAAAAACTGGGCTGGAATTGAAAAAAAGCTCCTCTGTCAGAGGAGCTGAGACCACAGATAACCTTTCAAATCAAGGTCTTCGGGCTAATTTGAACATGGAATCTGATGTGTCTGTGAGAGCAATAAGCTGAAAGTTTGGTGTATTGGGAAGTTTTTTATATCTACATACTGATTCTATGTATGCACGGATAGCAAGACTATACACAGGTGATAATATAAACTATTCACTGTCATGAATCAGTACAAATAGGAAATAGTGATCATAAAGGACAGCATCATCTATTCGCTGCACTGGGACAAAGAAATTCAGATTCCCTGGTTATAAACAGAGTCTGGGAATCTATACCAGGATTTAGATTTTGAGCTGTATGTAACACTTTAGCAGAAACATTAGCAACATTTAGCATGCTAACAACAATTTTTGTATGCTGCACATCAAGAAAATACATGAAAAGAATAATTTATTTTTTAAACCTGTCTTTCTGGTCAAATTTGCCATCATGTGCACTGAAGATAAAAGAAATTAAGATTGTAATGTGAAAATAGCACAATTTTGCATGGTACCATACTGGCCCACTGATGTCAACGTAGGTATTTCTGACTCACACCGTGTCTAAGAAAGGAGAATTGATCTAAGACACTTTATAGAATTCATGTGTAAGTTTTGAGAAGCATCAGGGCAGTAGTCCTAAGAGACGAAACTCAAATTTCTTTAATCCTTTCAGTGGTAGATGAAGTGAGAGTGACCACTGAGTTAGCCTACAACCTATCATTTCCTATGAGTTATTCTTAATGATCTAAAATAAAAATAATTTGATTAATAGTTTGTACCACACTTTACAGTGGAGAACTTCTGTTGGATTTTCCATTTCACGATGTACATACAGCCTCTGCATCCAGTTTAGTTATTGTTTTCTTCTCTCACAGAGCATCACAACTCTTGTTTATTGCTTCATTACTGAATTTGAGAATCTTCAGCTAAACCCTTAGAAATCGTGATGGACCAGAAACAGTGGTGAGAATAAATAACCCATTATTCTTGCCACCTGCAAGTCATCTTGGTTTTACAGGGAAAGGGATGCGAGAAAGGGATGCATTCACTTTAGACAGAAAAGGCCACATGGAGAACTAAGAAAATAATTCAGGCTATATGTCACTGCCACCTTCTTCTGTGACTGTTAGATGTGATTTTCTATCTTGTAACCTGGATAAAGTTAGTTCTTCCTCGATCAGGCTATTTCTTCATTTAGCCTAGTAAGGCAAGTTAAAAGGAAGCAACCCAACAAAGTCCATGTCCAATGCTATTATCTGTAAAGGCTCATTGTAAAGGCTGATTTTTATTTCATTTAAAGTTTCCAGCAGGAAAACTTCACACACTAAGGTTGGAAAGACAGCCCCCTCACTATTGTTCTCCACTTTTGATTTGCTGTGAAAGGATCCTCTATTTTAAGAATCATTATTGTCTTCTTTTAAGGGCAATTTTAGGACTGTTCTCTTCAAGCAGAAGTAGGTGGAGGTGGAGATCATAAATCCAGCAAAGTACATTATAAAGGCGTAGTAAATGCTAGGGCCGCAGTGTATACTTTAGCCTAAGGGGATCAAGACCATTCTCCCTGTGTCTTTCTTACACACACATATTTCTGGTTGTAACAAGATTAATTACAGATTTTATTGTATTTGTATGACAATCCTAGTACAGATCAAAACCAGGGCAGTTGAACAAATAGGCATCTAAACTAAAGATTTTAAAATACTTTAGGAAAGCATTTTTTAATCTTATACCTTTAAGGCACTACTTCAGCCAAATTAATCTTGAGAAGAGAATAGTTTTTTGTGACCATGCACATCTAATATTGTTTAAACTAGATTTGATGAAACAATTCTCAGACTTAAAAATAACAGCATGACTTGTGGAATTATAATTCTAAACATATCTGCTGTGCCATGTTAAGGGAATAAAAAGGGAGAATAAAAAAATACAGGAATGTGTTTGATGTGTTTGGGTTCATCTTATAAGAAATCACGGGCTTATTCGGCAACATTTCTAGGAACTTCCTGTCGGCCCTGGTAGTTCCCCAACTTTGCTTACTCTCTCTTTTTTTGTTATTATTATTATTTTAATACTTGTCATAGTACTAAAGAATTTTATAAATTACATCAATGAAAAAGTAAATTCCTTCCTATTAAACTGTCAACAAAGGTCACCACTTACCAGACAGCTGCAAACAATGATAGCTGGTACTGACAGGTAGACCTGTGCCATGCTCTTGTTGTGCTAGAAAATGACTGGAGAACCTTCTATGTATGATATTTAACTGTAGTTCATTTCTGTATCATAATGGAAATGTCCAGTGAAGAAGCACATATTTTGATTAGCAGAATGTAGAAAATTGAAAAATTAGTGTAGTGCAAAAGATGAGAAAACCTTGAGGTGCCGTCCCTCGTCCCTTCCAAAGATAGGTACCTTCCAAATGGGGTATCAAAGTACACAAAGATTACACAATGTTTTAGTCTCAGTATCTTTTGCTAGTCTCTATATGATGCCCCTTTTCTAAAGCTTCCATTGAATTTATCAGCATTTGTCCTTATCTTTGTACATCAGAACTTTTTTTTATATTGGCAGCATGAAACACATCTCTAATGTTGTTACTCGTGTTTTCTTTTGTTTATCAAGAAAATCATGTGTCTCTCTCTTTTTTTTTTTTTTTACATCAATTTTGCTGCAAACTCAGATCATTAGACAGTCATTCATTACTATTACTGTAGTTAAGCAGGCATATCTCCAGAGGATGACCCTTTCATAGATAAAATTTTGATTACCACACAGAACTTGATCTTGTAAATTGTGATAGCATAACCTCTTTTTTCTTTAGAAGTCTAGATTCAGCAGTGACTTGAGGCCTACTATTAATCATTCATGAAGATCAAAAAGAATGTTCAATTAGCGATGTGCTCTGGGACAATTTCATATTTCTAAATATGACATGTTACTGGTGACTTTAGTACATAAATGACACATTCAACTTCAGGAAATCTAAAAACAAATAATGCAAAATGATAGAAATTGGTTAAACCGAACACAGATTTTTAAGTATATCTAAATTCTACATTTCAAAAGTGTTGGGATGATGTTTGAAAATACCACTAATATATTAAAAAACCTTTCTTTTCCGTTTTCCTTTGCATGTTAAAACTCAATTTTTTTTTAATTGGTAATTAATACCCAATTGGGTGGATGGGCCTATCTGGAGTATTGCACTCAGGTCAGTGGCCCTCACTGCAAGAAAGACATGGAGGTTTAGGAGCAGGTCCAGAGGAGGGCCACGAAGATGACTGAAGAGCTGAAGCACCTTTTGTATGAGACAGGCTGAGGGAGCTGGGATTATTCAGTCTGGAGAAGTCTGCAGGGAGACAGTCATCATTGCAGCCTTCCAGTATTTAAAGGGTGATTATAAACAGAAGGGAAATCAACTTTTTACATGGGTAGATGGTGATAGCACAAGAGAGAATGGTTCTAAAGAAAGGGAGGGAAGATTTAAGTTAGATATCAGGTAAAAGTTTTTCACTGAGAGGCTGTTGAGGTGCTAGAGCAGATTTCCCAGAAACCCACCCAGGTTGTGGGTTCTCCATCTCTGGAGGTGTTCAGGGCCAGGTTGGGTGGGGCCCTGGGCAACCTGATCTTGTACTTGAACTAGTGGTTGGCAAGCTTGCCTGAAGCAGGAGGATTGGAACTTGATGATCCTTGAGGTCCATTCCTACCCAAGCCATTCTATGATTCTTCCAGTTGTCCAGATATTACTATTTGTATACGTATGGATATTTAATTACATTTTTGATTCAAGTTTAATTAGATTTGAATTTAGAGAAGAGGTAGAGGCTTTTAATTTAAAATATCTTTTTTAATTCATATCACTTTTTACTCCTATATTTGTGTGATTCTTCTTTCTCAGCTTCATGTCCTTAGTGTTCAGGCTTCCAGCACAGGCAATGCCAACCCATCACTACCTTAAAGTAAAAATAAAGAAAACTCAGATGTTCAGATTTTTAAGCTATTGTTCTACTTTCAAAGAGAATTTTCCCAGAATTGATAAAATAATAATCTAATTACCATACTTGTCATATAATTAATCTTTTTCAAGGTTACTGTCATAAAAACTACTTTTTTGAAGAGAGTTAGAACTTCGTCTCTGAAAAATGTGTGTACTTATTAGGAGTTGTTAGGAAATTTTTGGTCCAAGTATTGAAAACAGTGGCATGGTGGTAAATAAATCAATTATACTTCTCTGTTCAGCGCACATAGAAAATAAATCAAATTCTGTTATCTCTAAAATTAAAATGGGAAAATTCAATTTTATCTGCTTTTGCATTTTATTAATAAGCTTTAATAATGTAGTGACATTGCAGTGCCCTAAAAAACATTTTAGAGAATTTTAACATGAACTCTCTGAGAAGCAAATTGATCACATACTCTTAATAATTGGAAAAAGAATTGACAAATGTGAGACATTCCCAACTGCTTCTTCTTTGAGTTCATTCACTCGATAAATCTATCTCTATCTTAATGCTCTGAGAATTCTAATTAGTATGAAACTCTCCTGGAAATGAAAGGTGGGTAGCTGTGTGGGGAATTCGAGGAAGGAGGAGAGGAAGGAGGGTTTTATGTTGAGCAGGAGGAATCTACAGCAGCCACAGACAATCTTTGATCTAAACAACTGGTCATTAAAAGTGCCTGAGATGTTCAAATCATATTTGCAGTAACAAACTCTTCCCACCGATATAAAATGAAGATTCTTAAAATTGTAACATTTCTTTTAGGACAATGACTGAAAAAAAAAAAAAAAGGCAACAAATAACCAACGTCTGACTTTGATATTGAAAATTTGGTTTCATTTTGAATGAGGTCAAAAAACAAATCAGACTGGTTGTAAGAGAACTGTTTTGAAATACTTAATTATAGTTCATTGAAATATTCCTTTAAAGGCAACTCATTTGTTTAAAGGATAGATGTGTTCTTATAGCGGTAACTCAGTGGCATTGAAAACTGTTTCAATGATTAGTGTTACTGTAAAACTATAAAAGCTAAATATTTTGTTATGTTATTTTCTCTTTAGAATGTGATTATCCTTTTTGTTTCATGAAGTATTTTGTTTTTAAGATCACAGGAGCTCTGGGCTTTTGAAGAAGGAAATTAAAATCCAAGAGATGCACATGGAAAAATTAGACATTTCCTGGATTAGGTAGCAGATTAATGATAATTTACTGGATTAAAATTTTACATGTAGATACCTCAGTTCTGCCTACATCCATCTCTGACCCTGAGATTCCAAAGTTCAGGGAACCCAAATATTTCAGAAGTGAGATCAAAAGAACCCCAAATGCATTACTTTGTGAAGCATCATCCTATCAGTCTCATGATTTCTTGGAGTTTTTGTTGTCCTGTTAAGCCAAGGAATAAAATGTCTGACCTGCAAACAAATCCTCAGAAGCTTGTATGGACTAATTTTCACAGTTTTCATTAATCCCTCCCATTTCCTAACTCCTCTTTCCCCCTTGAAGTAAGCCAACAGTATGGATGCGTGATGTTGAGGGAGTTCTTATTTTGGAAGATGGAAGATCCCGCACAGTGTCTGTGCTAATAGTCATTCAGCCTGTCACATATCTTAATACTGCTCTGTGTATATGGAACAATACAGGCTGCATTTATCATAAAACTTGTTCCCAGGCAACTTTCTGAGCATACAGATAAAGGGAATTCATTTGTGCCTTGATCATTGTGACTGTATTCTTCAGCAGGTAGAAAGACAGTGATGGTGTATTACGTATTGGTGGCAAAATGTTTGTACTTAATGATGCCCATAAATGCCAGTGGAACATCTTCTCCCTGTCTCTTAAGATCTTTAGAAGTATAAATATTCTATCAATTTCTTTTGTTTTCAGAGATACAAATGAAGTTTGGGTGCCTGATAAGGCATTTCAATCTGTGATTGAAAGTGGAGAGAGTGACAAGGTAGAGGCTGCTGTATATAACAAGTGGTATGTTACTTACCTCAGAACATCATTGGATGTTTTTATAAGTGGCTTGCATTTCTACAAATATAGTTTCAGATCTTCAATTGAAATTCAGATTAAATATTCCCTTAATTCTGGAATCAACATATAATTTAAGTTATTGATCAGGAGTACTGAAATAATAGTTCTTCTGGTTTAAAAATTAATCCATCTTTATTGAAGAAAATACCAGTTTATTGGTGATCTCTGGCACCACATTTTACCCTCTAGCTTCTCTTTCTGGCAGGATGGCAGTGTCAGAATTAAATCATGTCTTTGGCTAGTGGCTTGTCTAGCTTTAGCTCTCTGAATGCAAGCCCAAATCTTTTTTGTATCTCTGTGCTCCAGTCTTTTTGCAGCTCACATGATTTTCCCATATGCGGGGAATTCAGAACATAAAATGTTATAAATGAATGAGAGGCAATTAGACTAGCTACAGAGCATGACACAAAAGGTAAATTTTTGTAAAAATAAGAATGGTGCCTGAATGTATCTAGCATTTCATTGCCAGCTTGCTGTGTTTCCCTTTTATGTTTTGGCAGATAGTGAGTAGCATCAGATCATAGTAGTGTGAGGGATCGTCTGCTTTATTTAAATGAATATGAGAACTGGTCCTAGCAAGTTGACTCCCTCTTCTGACCTCTTGCTATGTCTCACAAATGAGGCACTCTAGTGATGGTTGGAAACCCTGTCTCATGTCTTTGTACGTCACCATTTCTGGCAAAAAAAAAAAAAAAAAAAAAAAAAAAAGATAAAGGCATAATATTTTATGAGTTTTTATTATAGACCACATACTGTTAAAGGCAGGTCATTCCCCAGTCTTCTCTTTTGCTCAGAGTTATAAGCAGGATATGAAGAATAGGGTCATACCAACTGCAGTATTCATAAAAAGGTTAATCGGTTCTAAATAGCTAAGAGTACAATGTCTTACCTTGCAATCTGAAGGCCAATGAGAGTGTTCTCATTATAAAGCACCTCTTACTTTCCTGGTCTTCACTGTGTGTCACTGCTAAAATTCCTGCTGAGAGAGTTGCATGGTTAGCAATTTTTAACATGGGACATTCTTCCTGGTATTTATTTAGTAGGTGAATTTAGTTCTTAATAAAAGACAATTGTTACATTTCCAACAGAGCTTAAAAATTCTATTACTCCAAACACAGTAGCGAATACTCTCTTTTCTTTTTGTTAGTGAGATTAAGGATGTAGCCAGAACTTGAAACATAAAAAAAAAAAAAACAGGGAAAGTAGGGAGAGAACAAAAAGCAGGAATAGAAGTTTGGGATAGCTGTGATTTTAAAGTTGTTGGCCAACATCCTTTTGGATTCTGATTGCCAATTTTAAAAGGATGACAAAAAAAGAGAAATAATAATGGAAACTGTTTTGCAGGAAACATGCACTCATTATATAAAGGTGAGAATTTCCATCAGAAGTTTGCAGTTAAAATGAATGTATCTGAAGCAAGTAGATAATGACAAATATATTTTCTTCATCTTTTATTCCACGCTGAACTCTGGGGAATAGAAAGTTGCCTGTCCCTGAAAAAGAATTTAAACAAAATTTACAACCTGAAATATGAAAAGATAGTTGACTAACAGAGAAATAAAGCACATGAACATATTATTTTAATGAATTAAATTACACAGGGAATTTATAATTATTTTATATTGCTTTAAAAAAAACTGGTGTTGAAGACTCTGCAGGGAACAAATAGTCTCAAAAACAAACTGCTGGTAGCACTTAATACATGCACCAGAAGAACAATTATCCCCCTAAGCTTTCATAAAAAAAAAAAATCATGAAAGACAAAACCAAGGAAATAATACACTTTATACCAAAATATACTTAATTGTAATTATTAAAAAGGAATTTAAAGTCATTTGCTATTCCTTCCTGCAGTCCTAAGCACATTCTGCATTATATTGTATATAAAAGCATAAAGACATATCAGCCTTTTTGTGTGAATAAAGATGAGTGAATTAATAACTCTTGTCTTAAGCTAAAGCTCTTCCACTATTTAAATCTAAGCGGGTGTTAAAACTCAAAGGGCCAGATTCTGATCTGTTATGCCATTGTAAATTAAGAGTGATTCAAAGGAAATGAAAATGATGAATCCTAATTTCACAAGGTGTAACTTAGATTTGAATTTGGCCTTAGGTTCTACAAGCTATATCATGAGTGAGAGCAGAGGTATTAGAGGCTGAGTGAGAAAGTGTTCCCCCTGAGTGGCTGTGGCAGCGTTAGCCCCCAGGTATTTGGTTACACAAATCTGAAGTATTAACCTGTCTTATTTTCAAAGTTTCCTATTTTGTATCTGCCCGTGGATAAGGCAGCTGTTCCACTGACTTTATGGTAATCATGGGGAAAAGGAACTATGCATTTGCTTGCTGCAAACTAATTGTGAACTCAAAAAAAAAAAACAAAAAAAAAAAAACAAAAAAAACCACTATTCCCTATATCCTTCTTCTTAAAAACAGTGCAGATTTGTATTCACTCTTTCCTTTCCCTGGTTTTGCATAGGCGTTATGAGCTTTCCAATATCCTTGGGGTTTTACATTCATCCTAACATATGGCTTGTATGTGAAGATCTTCTCTAATTTATTGGAGTTTATGTATGATTGGGAGCAGTTATCTGTTTGAACTGCTGAATCATGGAACAGTTATGGCAGAAAAAGTCTGGTTTTGTGGGTTTTTTTACAAATGATATTGTTGTATGTTACATTCACTTTGGTTCTTGCAGGACTGCTGAAACATAAGCTACAGCTGCTGCCATCTGGTAACCTTTGAAGCAATTTTCCTAGCATGTTCTTGTTACTTAATAATTTGTCATTTATTCCATGTAGGAAACCTGATTTTCTGTCTCACAACAAATGTGGTTACCTTTCTTCCTCTTTTGCAGTGCTGTTAAAGACCAGATTCTCACAGTGCAGCATTGTCTCATTTGAGAACAAGGTGCAACTGGATCCCCCACGGATGAGTAGCTCTCTGTACTGTTCCTCAGAGTCCCAAAGGAACTGTTTAGAGCAAAGGGCTGCGGACTGCTCAGCTGTGCTAACTTACAAAAAGGTGAGGTTGAAGCCTTACTTTTTCTCTCTCCCTGACAGACAGCTGTCCTGGTCACTAGTACTGGGTGGGAAATCACAGCATTCAGAGGAAAGCTAATGTTTTACATGGCAAAGACAATCATTTGAAACTGAAAGGGGTCTGGGAAAGTGTTTGTGTGCTTACTGTCTGTTAGCTGCTTTTGGAAATGGGACCCTGGGTTAGAAAGACCTTCAGTTTGTCCCATTGTAGTCCTATTGAGTTCATACACTGAAAATCGACTTCTGAAATTGAACTAGAAAAAAAGAGAAAATTAAAGAAGAGTCATCTGCCCATCTCTATATTTAAACAGGCAAGGTTAATTGACAGTTGACATGCATTTACAGTACTTAAGCGGCGCAGGAACAATACTTGAGAATTGCATTTCTGTTCTACATCCTCTTAACTTTCCTATTTTTTCACTCATCTAATGTCAGATGGGGTTTTTGTTTCTTTATAGAGCTGGTAAGAGAAAGTTTCTGCTTCTCTCTCTCTTCCTTTAACTCTGAATTTAACCTCAAAATTCCTTAAGCACCTGTGCAGTAACATCTTCCTGAATAATGTGCCAGAAAATCATCTCACTGGTACAGCTAACACAAAGCTGCAATCATGAAAAATAGGCTGCTGTTTTGTGCAGCTGAAGACTGGAGCGCAACAGGCAGTCTTTCTCACTGTGACAGTTTGCACAGCAAATGGAAATTCTGTCCTCCAGAATTCTCCTGAAGACACAGGGAAGTGTGCAAAGTACACTCAGAAAAAAATATCCCATCAATGAAGTTCTAGCTAATTTGTCAGTTAATTTGAGTCATGTTCCACAAATTTTGTGTACCTTAAGTGACTTTAGACATAGGAGGCTTTAATAGTAATCAGCAAATCTGTTTGCCATTAGTCCCTGATATTCTTTTTGCAAAGCTAGACTTAGCTAGCAAAACAGGAGCAGACAAATAGGCAACACAGGAATGAAAAATGTGCAGGGTACAGAGTTCAGCAGTATAAAAGACTATTTCAAAAACTGTCTAGAAGATGGTTAAAGCAAATAACTCACCTTCTGAAATCCTCAGGTAGCCAGACATATCAATCCAAAGAGTGAACTCTGAGGTTAAAATAATCTCATCCAAATTACATGGAAGATAGATAGCTGGTTGGGAAGGAAACTTTGGTTGAAATAACTTTAACTGACAAGCTGTTATGCTTTATCTGATCCCCCACACGTTGGGATCAGTCTTTCATAATATCTTTGTTTGTCTTTCTACCTCCAGTATGTGAGAGTTCCTTCCTAATTTCAATCACATGCATTTAATGAAATTACCATTATCAAATTTCTCTTTTCATCATTATAGTGTGATATCTGAGATTAGTGACTCTAATATTTTGTTAACCTGAATAAATTCTACTATAATAACAGGTGTTATAAGCATTACAAATCAATTTGCATTAGAAATATCCAAATTAGTGTGAGCACAGAGTGGTAACAAAGTCTTTGTAAAAATGGTAAGTCATGGAGACTAGACCTATGCTCAGTGTATTTCTTTAGGATTTTATTTGTTTCGAAAAGGTAGATGAGTAAACATCTGGTTCAAGGAGTTTTGCTGCTGCAAGGATCAGTGCCTTGCTTAAATCTTTCACAATTAAAATATTAAATTTAATACAGTGAATGGAGTATAGGCAAAGGTTTTATTTGGTTTTATGAAACATTAGAAGTCTTTTTTTCTTAGGGATAAACCAATTTTTGAATCGAAGACAGGAGGGAGAAGGTGTCACTGGGAATAGGGAACAATGAACGAGGAGCACTAGTGAAAAGAGCCATGTCTGAATCTCAAAAGTAACTTTTCTTACTAAAGATTTAAACATGCGGGATCAATTCAGCTATGGTGTATGGCAGATGCCATACACCATGTTTTACTCCTGTTTCCTGTTTATCCACTCACTTTCTTCACAGTGGTGAAAGTAGTTGGTTGTACAATCTCATTTATCCCTTCATGTCTTGGAACTTGCAGAAGACGGCAGTGTGTCATTCTGCCTCACATTCCTTTGTAGTGGTGTATCAGCCTACTCAGCATCTAGTCCTTGTAACAGCCAGAGTGCAGCAAAGAAAAATATCACTTACGGGATAACAGTGGAGTACAGTTAAAGTGAATAAAATTAAGGCAAATTTTCCTAATGAATAATGCATTTACTAATAAACAAAAGGGCTGCCAAGGACATGACAGATTGGAGATACAGCACTTGAGTTATTGAAAGTGGCAGACAGGTCACAACTTTTATTTATGTTAATAGCTAACCACCTGTCAGATAAATTGGTAAGTAGATACCTCCACAGCAATGCCAGCAGGCGCACTTCAGAACTGTGAGAAAGTACCAAGAGGACACAGACAGCCTAGCTAGCTATCATGCTAGCAGCTGAGGGATGTCAGTTCTTCTGTCTTCCAGTTACAGCTATGTGGTAATATCCATTGTTCTAGAAGGGACTGAATACATTGCTACTGGTTTTGGGAGCTCATTTCCTGCACTGCTTTAACCTGCTTGTGACAGGTGTAAATTTTAACTTTCTTTTGACCAAAAAGTTCATCTTCTGCAGTGTTGAATACGAATACTGACATTCGTATCTCAGCAGCACAAGCTGGAATCTCACTGGTACTTACTAAACCTTTGGTGCCTCAAGCATTACCCTCAGAAAAACTAAACCTTATTAAAAGATTGTTAGTAAAAATAAAACCCTATTGCCTTGACTTATGTTGTTTGGAGGATAACACTGTATGGTACTCCTCCTGTTTCCACATCAGCAGATTTATGCGGACCTTAGAAATTATTTCTACAACAGTTTTCCATAGTTAAAAAGGAAATCCAGAGCCCTCTGGGATTCGCAAAAAAAAAAATTCATTCTCTTCTTCTTTGATGTAATCCCATAAATGTTTTCAAAAAAGGAGGTATACTCGGCATAGTTCTCCACTTAATTTAGATGATCAGATAACTGATCCGTTTCTGGCAGTTCTAATTTCAGTTTCCTCCTCTGCCTGACAACATTTGAACCTACCCTGCCATTATGGACTTACAGGATTGATTTTCATCCTGCTCTCCACTCTGTTGAAGCTATTTCACTTTATGTAGAATAATTAAATATTCGGTAAGCCACAGAGAAAGAGAACAAGAGTGCATATTACCCTGCAGCCCACTGATTAGTGCATTCTGATACAAGCTGTCATTACATATACTGTTGCCTACTGTTCCATTTTAAAAAAGTCTTTCATTCAGAGTTGTCACTTTTAGATGATGTTTTAATCCTTTGAATAATGCCATACTCACTAACTACCATATTAATTCACAACCTAGAATTTTTCTGATAAGGTCTTTTCCTTGAACTTATTTCAAGAACAAACTTCTGGATCAATCTGAACCTTCCGTAACTACTTTAAGTGGTTAGGTCAGGACAGCCGTTTTCAGGAACTCTCTTGGTAGAGAAAGAAAAGTCAAAAATCTTCAAAATCCAGTTCAGGTCTTATATTGCCGCATGGCTCTCTGAACTGTTGCTCTTTCATTGCTGACTATATGAGAGATAGCTTCTGTCCTTTGTAATTTATTTAAATATGTTATGAATTTGAGATTTTTTTGAGTTTTTTCACAGATTCATTAAAAGTACACAAAACACAGTTGTATCCACAGTAGCTTTTTGACATTGGAAAGGTACTGGGAAAATAAAAATTCTTCATGTGGATAAATTGATTTTTCATTAACAATAACACTGGAATGTGTATGATTCTCTTATTGCAGAAAATATATTCTCTACAGCAGCAATTAGTACCTGAGCGTGAGTGTTTAAATATGTGCAAAGGAAAACCTGTCCCATTATGTTGTTATGGCTGTTTTTCAGCTGGGATGCTGATATTTTATGAAAGCTACAACTAAGCCAGATGATCAACCTATTCCCAATGACACTGTTTGCCAGTGAAATAACTGCTGCTGCCTACAGAAGTGTTAAAACCCTCAGAATGAAGCACTGTACATAAAATCTCATCATTTTTGTTTGCTGCGTTTCTGTGATTGATAGTAATAAACTGCACTTTCATGAATGGGAGGCTTCTGCGTAAACACTTGCAGTGTATTATAAAAATGAACTTGAAAATGAGCTTTCTTCACAGAGGCTTTTTCCATTTTTTTGATACACATACTTATGCCTGCTTGTCTCTGGCATAGTCAGAAATTCAGATACCATATGTCCTTATGATCATCTTCAAAACTTCCAAATCCAGGCTCTCTTTCTTCAACAAGCTTCTTTTACTGATAAGTGTTGCTGCTGTGGCTGCATCTGCTAAGAGCAACTGTGCACAGCTCCAGTGACTAATCTCATTTAGGCTAATGGTATCTGCAAGGTCATTTGGGACAGATATGAAGACCCTATTATCTACCTGGATTCTGCTGCATAGGTAAAGATGAAGCAGGTACTTTTATTGTTGGAGAGAAAGAAAGAAAGCTGTCACTGTTCTTAGAGATTTCTAGATTACTCTGATTGTTCTTTTGAATTAGAGAATTTTTTTTTAAAGATTAAGAAAAAAAAAACAAAAGATGTTTGCACAATTCAATTATTCCTAGAAATTCTATTTCTGAAAAATTTGTTCAGCTAGTGCATATGCTTGTTTGAGCTGAAGAGTACAGACATACAAGCTTTTCTTCCACATAGCTCTACCTATATCCTGTATTTATGAAGGAGAGCTGATGACAGGGTGAAACTTGTCTCTCCAGCTCTGTGTGTCTCTCTCTGTCCTACAAAATGTTTTATGCAGGCAGTGGGTTCCATTCATGTATCTGGATAGCACAGGTGAAGAATACTTGAATCTGCTGATGACCTTGATGCAAAATATTGTTCCTTTTGTCCCACCTGGATAACAGAAAATCCAAAGTCTGTATCTTGATTCCTTTCTGAAATTCATGCTAGGGAAATAATACTTTCCTCAGGGCTGAGTGAATTCTCATATCCTTAACAATTTGTAATTATTTAGCAGACAGGATTTGCAGAATTGGACTACTTTGATGAAAACATCTTAAAACAGATAGAACTCCTATATTTTAATTAAAGAAAATAAGCAAATTAATGTATTACTGAGTGAATATCATTTGCAGTATACTGCAAAATACATACAGAAACAGCACAAACTTCATTGTTGTTAATTGCTGTTGTTAATGCTTTTTAGTTAGTACATGAATTTCTGTGTACATAGTACTTTATTTTCCTGTTGCCTTCAGAGAGCATATAGCCATCAATTCCTTACCCATTAAAAAAAAAAAAACACTATTAAAAGCCATAGAAGATAATGTGATGATAATACATCTGAGGCTTTTGCTAAAAGTAGATGAGAGCACAAAGAAGAGATGGAAAATATCCTTCTGCTTTGTCATCTGTGTTGCCAAACTTTCATGTCTACTTCAGTTTTGACTAATTTTCTTTTTTCTTTGGGAGAAGTAAATAATTGGAAATAAAATCCATATGATAAGCTTTATGGCTTCATTTAACTTTGAGTTTGAGTGCCATCTAAATTGATTTTGACCAATTTTTTTCATAGACTTGCTTCCACTTGCCCTACAAGAATTTCTGTGGCCTTCATAGTAATTACTCAGTGTGCAGGAATAACACAGAGAGGTATTTCATAGCATTCAGCAGACCTGGAATCTTCTGTATTTGTTGGTACTTTTTTTGTGTACCCTCCATCCATCTCAAATGGGTATCTGCTAACACTGAGTTAAACAGAATGGCTCTGAATGTTAACATAAATTCCTTTTTTTCGTGTTTCTGATATCTTGTTAGCAATGCTGTAAGTTAAAGTGAAGCAGCAGAGAAGATTCAAGTCACAGAGTCATTACAACAGTTTAGCTAATGAGATGATTATTTAAGTACGCTTGTTTATTCTTACTGTCCTGGTTTGTGCTTCCACAGTATTTTATATATGGACCATGTGCTCTCATAGAGTTATCGTTGTGGAACAGTATGCTCTTGTTGCTTTAGAAACAGGATCAAGCGTAAGGTATACCTTTATTTCTTGTATTGCCTCTGCTTGTGACTGAAACAGACTTCCAAATTTGCATCAGGATTATTTTCTTAAACATATAGATCACTTTATCCCATTTAAATGAGACATCTGAACTCAGATGAGTCAAAATTAGATAACCTGATGCATGAGTGATTCAGAAAATCACAATTCAAAGATAGATAGTCTCAGTATTCAAAGTTTTAAGCAGAGTACAAACATTTAAATTCTAGGAGGCAGAAAGATGGATGAAGAGGCATATGGTCAGACTAATATTTGAGAGATCATACCGTAGCTTGCAAACATTGTGGTTGAACACATTTAAACTATTTAGTTACACTTCCCTCTTGGTTCTCTTATTTCTGCTGGGAATGGGGGAAACTACTTCAGCCTGAAGCTTTTTGGTATGATTACATTTATTCAAGTTTTTCCATCTCACTTTGGTGATTATTAGGACTACTTGTATTCTCAGTATAGCACACTTTTCCCTGGGTTCTTTAACTTACATATTTCTATTTCTTTCTTCATGTGTGTCCGTTCAAAATGAAGACACCTCTGCCCTCAGCTGTTATGGTTCCTTCATAGCTTAACAAAACCCAAAATAGCAGATCCTGTTCCCAGTAAATTCAGAAATGATATTCTCATTGACTTCTGTGGCAACACACTTTTGTCAGAAAGAAAGAAAAATAAAAGAACACTGTGACTAGAAAGGCCAGTGTCAAAATGATGAAGTTTATTTTATAAATTAAATATGTAAATCTGGAAAATGAATTGAAATAAATGACAAGGTCTAAATATTTCAAAATGCAAGTTTAAGGCAAATGTCTACAATTTCATGGACTATTCTTCAACAAGAGGTGCAGACAGCTTTTAATAAATTATGCATTCCTTTCTTGTAAATATTTTTCCATATTCTGTAACTAAAGAATATGTTTTTAAGGGAAAATTAAACAGACATGAGTGGAATGAAAAATATTTGTACTAAGAAATGGCCAACTTAGTATGCAAGCAACAACACTATCTCGCATTCATTTGAATGCTTGCCATCTGGAACAGATGCATAAGTTGTGGCTTCAGTAATGACATGGTAGAAGAGAAGACCATCCTCACTTCAAAATTTCAATATTACTTAATGAGGTTCCTCATGTGAGTAAAGTGATCATGTATTCAGCCCAGTGTTTTATTCAGTTGTCATCTTTGCTTTAATCTATGACCCTAGCTGTCTTGCTGTACAGTCTTGCTTGAATACATGCAACATTGCAGTATACATTGTGTGAAAGATGCTATTCCTAAAGAAATCACATTGTATATTTGACTTTTTTTCTTATTGATATTGAATGCATTTCTAGAATGGTAATCTTCTATGTACAATATGTGTCTGAGGAGATTATATCTTATTTTGCACACCAGGATACCTTTAGAATTGTTTATTATTCATGTTATATTTTAAACTGATGCTGGTCTATGCAGATTTTAAATGTGTTTGTCATATACCATTAGTCACTGTGTGAAATCTCTCAGTAATAGTTAGTTCTTGAATTTTCTGCAGCCAAAGAGAATTTAACACTGATTGATGGTAGATCACTTAGCTGGTTGGCAGACTTTCCAATTTACGGCAGGAAAATTGCTCTTTTCTTTATGCTCATTCCTTCTTCTGCAGGGGGACAGTAAGATGTATGTGCCAGGGTGCACATAACAGCAAGAATCTGATTGGCAATACTGCAGGTCTTTTTTACAATTATGATTTTATCATTTTCAAAAACAGTACTGAATGTCAAGTATTTCAGATGCAATTTTTAAAAAACCTCTCTATTTATCAAATGCTGATGATGTATCTGTATCATATTTCACATGGCAAAAAAAAAAAAAAAAATTACCTAACATATTTTTGGATGAGGAAATGAGTAAGCTGTCAGCAATTCATCCTTATCTTCTAACAGTCCCAAATCCTCAGTCGTCTGAAGGCTGATTATCTGTAGAGTGAAGATTAGCAGAAGAAACAAAGATATTGATTTGGTATGTGCTGTCTGCAAATATTTCTCATCGAGCACCAATTCAACACCACTCCCCAAAATATATATTATTCTTCAATGAAAGAAAGATATGAGATAAACCCCTTACCTTTTACACTAGGTAGTGAGATTTTCAAGGACTGTATTTTAAGATTTCACAGAGTATGCATTTGAAGAACTGCAGTATGTAATTTTGAGTATCCACATTCTTTAAAGAAAAAAACAAACCAAGATAAAAGTTGTCATGTTTTAAAACATGTCTACTGAAATGCCAACCATAAATTTGTAGTAAATTTTGCTCTAGATTCTGTAAACAAAAAACTTCTCTATGAAATGGTGTTTTTATTTTCAACTGCCTACAAAGTCGGAAAGAAGAATCCAATCTATCGCTTTGTAAAGTTTACAAGTATAAGATGTTGAAAATGCTGTAGTAAAGAGCTGACTTTGCATACTCTTCTGAAACACACAGAGGTACTTCTAAAAACACACACATAAGGAGAAAATAATTGCTAAATTATTGTTTCAAAAAGAAATATAAAATACTGCTTTCACATTGTAGTTTTAGAGCCACAGAGTACAGCATAACAGACATCTCCGTAACATAGATAGTAAACATAGTAATGAAAACAAATGTGTTAAAGTGTGCACTAGGGCCCAATTATGCACTTGCTCAAAGACTTCAGTGGGAGTTCTGCATGTAGTGCAGCTGCAGAACTGTTCCCACAAGGAATGAAGCAACAACTAAGAAAGCTGTTATAGCTACAGTCCCAACAAACCTATTGTTTGGGGAGTTGATTTTCATCAGCTCCTCCCACATCCTACACTAATGGCAGACCATTGCTGCTACAGCTTGAAATTTATGCAAGATCAACTGTGTAATGAAAATCATACCAGATCATAATTATTATCTGTTATTACCACAGACACTGTGTGGAGTTCATAGAATTGCAAATCTAGCTGAAGAAATGCTTGGCATCCTCTTTCAAAAATAAAAATTCAGTCTATTTGTAATACTGAAATGAAGAGATTGGGAAACAGTTCAATGAACAACAGCATGAAAGCGGCAGCGAGGTAGCATCTTGATAGATAGATTTTTTCCATTCTTTCTCAGCCTGTCTTTATCCATTTCTTACACTTATGCTTGTCACCTTATCTTTTCTATATCTACTTTGCAAAACTTATTCATAGGACAAACGCCTATTTCATCCTGGGCATTAACTTCGTAAGTTTTATGAAGTATGAGGACTATTCCTCCTAGTAGGAGCAATGTCTCCTATTTTATTATGTTGGTCCACATATCAGAGGTGGATGTTGGTATCATATCACAGAATAGCTTGGGCTGAAAGGGACCTCAAGGATCATAGTATGGCAGTAGGTATGGCAGCAGACGTATTTTTCCACCAGCATTCCGTTACATTTTATTGCTGTGCAAGAGATGATGATGGAGGGGCACTTTGACAAAATGGTGTCTGACGTGAAAGTGTGTATGAAGCAAAGGTGTGGAACCGAATTCCTCCATATGGAAAAAAATGCCACCATTGACATTCATTGACACTTGCTGAACTCTTATGGAGATCAAACAGTGGATGTTAGCGCAGTGAAGCAGTGGGTGGTGCATTTCAGCAGCAGTGACAGCGATGTGAAAGACAGGCCATGTTCCAGACGGCCACGCACAGCAGTCACACCATAAAATGAAGTGTGTCTTGATCAGTCCATCTGTGTGAATCAGTGAACTGTGACTGGAGAACTGTGTCCGGAGCTGAATATGGGCTTTACTATGTTGGAAACAATGGTGACAACCTTGGAATATTGCAAACTTTGCTCCTGGGGGATCCCACGCTTACAGAAGAACAGGAAGAACACCACATGCAAGTTTGTTAGCATCTATTGGACCAATACAAGACTGAAAGTGACTGAAGTTTCCTGGGTTGCGTCATTACTAGTGATGAGACAAGGTGTCACCACTACGAACCAATGTCAAAATGGCAGTCCATGGAGTGCAGACATGAATTCTCCATTGAAGAAGTTCAAGGCACAACTCTCAGTGGATAAAGTGACATGTACCGTCTTCTGAAACAGGAAAGAGGTGATCCTTCTGGATTTCCTGGACCATCAGCTTTGACCACTACATGACAATGCTGACTAAGCTAAAAGCTCAAACTTCCAGAGTCAGAAGAAGGCAACCTTTCTCTTGCAAAGTGATAATGCCAGGCCCCACACTGGGTCAAAGACTGTGGAGCACGTTGCCAATCTTGGCTATACTGTTCTACCATACCCGCTGTATAGTCTGGACTTGGCACCTTCTGACTTCCATCAGTTTGGGCTAATGAAACGTGGACTATGTGGCAACATTTTCCTAGCAATAACGCCATCATGGTGGCTATGAAACAGTGGGTCATCTCTGCTGGAGCAAATTTTTATGAGCACAGCATGCAGGCTCTTATTCATGGTTGGCAAAAATGCAGAGCTAATGATGGTCACTATCGTGAATAATGGTGTTTTGTAGCTGAGAATTTTCTCTATAAAATAGTGTTATTGTTCTCTTTGTAGTTGTAGTTAACACTGAAATAAATAGGAGGCATTACCTTTGGAGTAACCTGCATAAAATTACCTTGATCTCAAAAAGCACATAAGATTGATATACCACACTTTATACCAAGACTTAGGAACTGTCAGCTTGCAATTAAACAAGTTATGAGTTAGAACTGCTATGTGGTCATATCAAGTATGGTGGATCTAATCACAGTGGTGACAGACAGTGGTCACTCACAGCTTTGCACATTTCTGAAATTGAGTATTCGATGGTAAAAGCAAAAGTCAGTCTTAACTAAAACAGATCAATCTTTCAAAGGAAACCTTCTTGACACCTGCAAAGGTAGGAATCTCAATATTCTGTATCAAACAGGAATGAATCCCTTAAATCCTTATTTGAAGGAAATAGGATAAGGCTGTTCAAATGTATAAAAAGATTTCAGCATGTGTTAGGTGGTCAGTAAATGTGGGCAATTTGTCTGATTGTCAAACCACAAATTCCTTCATCCAGAACTACAAAGGTTCTCACATTCTACATGGCAGAATTTATGCTGCCATCAGAGCCAGGTTACATCAGACATCGGGAAAAAAAAAAATCGGAAATTATGTCAAATAGAAGAGGTCAGATATCCACGGACCAATGCATTCCTTAAAATTTCCTGCTTCCAAAAACAGAACATTTGCAAAAATACCTTGTCTGGTAATATTAGTCATGCTGTGTTTTACTTTATAAAGTAATATAGAATGATGTGACTGATTCAACCAGATGTGACAACTCAAAAATTTGAATGACAGGCTGAGAAATGTTAACATAGGAAAGAAACAAGTCAGAACCTTTAAAAATATGTTAGGTATTTTGTGTTTGCACTGTTCTGAAAAGGACTAGCCAGGTCATACGTACGTCCTAGGAGTCCCTCTTTGTATATTAGATGCAAGTTTCCAGTTCATTTTATGAAGAAGCATGACAAAAATATAAAAATCAGATAGGCAGACAGAGCAGCAGATCTTCAGTTTGTAAAATCTGATGGAGCTCCAGTGTCACTGACTCTCTAACACAAGCTTGAGAGGTCAGTCCTCAATTTTCAGTGCCTTTTGTTTTTTAGAAAACTAAATATTTCTATATGCTTTGTAGCCAGGATGGTCTAAAAGTGAAATAAAAAGAAGGTTTTTAGGAGGGGTCAATGCACAATTCAATGCTGTAATTTAAATCCTCTAAATAAGTGACCAAGTAATCTTCACATTTAGACAGATTTCTCTCTCTCTGTACAGCTTTAGGTTAATAAGCAAAACCAGACTTCATCCTGCACATAAAGTGAATACACATATGTTCACATGGTTGACTTGCAGAGCTCTCATTAGTATAAACTTGGTTGTGTTGACTAGCCTTGATCTTCTGTGATTCATTCCTATCCTTTGTTCTAATCTTGAAAGCTGTCTATGAAGACCTATCTGCCTTAGGGAATGCTTACCTAACTCTGAGGATGACTAATTTAGGAAAGTTTATTACCGGAAACATCAGAATCAGAGATGAAGCTATCTTAAACAAGTAACAGCCCATTATGGAATTAACTGTCAGAACAATTTGGGTTTGTGTGTTACGGTTATCTTATATCCTCCTGCAGCTACAAGCACCCAGATAAGGAAAAACAAACAAAACACAAGAAGTTATTATTAATACCAGCTTAAGATAGAGTTCTCTACAAGTTTTTCTTTGACAGCAATTTTGATATATTGATTTCATACTCATATAAAATCTGGATACTTATCCAAACAATATTGTTTGGATTTTTTTTTATGCTTTTTTAATCATTTTATGCTAAGTGCTTCTCTTCTTGTATTTGAGAGCCTTAAATATTTCAGAATGCTCTGGTATCAAAATACCCAGGTTTTCTACATAGATGTACTTCAGAGTAATGATTTTCTCATTTCTCTTACTTTTTATTACAAAATATTATTTTAATGACTTTCCTGTCAATGTCTATTAGCTATAATGAGTACCTCTGTTTTCACATCTGCAAACATGAAACTTCAGTACTTGTTGAGCTTCTTATGACTCTCTGAAGCAAAAGTAGCACTCCACAGAGAAATTATACTATATTAGAATAAACATAATGAAGTAATTCTTCAAAAATGTATTAAGTTGCACAAGGCTGAGTTTGCAATATCTTAAAATGAGAAGAAAGATCTGTTCAAATGTGAATAACTAACAGGTTATTTGCAAGAAAGGGAGAAGTCTAACTACAAGCACAGGTGCTTTAAGGCACAAATCCACACCATTAGGCTCTGGCACAGCTGTTTCACAATAAATTAGAAAGAGAAACAAGAGAAACACTCATTAAAGTCTCCTGTGATACAACCTATGAAGAAAAAAAGTCATTTGTTTGTAAACTACTATCACATTAACAATGGAGGCCAATTGAGAAAACCTCTAGATCTGACAGGATTATTTTAAACTAAGAATGCAGAATTGTTTATTAGGACTTTGAGCGACAGTCTAATATATTAAATCAGTTCAGAAGATTGTAAAATGCATTAGCATTAGCAATTTAATACCTCCAACAAATTTAACTGTCACTCATGAGCATATCTGTCCTTGTTAAAGGAAAAAAACCTCAAGCACCGTCTTCGTCTTGATGGACAATAAAGTTAGAAGAGGTAAAAGCCTCTCTTTGTGCATCGGTGATGAGAGAACTGTGTTACATTTATCATAATTAACTTTCACAGTTGGCAGCATTTTTTTGGCAAAAAGAGTTATTTGTTCAAGCTTATGAAAGAAGTTTTAAGAACTAATCACTGGAGCCAAGCCTTAGCTTGCAGTCATTTCAGGGCTGGATTTTAATCAATTTAGAAACGTAATTACATGCCAAATGTGTACACAGTTATTTTGATTACACACAAAAACTGGGCAGTTTCATAGTCAACTAACTTGTAGACAGTTAGATGCAAAATAACTCATCTGAATGAGCAGTTGCTAATAATCTTGTGGTTCAGCCATGTGTACCACTTTGTAGCAGACTTCTTTAAAAGTAAGAACTTTTAGGAGAAATTTCCAAATTTAAATATTATTCATTCAGGTGGATACATTACTTTTGCTTCATTAGTTTTTCAAATTTTAATTGTCAGTAATAATAGAGCCAATAATAACTTTTTAAAAACTTGGCTGAAAAAAATTAAATGGAAAAGGAGGCCTTTTGAATATACTGTGTGATTAATTTATATGCAGTAATAAAAAGGATCTCAGATATAATGTCCATTAGACTACAGTGTAAGGGTTTCAATACAAAGAACAGAGAAGAGCTGGTTTGATTTTGGAAGAAACAGAATTCAAAAAATGGCAGCCAATGGACATGAAAAGCTGAATGAATAAAATGCAGTGTTTAGCTTTCTGTAATTAACATGCCTGTGCTATTCAGGAAAGCTTAGATAACTACTGCATGTTTATGAAAATCTTCCTGAATCCTAGTATTTGTGTGATATTCAGTGTAATTAATTTGGCAATTAGTGTCAATTATTTGATGGTCTCTTATTTGAAAACTTTCAGATCTCCACTCATAGAAACAGCAGTAGCCCAGTTCCTTTGGTGATCAGTGCTGCAGTACGTGCACGGCAATGAACTGATGAAAGGAGTAGTTTGCTTAATAACAATCAGGATTGACAGGTTAGTAATGATGTCACTACCTAAAGAGAAGTCACATTTGTATCTATAATTTGAAATAAATGCTTTGATTGCCTCTTCAGATAAATGGTAGAGACATTGCACATAAACAGAGATAGAAGAAACAAACATAATATTAAACAGTTTACTCGGGGTTGTTCCTGCAATGTATTTTTTACTGGTACTTATCCCCCTGTGTTGCTGCTTACTGAAAAAAATTATCTTTGGGCATTCTGTAGATAAAACACAAGACAGGAGGTGACAAACTGACTGGCAAGAGTAGACACTTGGGACAATAAGTAGTTTTGATTCTTCATCGGACAGTCATCTATGAAATAAAATTCAGCAAAGGTAAGTGCCAGTTTCTGCCCTGGGATGGAGCAATGCCAGACAAAGGCACAGCCTGGGAGAAGAGTGTCTGGAGAACAGCTCAGCAGGAAGGGACATGGGGGCAGCAGGCGCAACATGAGCCAGCAGTGTGCCCTGGCAGCTGAGAAGGCAAACCACTTTTTGGAGTGCACTAAACACAGCCCAGCCAGCCAGCCAAAAGAGCTTTTGTGGCCTCACCTTGAGTGTTGCATGCAGCTCTGGGCTTCACAATTTAAAAATAATGTTAAGATACTTGAATTCATCCAGAGGTGGTCAACAAAGCCAATAAAAGGCTTTGGAAGGCATAGCCTGAGGGCACTTGTGTTGTCTGGTCTAGAGAAGAAGAGGCCAAGAGGCAACCTCACTGCTCTCTTGCAGTTCCCTGAGGAGGGGAAGCAGAGGGATGTGCTGGGCTCTGCTCCTGGGAACTGATGGCAGAATGGAAATGGCACAGAGCTTTGCCAGGGAGGGTCAGACTGGTCAAACCTTTCTGTATCGTGAGGCTGGTCCAACATTGGAACAAGCTTCCTACAGAGATGATTGATTTCCTATGACAACATTCAATAATAATGCCCTCAACAACATGCTCTAACTCCTGGTCTTCCCTGAAGTGGTTAGACAGTTGGAGCTGATGAGTTTTGTAGGCTCCTTCTGACTGAACTGTGCAGTTCAGTTCTATTCCACTCTATTCTATTCTGTGTAGTAAGTAATAATAGGAAGCTGTGCTTGCCTGTTCCTGTTTAGTGCATGCGTCATTACAAGATTCAAAGATAAAGATTTACCACATCAGTTTCTATCTGGTATGACAGCAGATAAGAGAATCTTCTCCACACCTTTGTTGTAGTTTAACCAAGCAGGTGGCTAAGCACCACAAAATTGTTCACTTACTCCCTTCATTTCCTCCTCTCCCAGTGGGATGGGGGAGAGAATCAGAAAAAAAGTAGAACTTGTGGTTTGAGATAAAAGCTATTTACTAAGGTAGAAAAAGGAAGAAGAAAAACAAAGGATAACAATTATGCCAATAATATATATATACGAAAGAAGTGATGCACAAGCAATTGCTCACCACCTGCCAACTGATGCCCATGCTGACCCAAGCAGTGGTTGCCTACCTTGCCAACTCCACACCATTTTCAAGTTTTATTCACTAGATACCATATGATATGGAGTATCCCTTTGGCCAGTTTAGGTCAGTTGCTCTTGTTCTGTCCCCTGCCAATTCCTTGTGCCCTCTCAGCCCCTCTCAATAGCAGGACAGTATGAGAAGCTGAGAAACTAAACTGTCCTTGGCTCCATACAGTGCTGCTCAGCAACAACTGAAACAATGGTGTTATCAATGTTGTTTTTCTCCTAAAGCCAAAACATAGTGTCCTATTAGATACGATGAAGGGAAAATCAACTCCAACTCCCAACTGAAACCAGGACATCCCTAAAGCTTTTACAACTAAAAATGCTGATGAAATGTTTATATTTTCTTCCTTCTTTCCTACCAGAAACTAAACAGCAAAAAGCAAAGAAAATCATTCACTGACAGTTTTTGTTGCTCAGTTGTAGTTTAAAAGATATTTCCAAATCAAGCTGGTAAAATGACTGCTGAAACTACTAGGCATCTGATTGCTGTAAAGTAAACTGGAGATAGAACCACTCTTGGGAATTTTTTTATCAAAACAAAGGCAATATTGTACAATTATTGAGATCTGAGCAGCAGCCTTCAGAGGTGACAATAGATTGGACTAGGAAGTATTTATTGGTTTCACAGTTCTCTCCCAGAAAAGTAGTTTCCTTGTTAAATAATCTTCCCAATGACAGATTCTCAGTGGTGTTGATATGAGTAACTTAGTGCAGTTTGTACATGAAAAAGCCCAAACCTCTTACAAGATTGTTGTTATTTCGCAGTTGCTTTGTCCCATTGTCTGATGAGCTGTGAGTAACTTCCTTATGTTGGAACAAGACAGATGACAACTCTGTGGCTCAAATAGTTGAAGCTTATTCTCCCTTCTTTGCACTACAGCTGTTTTGTAAAGCTCCCCTATAACAAATCCAGCCTCCTATTTTGGTGTCTTTTTCCCTTGCTTACTGTACCCTTTTCCTGGGTGCACACAAGAAGATTGAGACTGACTAGAAATGTGAAATTGAGAACTCTAAAAATAATAATCATAATTGCAATTAACGTCACCTCTGTGATCCAGTTCTCCATTTGGTCCCCAAATAGTTGTCCTAGATCACTTGAGAGCATAGGAATGAATGCGTGAGACCACAGAGGAGGCCTTTGTTAGTATGAAAGATTTTAAATTTCAAGTTGATTCCACTTCTCTATCATCTTACATCTTGATTACTGGTTTATTCCTCTTCACCACCAAAAGTGGACTACTCTGATGAAAAAAAGAAATGTCATCTCCTTTGCTCATTCTGGTACATTCTTGAAAGAATTGCTGTCTCCAGACATTCCCTTCTCTCATACCATAATCAATTTGCTATACATTTTTCAGTTAGCATCTAGCACAACAAAACCATAGTTTACTGAGAAAATAAAATAACAGAAAATAAGAAGTGTCATTTAACAAAATTTAACCCTTTAGTCAGTTCCCTCCTCTGCTCTCCAGTCTTTTCTGTCTAAGAATATTTAATTATTTCCAAGTTTATCAAGAACTTTATGTAATGTCTGTTCAAACTCTGAATAAAACAGATCTATAAAAGGGGTATGACAGGTGGGATTATAAAATCCTAGCTCCTTCTTTTTACAAATCAGGTCTCCGTATTAATTTTTAATCAGAGATCCTCCTTCTTTCAACTTCTGAGGTGTTTAATTTTTTTCTAAAGTATGTACAAAAAACAGAAACAAAAACACAGTTTTGCCCTTCATTGTAAAATGAGCGTGCATTTAAAAGATGAGCACTTCCTATATGATTATCAAAACTGTACCAATATGAAACAGTTTAGAGCAATGATGACTTTTTATAACTTGATCTTAAACTGAGCAAAATCTTCTGCAAAATGTAGATTTACAGACCTGAATAATTCATTTAATCTGTGAAACATGATTGAAACCATGTTTGGAAAGAGCTGCCTTGGGCCTCCAAGGCCAAAGGGAGGTATTGCATTTGAATCAGTTTGATTTTGTACTTTCTTGAAACATAAAGTGTCAGTGTGAGTGCAGAGATAACAGCAAACCCTCACAGGGGGGTTTTCAGCACAAAGATAGTAAGATCGTGAGGTACTTTGATAGTACAGTAATAGGGGTCAGAAAAACGCCTACGGTAGATAGGAACATCCAGAGCTGAGTATCTTTTTATTTATTTATTTTTTAACTATGTAGTTTTATGGACATGGTAAAATTTCAGGTCATTAGTTGATTAGCTGTCTTCCAGTCACATCAGCTGAAATTGTTTGTGCACTGCTCATGCTCTTTGCCCAGAAATCTCAAGACCTCCAAGCACAATGCCTACAACAACCATTGCACAGCAAACAAAAACTTATTATCAAGGAGCTTTTCAAAGAATATATGAGTATGTATGTATCAGTACAATATATAAAATTAATTGTGAACTGTGTTGTTGTCTTCTTTCCCTCTATCTCCTTTTCCCCATTTCAATTTTAATTCCAGACCAGGTCACGTACAAATAGCTGAGCTTCCCTACACTGCACTGGTCTAGATTCAATCATTCTCTAATTAATAAGTTGGTGGATGGAGACAGAAAAATACTGAAGTTTATAGAAGGGCTGATCCAATTCCTCTTATAACACATCACATTCAATTTGCTTATTCTGGAAGGTAGAAGAAATTGAATGTGCAGTGTAATTTGGTCAGACTTTGGAAACTGAATATTTAAGTTGTACTCAACTGCTATTTTGTTCAAAACAAGTTAAAATACTAAAGCAATGCAGGAGTACTTTGTGTTCAGCAAGCAACCTTTAAAAAATAATGAAGTAATAAGTATTTATTAGTACAAAGTGAATTGTGTTGAACAAGTGAAGCAAAATATATTCTCCAGGATGTCTGATCAGTGTAAACCTAGGATTAATATAAGGAAAACTGATGTGCTACAGAGGTCTTTCTTGTTAAGAGTGGTTGATTTATTTATTTATTTGTTCATTATACAAAGGAAGACAACCAGAGGAAGTGCAGGTCCAAATGATCTCTTCTTGAATTGGCTTGTTTTCTTTTGAGTGTGTTTGTTCCATTTATATGTATCAGGTGACTTAAGTGGAAATAGTATTACAACTAGCTTTCTCATTAGCCATGGAGTGCATTTGTTTGTTTTGTTAAATGCATTCTGAATTCATGTGCACCTTGAACATTCAAGAACAGTAAATAAGGTCTGAGGTGTACTCAAAAATAAAAACAAGAAAGCTTCAAATTATCAATAATGTATAAGGACCCACCAAAAAGTAGTTTTATCGCTATTCATTCCCTCAGAAATGATGTACATTTAAGAAAAAGCTGTGTTGAGAATAATCAAGTGTTGGCATACTAAAAATCTACCAAATGTATGTGAAATAGGAAATTTAGGTTCACATGAACCTAGGTTCAGCAACTCCCAGTGTTTGTTATTTTTCTCCACTGGACTCAGGACATTATTCTCAGGGGGAAAAAATTAACATTGTTCAATGATACCCTGAAGATGTGAGGTACAGTAATTTATTTTATATTGCTGTGTGTTTTCACTTCAAGTGGTGGAAAAGGCACCCAGTGCACAGGAAGTGTAACTAGGGAATGCTTTAGCAATTTGAATAAATGATAGAAAATAAATACTGTCATCACTTTTCCACCTGTAAGGTAGCATGCTAGTGCTGGATATTCAATGGTGAGTATTTTGTTTGTAATAATTTGATATAGAGTCAAATCTCTTTGCAGTGAATTGTTTTTCTGGATGTTTTCTTGATATGAAAAGAGATTTTGTTGTTGAAACCATTTCAAGAAAATTTCCAGCTCAGAAAACCAATCCACTCTAACACATACTGCAGCAATCTTCTGCTAACAACAGATCCAGGCACAGAATTCTTCATGTTAATGAAGACCCCTCACAACACAAATGCAGATCGGCTCTTGAGCAGCTCTTTCCAACACCTGCGTATTGTACTGTAACTTCTGCTGAAGAAACCTGTGAATGTTTTTCAGACTGGTTATTCCTTCCCATATGCAAAGTCCATAGTGTAGCAGCTTTGCTCCCAGAATCAGCTTGATTTGTAACTAGTATTACTGTAGTGTTGTTCCTGACATATGTGGCTGCACAAAATGGTTCCAATTAGATTCTGACAGCAATAAATAGCACTATTTTAGTCAGATTGACATAATGACATCTTTTTTTTTTATATACTTTTTTTTTTCCTAGAAGATGACTTCCAGGCAACCACAGACATGAAAATATAGCGACACAAACAGATATTATAGATTTAATTCAGTAGTTTGAAATACATCAGCCAACATAATTCCCACATCCCTTTCCAGTCCATTAAATACTCTATTTTTTAATTGAAGTTATAATATTTATTTGCTCATTCTCACCTGTTTTGGTATGCTACATTTCTTCAGTAATTTCTCTAGTGATTTGTGCTTGGGTTAGTTTATTTCTTCCATTATCTCTGATTTAATTGTCCCCTATCATATAGAAAACACTCTGTGCCAATTTCAAGTTGATGTTATGTAATTTAGATTCCACTTTGCTTTCAAAGCTTCACAGTCAATGACTTTCTTATTGTTCTATCAAAAATATAATAACCATACTATCTTATCAAAGAAGCTGCCATCAATAAACAGGGTATCACAGTACTCAAAGGTCAAACTTTCATTTCAGCAGGTTAGAATTTACCTCTTCTGTCAAAAAGGAATTTATTCCTTTTCCGTGAAATATATGTTACCAGCCTAGTAGAGCAATCATTCAGTATGTTGTAAAATATATCACTTAATGGCTGAAATAGCTGTTAGTTGAAACATGCATCCAACCTTAACATGATTGGGATTTGGTTGTAAATCTCTGCTTAATAACAATCACTGAAGAGAGGATGTTTGGGATAATATATTTTCATCTCAGTGATTCTAATTTTTGCATGAATCATGGGAGCTGACCTCAGCGTCTAAGCTTTAGGTTGATGCTTTAAATTCATTGTTTGTTGCAACAGTAACTCAGCTGGGCAGGATATCTGTGTATGGACAGAAAGTGTAGGAAGTGCTACAAATTCTCAGTATTTTATTAAGCCAGTGGTCTACAGAAGCCACTTTATGCTCCACCACTAAAAAGCAGTGTGTGAATTATCCAGGACATTACTCACCTTCTGGGATGAAGGGAAAAAGTTAAGGCTATTGTGTTGTCTCAAGCCAGCCATACCACAAGAAGAATATCAATGAGAAGAGAATGCATCAGCAATCTGACCACAGTTTTAGGCCCTTGGTCCTGCTAGCAACTAGAAAAGGCTAGAGAGCCCTGTCAGTGTTATTTATAACCAGCCATACAACTGTATAAGCGTTTCATAAACAAGAGTAGGGTGGAGTAAGCACTTCAAAATCAGCATTCAGAGTTTAAGGTTTTATAAAAAAATGATGCTCTTAAAAAGGTCATCCTTGTTTTATGACAGCCCTAAAAATGAAACCAAAACTCTCCTTCTATTTCAAGTAAAGTAAAGCTAAATTATTTTAAGTACTTGGAAAACAAATAGGAATATCCTCTCCCCCTCAATGCATTTATCAACAGTCTCTGAAAATATGCCCTGTGGGCTGAATAGATCAAATACAGTTGCGCTTTGCAGCCTCAGTAATTCACTAGAACTTGAAGTGCTAATAAAATTCTGCCATTTGAAATTTATTGCAGAATTTAAATCTGCTGGATGTTGTTCAAATCAAGGACATCTATACAGATTTCAGTAAAGCCTGTGATGAGGATGTAATAGTCACATTAGGGGATGATGTTACAATGAATAGACTCACAAAGAGAATGTGATTAATTTAAAAAGGAAGCAGAAGAAGGCACACCATATGGAGATGTGTGTGTGTGTGTGTGTATGTATGTATGTACATAGAGATCTACAGTAAAAAGTTTCCTGTGTGTTGATATCCTTTCTAACACCACACTGGATAAATCCCTGTATTTCAATAATATGTAAAACCAGTAATGTTGTAATTCCAAATTGACAGATCAGTAGGAGGCCAAAAGAGAATAATAATAGTAATCCAGAAAAGTGAGACATTGTGGAATTACACCAAATCCAGACTGCAGGCATAACTTTTAGGTAATGTCTCTGGGCTGAATTCATCAAAGAGATAGCAAGCAGAGTTTATGACAGTTTTGAATTTCAATGAAAGAACAGTATCCTTATTTGTCAAGTGTTGAGGCAGATAAATGCTGAATATTTCCAGTAGTAATTAACATAGGCCAGATAATCTCATTAAAAAGCATGAGGAACTTGGAGGAGTAAACCTTAGTGAAGATTCGTTTGCAGACTCCTTTCTAATACACCCATCAGAAGTCAAGCATGGACCCTTGAGCCCAGTCATGAAATAAAATGTCCTGTCGGTGTGTCCATGTGTCTCTCCTGCTGCTCTTGCCTAAACAGGCCCCCACTTGTTTGTTCAGGATGACTCCAACCGATCTCATTTGTTTACTGAGAGTCACAAAGGTGAAAAGTCATTGGAGCAAGTCACCTAGCGTCTCAATATCTGCTTTCTGAGATTTCCATCACCTTCTTTTGTTCCAAAGTGCATCATTTTCCTGCTGCAATTCTACTCATGGAATACAAAAAAATCCCAGTAAGGTATCCTAATAGCGAACAAGATAAGTCTCAGGATTTTTCAGGACAAGTAAGTTCCAAAGTTTCCTCTTGCAGGGAATGTTCTGCTGATACTGAAATCACTGTGACTGTAGGCCAGCACAGGAATAGCAGTATCTCAGACAGAGAGCACGTACGTCCTTACAAATCAAATCCCAACCCATTAAAATTTTGCTTCCAAATCTCCTGCTGGCTGGGATTCCTCAAGGTTTTGTAGCAAATATTTGTGTAGTGCTACAATTTTCTATCAGGCAAATCAAGCCAAAACAGAGATAGAAACAGTTATGTTGTGAATAATTATTCAGAAATATACAAAAAGATACGGTGCATTCTCTTTTACCCAGGTTTGAGATCAACGCTGGATGTTTCTGAAAACTTTTTTTAATTCAAAATGAGTGTTGAGGTTGAAGGTCAGACTGACCTCCCGATGGTTTCCTCAGTTTTAAAAATTATGAAATCAAGAAAAGATCTACATTATCATCCTTTGGTAGCTTATGCAATCACTTTGAAGTGGCTTGTAGGTACATATGTGTGCATGTGATGACTAAGGTAGAAAGCAACGAAGAATTGGTTTTGATAAATTAGGGAGACCACAGGAAAAGGCAGAAGTGTCAAATTAGCATTGAATGAATATGTCAGTGGAGGTTATTGACTAGATTTTTAGGGAGAAACAAAATTTAGACTCTTAGATTGCTATCACAATATTCCCCAAAGCACAGAGTAATTGAAACTGCAGTGTTACTGCTTCTTTTGTGAACCACTTGACAAGAGGAAGACCCTTGAAAGTGGGAGAGAAAAAAAATGAATTTTTATCAAGTTCCATAATATATATATTTTACAGTTAACTATCTAACATAATCTGCATTAATATATGTTGCATTATTATAATACAACAATATTTAGTTAATCGTTTTTCTTAGCACAGAGACAATCATAGGCATTTGTTCTTGTTCTGCAAGTCAGTGCATTCATAGGATAGATTTTGTGTAACACTGTCAAGTGATTTATGTGTGTAAGCAAAGTCAGGGGAAAGTCATAGATTTTAGCATTCTCTAGTACTTTCTTTAACTTGAGCAGTACTTTCTGTCCTGTTTCTTTGATGTACGGGATGCTTGATATCACTGGCAATATAAATCCTTGCTTCAATCTTATTTACATAGACAGAAGTTATGTAGTGACAAGGTCCCTTCAAGGCTTGAATGGTTTGTTAATAACATGTACTAAATAGCATCTGGTATCAATCTTGTCCTACAGACATGCCTGTAGTGATTTAAAGCTTTCATTCTTTGAATTCAAAATCTAATTTTTAATACACTTTCTGTCAGCTGTCTTCACAGCTTTTAAATGAGATTCTGTCATCCTGACATATTCACAGATACACTGAAATTTAACAGGAAAAAATGAAATAAAATTTTTCTCATTTCTAAACAAAATGTGTATACATGTTCATATGTATTTTTGAATGTTACTGTTTTTCAGCCATTTCCCAATATAGAGATCAATAACTTTTTATGTACTGAATAGTAAAATAAAAAAGTAACAGCTTGTGCAATTTGGACATGATTGCTTAATTGTTTTCCAAGGTGCTAATATTTGTTAAACATCAAAACTACCATAGACCTTCATTTTTAGATCAACTTATTGTAAAGTGCTCAGTTAACCATTCTACCTGCAAAGCCACGCAGACCATTTGTCCATGAATGTTACACTTCCTTTCTTTTCTCACTGACCTGCAAAATTCATGTTTAAATGCAGAAACAGGATAATAATAGAAAATGTAACATTGTAAACTGCTTGTGCAGAGCTGTGTTTTAGACTAACACCTTTCTCCTTTCTGGCACTTCTATTTGAGGCACTGTTTAAAAATCAATTTCATATTCAGTGAAGACCACTAGCTAGCATCAGTAATGAAGGTTGGGAAACTCCTGACATGGAGCATATTGGTATTACAGAGTCCATTGACACCTTGGACCCATACATCATAGTTGCATGTTGAAAATAATGCCTTAGGCCTAATTAAATTACTGTGAGCATCTTTGGCAATGGTGGTGATGAGTATTTTTAATTTTCCCATCTCTAAGCCATACACGTTTCTTATACTAAACTGAAACTTTGTATAAACTTAAGATCAGTCACAAGTGAGAGTAAGCACATATACTTCAGGTCCAGCCTTTATGGAATGTAAGGAAAAAAAGAACTCCTAAGTGAACTAAATTAAACAGCAGTTGTACAATCCAGTGTATAAGTGGAAGGGAAGATGTGCCTAGTCCTTTTTCTCTCTATCACCTCCAGGTAAAACCTGACAGAGCATAAATAGGAAGGAGAGACAATGAAATGATTCTCTTCCCTCTTTAGTTGCCTTCTGCATCTTTTGTCCAGCGAAGATTGATAGCTCCAGAAGTGACAACACTTGACAACTGAGCTCTCTGTAGTGCCACTGGGTGAAAGTCTGGAAGGTTCATGCTGGTGCTTCACTCAGTTAGTAGCATAAGCAGGATTGGCCAAAGGAGTCACAACCTTGCCAGTCCAGCTGTCACAAATGATGAAAGGGCTCTGACAAGAGACTTCAACATAGTGGCAGTAGTGGCAGCAGTAGTGCCAAATCGACTTTTCCCTGGAGTTAACCAAGAAGTGGACACGTTAAAATCCCATTGCTGAATATGACTGATGAGAATAGAGAGCTGCCTAGAGTCTTGGAACTGGTGGTGATATTTAACAGTGATGTGTTGCCTTAATGCATCAGCTTTCATTGAAGGATATTAAAATGCTTTACAAACTTTTAGATGGCCTCAAAATGTGCTAGGGAACTGCCCCTCTGCTGTCATCTGTCATGTAGCAACAGAATTTAATGGAATGTTGGTGGAAAGGTTCAACCTCTACTACCATACCACCACCATCTGTCTCTGACACCATGCTTTAAAGTGGCATGCATTACTTTCAGAGCAGCCCTCATAAAATCTATAATTCATGTATATAAGTAACAGAACATACTTTAATTTTTAATATTTTTTATTTTTAAAAAACAGGGCATCAAAACCAGTAGGATATTGGATCTTGTTTTTGTAAAGCTAATGTATCAGGCTGGTTCATTGGCAGTGGCTGCAATTCTCAAGGTGTTTGTCAGAGTTTTTTGATGAAATTTTACTCTTCCAATACTTCGTCCTTGAAAATAGTTGTTCACAAATGTACATACTGCCAAAAAGCAATGACATGAATAAAGCGTGATTGTGAAGAATGTTTTTCTCTGGTAGGATGAGGCTTATGAGAGACATGGTCAGATTTTCTAATTGAATGTCTGATTCACACTCCATTTGAGAATTTCCAGGTCATGTATTTATGCCAAAAGAAAAGTGAGTTGCAAATATAGAAAAAAAAAAAAAGGGCAGGGCAGCTCAGCAGGACAGAGCCGCAGGGGGCAGGTGGTGCAGGGCAGGGTTGGGCCCCATTGCCAGCTGTGCCACGTTGCATGCTGTCCAGAGTCCTTATACATTATTCTAAAGTTTGTTCTGCTTACATTAGCATCTTTATACCTTTCATTCCTTATTTCTACATTATGTCTTATGATATATGTGGAAAGCACTGGAAAATAATTGCCACTTCCGAATATGTATGGACCTCTGTCATGCCCAGATCTTCTCTCTGAGGCTCAGTACTTGAAGGCATAAACAAGATTCCAGCAGCTCTGAAGATCTCATCTTTACCTATAATCCAGAAAAACATGAAAACAAATGCTTTAGTTTCCCATTGCTAAATTCATTTCCTGTAGCTGCTGCTTCTTATTTTTGCTGTAGTTTTTTTTAATGCACAGTAACCTTCTAACAATTTTTATTTCCAGCAGAATGATTCTATCCCAGGTGGACTTCCTCTGAGGTCTCCTTTCTAAATGCTCTTCAAAAATTACTCTAAGCTATTATTTCTATGTTAGATTCAAGAGTACACTGGTATAGATTTCAGTAAAGGATAAAACTGCTGTTAAACTTCTGGTCAGGGTATTTAAGCACTTCAATTGACTGAGCTGGTAAAAACTGCACTACTGCAAATGTTTAGAACAAGTTAGGCAGTTTAGCTATAGCTTCAGTATGGCTTTGTCTTGGCAAGGGCTAAGCCATCTGTTTTTGTATTCTATTACTCTAAAAAGGAGTATGAGAACTATTCCTGACTTACTGAAGTCTCATGCAGATTTCTTTGTAGATTCCTCAGCTCTCACTCATTCTTCCAGAGTTGTATCTATTTTATTGAACAGATCTTCTTTATTGCACAGATCTTCTAAGTATCTTTGCCCTGATAGGTGTTCAACACAAATGTTCTCAAAAGATGATATTGAAAACATTTCAGGAATGCTTCATGGCTTAGCTGAAAAAGGTCAGATTTTTTTTTCTGGATACACTTTAAAAGTGAGTTATGAAGAAGAGTACTATGAACCTTGACTCAGTAAAAATTAGCAATAATTTTCCATTTTATACTCTTTTTCATGCTTATTTCAACTCATGATGTGACAGTGGAAAAGGAAATACAATCAGCTTGTTACTATATTTTATCTATTGGAAAATGTAGAATATTTAGATTTGATGAAATATTCAGATTTTATTCAAAATAAGTTTTGTTAAAAATTTAAGTCCTATAGTCTATATTTTAGATTCTCCCGCTGTGCGTATTGGAGAAATTTCTCTGGTTTATTTTACTCAGACAGAATCTAGTGATGAAGATTAATTTATCCAAGTAGTTAAATGTGTTTCAGGTAATGTTTACAACAAGCCAAGAATCATTAAGATCTCCAGAGTCTTATTATTAACTACTCTTCTCATGGTGCTAAGTTTACTATTACGAGATGGCAAAATTCTGTTAATCTTTCTAAAAAAAAATAGAATTGTCCAATTTTGGATCAATAACTTTTGGCATTTTTTTTTAACCCGATGGGCATTGATATTTAATCATATTTAGTCAGAAAATGGTACTATGACTCTCATTTGTCTTTAGCAAAAGAACATTCATTACTGGTTGGAAGGTCCATTAAATTTTCCTTCAACTGTATATTCCTATGGGAAGGCATGTAGCAAGAAACATTTTTTCAGCAGTTTTACCATTGAACAGCCTTAGTTTTGATAGCCAGAGTGCACAATTTACAGAACTTGTATTTATCATGCTTACAGCTGAGGAACTGTATGTCTAAATTTTAGACATTTACATTTATAAACTTTACTTTCCAATTGTCTCTTGTGCAATGAGTAAATTTATTAACTTGGACTCGCTTTGGTTAATTTTCACTTGCTTTTTTATAAGACAGCACAAACTTTTTACAGAGAATTTTAGTAGTAGCAATTATCACCATTTTTGATTACTATGAACTTGTATTAGCCTTTTTTCAGTATAAAAATGAAATGAAAGCCCTAAGGGATGCACATCTAATATTCAAGATTTTATCGCTCTAAAGACTTACTGCAAATTGTGTAAAAGCAGACTCTGCACCTTCTCAAGGCACAGAGTTTTAATCATTTTTATATTTCTTTTATGAAGAGATCTTCTTTGCATCTATAATAACCTAAAAGTGTCTCTAAGATCAAAATGACTTACTTTTTGCTTCCCTTTCGTAACTATTTTTAATACTGTGGTTTTTCTTTCATACTATATCAACTGTGGTTTTACAGGGAGCAAAACTCTTAAGCTCTTTAAGCTGCAACTGTGTATTCAGTGCAGGTAGACCTAGTGAAACATCTTGTCCTGCATTCCGTGTTATGTTTTGTTTAGTTTTACATTCCTTTGCTTGCGTAATATAAAAGTATCACAAAATAGGTATTTGTTTGATGTACAAGAAAAGCCTCAGTACTGTTATTGGACTCAATACAGGGATAATCCCCAGAAAGGCAGTGAGACAGTCTTTTCTACCTTTGGTACCAATCTGTCTATATCTCCGTAGCATTATTCACAATAGCATCTCTTTTGTTATATCTCTACATTATTAGGAATCATCCAGTTTTCCTCTTCCTAGATATGAATTGGAAATTCTTCCCATGCTCAGGCATGGATCTTGATAATTCTAGAACAAGGAGAAATGCAGCAAAGGTATTTAGGTTCAAAATTGTACACTGGATGACTCCCCACTTTGATAGGGTGTCACCATCAAGATGTTTTCCTTCTCTTTGTTTCCATTTTGATCATTATCTTATTTGATGGATGTCCTCCTGCTCAAAAAAAAGTCACCAAGCTTGTCTTTATATCATGAGGATGAACCTTTGGAGACTGTAGAAAACCCAGGAGTTCACAAATGAGACTTTTCACAGATACACTGCAAAACCTGATTCCTTTTTCTAGGAAAGAAGGCTTAGCACTAATTAGAATTTTTTATTGTGCATAGTATTTGCCAAAAACAGAGGTACTGAAGCTATATGTGCATCACTCCTGATCAAGCAACTCAACTGTTTGATATCTAGTACTTCCTTGTTTGAATATAGTTTAAAACTTTAGTCCTAGTTGTATATGTAATGAGAATCTACCAAGAAAACTGCAAAGATTATACCATAGATCAATCCTTTGGTACATACTATAGCACAGTTTGTTTTTACAAGTTATTTGTTTTAAGAAAAAATATCTATGTTAGTGTATTGCAAGAAGTACTTCTTAGTATAAATGGGCTTTTTAAAGGTGTAGCATCATCTTCCTTTCATTACTTGCCATGTTAATAGAATAGCAGATGCTCAGGCAAGATTCAATTCACCTTAATTCGTTCAAGCTTAATTAGCAGCTGGGATGCATCTGGCAAGTAAACATGCAGATAGTGACAGCCCGAGTTAAAGGAAAAAAGTAAAAGGCTTTTGTTCATTAACCACATGTTCTTGGTTGTGAATACTATGTGCTCAAGGCAGAATTATGTTTAGATTCCTTTTTTTTTTGTAAAAGACAGAAGCCTTCATACCTGCATCCTCATTCCCTATATGCTCATGCTGGTAAGTCATGCGAAAATGGGAGCAGTCCCACTATGAGATGTTCCTTTGCAGGTAAACGTTTCTACCATCACAGCTTAAATATATGTCTCAAGCTTGTATAAACAGAAGAGAATATTTTCTTCAAGAATTAGGTAGACAAAATGGACCCCTTGAGATGTAATTAGGAATTATTTACAACTCTGAATAATGATCATGCAGTACCTTGCACAAAGCAAAATAAGCAAAGCCCATTCTGAAGAGATCCCTGCTGCCATTAAATATGTGACTAACTAGCAAAATGAGGGGCATAACTGTAAGAAATGTGCAATGCCTTTGCAGTACTTTTAGTTCCAATGCTCTTGACTATAAATTCCATATTTGTGTATTAGCAGTTGCTGAGTAAGGGATGAAAGTAGCAGAGTTTTTTGAAAGTGGAAACATTTAGAACATAGAATTACTTCTGTTTACAGTCAGAGTGTAAAATTTTGGACAATAATAATAGAGAGGTTGTTAAGATCTCACTGTGATTAAAGTAAATGCAAGTCAAATCTAAGGGTTAGTTCACAATGTAGCCCAGAAGAAGGCTTTAGCAGATGACAGAGAGAACTGCATCCTAGGTGTGGCTTTAATTTTCCAAGCTTTTCTGTATTATATAAGGAGTTAAAAAAGGAATCTTTGTTTCTTCTTATTTGTATAAATTCAGCATCTTTTGTCTATCAAACAGCCTCAATTAAAATCCTAGACTTCCACTTCTGTATTTTGTAGTAAAGAGTCCTATGAGAGATGACATGAGGTATTTTGCAGCTCACCAGGACATAGTATTTTATAACGAGGTCAATTGTTTTCTTTAGAGGAAATTCTATGAATTTTGCAAAAACAAGGTTAAAAAGTTTGAAAAAGAGTGATGACATCATGGTAGGCATTGGTTGGAAGATCGCTGTCAGATGGCTGAGTCTGATGTAAGAAAATGCTATAGGGTAGAATATATGGGTAGAACGGCAATAAACTGGATGCTGGCTACTCTCGTTTTTTTCAGTTTTTTTTATCTTCTTTGTGAAAAAATTCCTTCAAGACTGGCTTAGGCACTGACGGCTGATAACAGAGAGCTTATCATAGAGCTGACAGCTGAGGATCTTGCATCTCTGAACCTACAACTGTATGTGCCGTTACACAAAGATGTACAGCAGTTTTGAGGATAAACTAATGTAAACATGGCTTTCCTCTGGCCTTTAGGGTAGCTGGCCTGTCCAAAAGCATTTTTCAAATGTGTTGTTCTCTCATGTATCAGCTAATCATATACATTCAAGGTTTCCACCAGGTTTTCCTTTTTCTTTTCATGCCAGACTGTAAAAACCATTTGTGTTTTATAGGATATTTAAATTCACTTGCAGTATAAAGGCAGAATGTCTAAATCAATGTGCAAGTCTGAGAAGGCATCAAAGACAGATTCGAAAGAGGTTAAATTTGATATAGACCATTTTATTGATGTTTATTTGCTCATGGTAATTTGATAGCTGTGCTTTGCTAAATTCAGCTGCATTTCACCAATTGCAAATGTGTCAGGGCAAAACAGGTGTGTGATCGGTGTTCATACTGAACATGAAGGCCCTGTAAGAATTAAGTCTATGGAAACCATCCCTTCCAGCAGCAGGGGGCAACAGTACCACATAGATAACATAGTATTGCCCCAGGGTGACAAGGACTGGGGAAGGACAATCTGAGGTCATAAAGTGAAGTCTCAAACTGAAACTAATCCTCAACCCACTTCCTTGATATTTATTATTATACCCCTAAAATGACAGATTTAAAATAAACCTTTACAAATTACGTTTTCATTTAAGTACCAGCCAGCAAATTCATTCCATTACCTTGGTCAGACTACTAATGTATGTGCCTGTACGTGCAGGCCCAAAGTCTGTCATGAAGACTGGTGCTCTGTGCACAGTAAACTTCTGATAGAAGCTAGAAGTAAAGATCTCAGCCACTTCAGGGATGCAAAATCAGGCCAGTGGTAAATTTTGATACAGCTGTTTTGTGGACATTGCAGATGCTGATTGATGCATTATTTATAACGGTACATTCTGGATTATGAATACAGATAAAAAAACGCAGCAAAAGCTATTGAAAACGGAGTATATCTTTTTTATAAAATACCTAGGAATACTGCATTTCAAAAGTGTTCTAGAAGTAAATCTCAGTATTAAGGCCATTTCCATAAGTTTTTAATGCTAAGCCTCTTTAGCTTAACAATGAAAACACTTAACTTCACAGTTTGACAGAGAAATATATTAGAAAATGTCATGAAAGGACTATGTCATGCCAGTAATTCATTCTCCTTATGAAAATTATCCAACAAAGTCTTTATGATTTGCGAGAGGCATTGAACAAAAATTAACTATCAAATAAGTCACTCACTGAGCACACTTGCTGTTACCCTTTTTCGTTTGAAATACTTATGACCATCCCATAGACATGCCTGTGTATTTTCCATCATACTTCCTATTTGGATATCTGCAAGTAACTTGTGAATATCTGAAAATGGATCTATAAAGAATTATTTAATTATATAAGTCTGCCCCATTCTAGACTTGTGAGGGCTTATACTGAAAGTAAGTTAGATAGTCACTGAATTTATAATAGTGAACAGAGACCACTGAGTGTAACCATTGGGTTACACCAGCAAGTTTTTATGGGGTTATAAATGACTCTTGTGATTCCCTAGGTACTCACTAATACTAAACAGAGAAGCTAATACATTAGGTGACATCTTTTATATGTTAAAAATCAATTCCAGGAGGTTTCCATTTGGTATTTTAAATGGCAGTTTACTTTTATCTCTGACATTTTGTCTCAAATATTTCAATGAGCGATGAAGTCATGGAAGTCTAAGCATTTTTAGTGCTTTTGCTGTACTTCTGTGACAGATGCAGTTTTTGGAGTAAGTGTGTATTTCTGCTCAGAAATCCAGATTTCAGCTTCAGGTTATTGAAGATCACCTATATATATTATTATTATTATTATATTTATTTATTTATTGCTAAAACTTTGCTCACCCAAAGTCATTTTGACAGTAGTCATGCAGATGCCTTATTGGCTCGTGGACTCATCCTCAATGGAACTATGTAGGTTTATATCTGTTAAAAATCTAATAGTCTGGAACACAAAAAATAAGAGGGATTAATCTTTACCGAAGTGACAGGACTATGCAACCTCATGGCATAGCAAGGAGAGCTGACATTATCAGAAAATGCTCAAGAAAAGTAAAAATAGAATAGGTCACCTCCATCAATTTCTGGTCTGAGAAAAGCATAACTCTAAAAAAAGCAACAGTGAATGTCTTTAACAGCTATAGATTAGCGAGTAAAAGTGGATCTAAAAATCTTACTTTTTCAAGGAGATGTTCAATACTTATCCAGTGCAGGGATCGCAGACTTTTAAAAGGATTAAACTGATGATTACACTAAAATAGCAGTGCCACTTAGAAATAGACTTCTAAATCACAGAGGCTGAAGTAAGGGCAACAGGGTGCAGGCATGAAAAGGGCTTGTGCTAAAGGGCTATGACACTAGGGGAGCTGGGAGGAAGCTTGGTTTTTTTACACCAGTAGCTGAGACCACTACACTTAAGGAGTTTGCAATGAGATTGACAGCTTGTAAGACAGAGATAGTGTTAGAAGGATGTTAAAGGGCAAAAATAATAATAATAAAAAAAAAGAAATGAAAGAACTATTCTTTTCATAAAGATACAATGAAAGCATTTTGAGTCTTCTAAATATTAGAACAGCTAATTTTAGTAATCAGTAAATACTATATGATGTATAGGCAGTGTTTGTAGTAAGTAGAATAAATGGAATAAGATATAGCCTGCAGTATGTATAAAGATGGGCTTTAAAATTGAAGAAACAACTAGCTTTTAAGCATGGCATTAGAATTATGTTGACTTTAACATAATTAAACAGCTTTCTGCTGAATAAACTGTTACTCTTTGAATAAACATTACTACATTATGTCATTAAGATTATTGAATGATAAAAAACAGGGAGGATTTGTTCCTCAAAGTTGTATTTTTTGCATACTAAGGGACCTTAAATGACAGAGCAGAGATGCCCTCTAAATCCAGTTGCCAAAGCCACTATTAAAGCAAGAAAGGTGTTCAGATGGGATTTGTTCAAATACCATATACTGTAGAAGGCAAATAGTCTAATCTATTGCGGTGATTCTGATGGGAAATAAGAACACTGAGGCCCATGGGATTACTTTATTTTAAGAACAGGGCAGAAAAAAGAGAAATTATGTCTAAATCCATTCATTTGGAAATTAATTGCCTTGAAAGGCAACCTTCTTGAAAAGGATTGTCACTCAGTGTCTTATCCAGAGCACAGCAATGTCAGGGGGAAGATCTTCAGTGAGTCCACAGACTGTGTGGGATGGATGTTGTGGAAGCAGCCTAGAAAACTTGGAGTTAGAGAAGTTGATCAGGGCTGTACTACACTGCACTTTTTTCCATCATATGTGCACCGAGCCTGGACATATTGTCACATATTTGGATTCAAGTATAGGGTACATTTCTTGGATCGTATTTTTTAGCTGCCACAACTCTCTAAAAGGTCCAATGTTAGTAGAGTTAAAACTCTACTACGAGCTTGGCCCCGATTTGTAATGGCCCTTTTTGGCTGTTCCTGGCAGATCAGTGGAAGAGGTTGTTCCTTATCTCCTAAAGTGTGTCATTTCTTCGAGTACTGTGTTCAGGGAGAAGGCACACTGAATTGCCTCAACTTGAAGTGCTGAAAGTCGGATGTTCTCAAGCGCACAGCTTAATCATGAACATTATATAAAATCGAATACCCTCTTGTTAGAAAACCAATCTCTCTATATTGTTAGTCATGAATTGCCCTGTATTAGACGTGAAAGATACTGTTGCTGCATTTGTTACGTTGCAGTTGTCTGAAATTTTTCATGTGGAAAGTTTTCCAATTGAAAGATAAAGTTGTGCCAAAAAGCATTTTTAATGAAAAATGTCAGCTTGATCGGAAAAAAATCAATCATTTAAAAACATTGGAGGATTTTTCTTTTTTCTTTTGGTTCAGCTTTTAAAGAAAGTGAAAATGAAAGATGAAAATGAGATTTTGCACAGTTATCCACGTCCCCAGCACTGTGGAGAGCACTCTGCACTTGCCCTTTTCCCATGAAATGAAGGATATATTTCTTGAGAAATTTCTTGATGTCACTAACACGATTTTCCCACAGACATGGCTGAAAGTGTGGCTTGCATCTATCTGGAGTGTAAGCAGAAATATCTACTTGCCAAATATAATAATAATAATAATAAAATAACCACAGCATTTGAGTAGGAAATGCACCCCCTCAGGTCCTCTGTAAATGTGTTCAGAGGCAGTGTGTCACTTAAAGCTCTCACAGGCGTCACCCAGGAAGTTATTATTCATGAATTATTTTGTTTGGTATTTAGACAGTATTTTTCCTCTTGAAGCCCCCTACCAACCAGCTGGTTTATACACAGTATCTCAGGTAATTATTTTATGAAAGAAGAAATTGATAAGCAGAAAGGTCATCCTGGCTTGCTGATTTCCTCTCTGTGAGCACCTGTAGTGAATCCTGAGGGTTTTTTTTTTCCCCCAATTCTGAACTCAAATTAGGAGACAATGCGGCTTCTTTATGCTCCAAGTGCTCAATAAGCAGCAATGAACTGAGAACGCAGAGAGTGGCATTTTAAAGCTATGAGCTTAAATAGAAAAGCTTAAAAAGCAATTCTAAACTTAACTGAGGGTGATAACTAATATAAGGATCTGATAGCATAGAAATAATCGGGGATAGCTGATGCCTCAGTTAAGTATTTCTGCATTAGTTAAGTCAACGTTTGGTTCAAAGGAATTACAAGGATTGAATTGTGTTCTACTGCCTCAGCATTCTTGAATATGGAGGAAGGTTAGATACTGAGATCTTTAGACGTCCTGTAGTTTTCCACCAGTGTAAAAGAGCAGACACTGTGCCCAAAAGGCTTTTTAAACTGAGTGTGGACTGTTACTGACTAAATGCTTGGTTTAATTTGCGTGCCATTCTCTACAAAGTGTCCTGATTTCAACTGGCATGAAAGAAAACTGTTAAGGTGCTGAGAGAGGTGACTAATTAACGACTGTGAAAGAGAGATTAAAATCCAGTCAGCCTTTGTAAAGGGTTAAGTGGCCAGTTGAGATGTCCTCTCCTGTGAGAGGGCATGGAACTGAGATATATAGCCTGCAGCTTCTGTACTCAGTCTAAAAGAAAGCAGTTTTAAGGTGCTCCTAATTACTTGTCAATGGGGGATCTATATATCCCCTGATCAGCGCCGAGATTTAAAAGGCATCAGGACAAGATTTTGCCCTCTTCCACTGGCCTAACACAAACTATCCTTGATAGTTTCACCCTGCGCTTTTTTTCTTTTCTTTGGAGTCTAATGCCAATTACATTGTCTTTAACACTTAGAATTTTAATGAAAAGAGGAGAAATAGCAGCTTTGTAGGATCGTTTCAAGGGGATTCTCATCCAATATAAAACAATAGCAGAACACGCTGATGTGTAAATTGTGGCCAAGAGGTGAAAGAGAGAGAAAGAAAAGAAAGATAAATTGCAAAAAGGTATTAATACAGCAGTGCGCAAAAAACCTCTGTAATCTCACACTACTTTTACTCTGGTGTAAAGATATGAGGGCTTATGTGCAAAAGTCAAACGACACAGGAATAGTCTTTCCTACTACACAAAACAAACAGCGGTCTTCTGAGAAGAAAGAACAAAACTATGAGAGGGCAAGTAATAGAATTTCATGTTTCCCAACTGTCAAGAAGTGCCCTTTGATCAGTTTTATCAAAAGCTGCACTGATTGTCTTCAACTAGGGCTGTTTTAGAAAATATTAACCCTCCAGGGTTCTGTTTTGTTTTCTACTAAACTTAAAGGCAGTGCTATAAAAGGGGCATTGGAACTGGGTGTAGATAACACTTCACAGCCTGATCCTTTGAGATTCTGGATTTCTCAGGGTTCAAGGGTTCTTAGTGGTTTTCTTAAAGCTTGGGAGACGTTTTGAAAACGTTGATGAAATCCACCCCGCTTTAGGTATTTAAATGAAATGAGCAAATTGTCTTCTATTCTACCTTTATAGCTTTCAGTTAAGACAAATAGGTCCTCCAGCTGATTAAGACAAAAGGTGTTTCCAGATTGAATACAGTTTATAGCACTACTTAGCCATCTCAGAAAGGCTAAAACAGAACTAGAGGAACAGAGATGGGTGACAAAGAACAGAATGCCTTATGTCCAAGGGCAAATGAAAGGTTAATATTTTCAACACAGAAAAAATCACACTGACACAAAAAGATGGTAAAAATATACAACAATTATGAGTGGTATAGGGAGGGATCTTTCTTATGATGAAATCATAAGTCAATATCAAATGGAATTATCCAATGGTAGGAATTAGAAAGGAAAAATAAGCTGTCAGAAACAAGTTATTTGAACTCCAGAGCTTATTGCTGCAAGGCAGGGTAGAGATCAGATTCATAAATAAGTGGGTTAAAAAGGTATCTAGACAAACTCCTTGGTGAAAGATGTTAGAACTTACAAAAATACAGAAACTTCCTAAATTATAACTTCCTGAGAGCTGAGGAACTTTACTGGGGGAAATATAAGTACATGTCTTTCTGATATATATGAGTTTGGCTTTTGCTATTGGACGAAGCAACTTCTTCAGCTGTTGGCAAGTTGCTTTAGCAGAGAACTGCAAGTTCTGTCTTCAACTGAGACTGAGGAGATTTAGGTTGAATATTAGGAGGAAGTTTTTCATTCGGAGGGTGGTGACACACTGGAACAGGTTGCCCAAGGAGGTTGTGGATGCCTCATCTCTGGAGGCATTCAAGGCCAGGCTGGATGTTGGTTGGCAGCCTGGTCTGGTGGTTGGCGACCCTGCACATAGCAGGGGGGTTGAAACTAGATGATCATTGTGGTCCTTTTCAACCCAGGCCATTCTATGATTTTGTGATTCTAAGAATGTGAAGAATTTTAGTCCCTACTTTTAATTACACACAGCAAAACCATGACAAAAACACTTTCTCCATTTTGCCACATCAGCTTACATGCCACATCTAAAGCATTATGTAAAAGAGCTCTAAGGTCTGGGTTATCCAAGTTTTGTGCACACTCACCCTTTCTTTCATTCTTGACATGGGACAAGTACCAAATCACTCAAGTTATTCACAAGGGTGCCATCCCCATTTCTTATGCAGTGACTGCCTGGGAAATCCATCTTCTCTGGTAATGGGACTTGTCTCATAGTCAAAACCGTGGCAGAACAAGATCTTCCCGAGGCAAGAAAATTATACTATAAATTCAAGGCCTCCTATCCATAAAGTGTAAATTTTAAGATGTACTGTGAAATCAAATGTGTCTCTGGCATGTTTTTCATAACTGAAGTAGTTGAGTGAAGTTTATTCATTCTATGTGGAAGGTCTGGACCAGAACAGCCCCAGAGCAAATGAACTGGGATTTGACTGCCTCTGTCCAGACTTCAAAACAGATGCTCAACAGGATGTCAGGAGAGAAGGGATTGCTAATTTTGTAATTAAAGGGAGTGTTTTGGGGAAATTCAGACCATGCCAGCCTTCAGTCAGGAAACTCACATCCTGGTTCCCATGATTTACACAGACTGGCTTCAGATGAAATTTCTGGGTCACAGTGCAAAAGACTGTCTGATAATTGGAGACCTTCAGAAATATTCAAACGAGAGAAACCAGTCACTACATTGAAAGACTCTCATAAGGCCTATGGGACTATTACTGAAGCTAATCTATTCCCTTTTTTTTTTTACTTGTTACTGTGTATCTTGCATACTGTATTTGACAGCCTCAACAGTTTACTGCTTGAATCAGAATAAGCTTACTGTTGTATACAGACTGGTTTGCATGTAAGCTTGAGTGAATGCTTGAGAGATAATATGGTTAGTTTTGGTTGACTTAAGTTACACTGAAATCATTTTAACGTAGTTTTCATTTAACTTAGGTAGCACAGGCTGGAAACTGGACACGAATGCCTTTCATGTAAGTCTGTCCATGGATAAAGTTTGTATTTGGTTGGGAATAGGTTTTTTTACCTTAAAAAAATCCCACTTGTTTCCCTCCTGCATTGCTAACAAGGAGCACATGGTTAATGCAATTCAGCAGAAGATACCTGTTGAACATAAAGCCCTGCTCTGTGCAATAAGGGTACATCTGGTGTTACTGTTTGAAACAACACATGGAGAAATTTTGTTTTAGGAAGCTTGTGTTGGTAGGTGTTTCATGACACCTGTTCTAAAGATTGCCACAGTCTTCTCTCTGAAATGCCTGAAATATGTCTAAAATACCTGAAATATGTCTAAAATAGCACTCTGAGCCCAAGGTAAGTAAAGTAGATGTATTTAAAGTGTTTATGTGTGAAATGTGAAAATAATACCTACTCTGTTTTGTTTCCTGTGCCTGATGTTGTACTTTCTCAAGGTGTTCTTACCAACTCAGCTTTCAGATCTAAATTTTCCTTGAGATTGCTTGGGGATTCTACTCAGATTGTGATCTAACCACTCTGCTCCAAGAGCTGCCTTGCTCCTTAACTTTCTGTGGTTTTCCTGACCCCGTAAATACTGATATCTACTCAGCATGGCCATTTATGAATCCTTTCTACACATGTGGTAAGGAAGGCTAGATAACAAAAATTCCAGGACTTCACTGTACTTGCTATTAGGCCAAAATGCATTTTTCTGTCTATCTGTGTGTGGAGCTAAAGCAATGATAAACAAATCCTGTTGAGGAAATAGTGGGTTTGGTGAAAAACGCTTTCGGCTGTCTTTTGAGGGGCACCACGGCAAATAGTGTTTATTTTCATAGTTGAAATTTTACCTCTAATAAACATCTTCAGATTTCTGTTGTGTTGTGGACATGCAATTCTACAAACAGGATTATTTGTTTCATTTAAGCATACTTCAGAAAGAAATGATGCAAGATTTATTTGGAGAGCTGCAGGGCAACAATCTGTCCTTGTTCATTTTAAGGTATTCGTACCTGATGTAATAACCCAGTCACCCCAGAGGGGAAAAAAAAGAATGATTAGGGTGATACTAATGACTTACTGACAGTAGAGAATGGCTCTTTAAATTCTTGTATGGATAAGGACCAAATGGACAGAACTTGAATCTTTACAAACCCTGGCTTTTGGGAAAAGTACTAATATTCAGTACCACCCTATTTAGATTATGTAGCACTCTTTTGCTTACATTAAAAGTTTAAAGAAGTTTCTTTGTAACTACAGATACAGGAAAATTTGGTCCTTATCTGGAGACTGGAAATTTTGTATTAGTTGCTGGAACTAATACATAATAGTGTAAAAATATCACTTAGGTTCATTAATATCTTTCTTGTTATGTATTTTTTTAATGTGCCTGAGTTCTTTAATCTTTTCATATCTCAATTCATTTAATGTTCTTCTCAGGCTTCGTTTTCTACTTTGAAAACTGTCTTAGTTCTCACCTTCCCTTGATGTGTCCCCATACATGCCTTCAGACATCAGCACTCTGAAAGAGTTAGGAGAACTCCCTTTAAGTTCTGAAATTGTGCTGCAACTTTCCTGTTTGTATATTTGCATTTGGTGATGCACTTGACTATACCAAGGCTTCTGATCAATGTGAATTTGGAGATTCTCATCCATCAGTTTGAATGTTACAAAACTCAGCATAATAATTTGGTGAATATTTGATCATCTTTTCCACTTCTACTCATTCTTTATCTGAATTGTTAATTTCTAATTAGATTTCAGGGATAAGTATTTCTACACTCATTTTCAGTACTTTTGAAACAATCTTCATAAATGTAACAAAAATGATCAGATTTCCTTTTGAGTTGATTTGTAGACTATCTATCCCTGGTGCACTGTGCTTAGCCAGTTTAATGAGAAACCACAATTCAGCTGACAAAGACTGATTCTACAACTCACTGAGAATTTCTCCCAAGCATGATAACTGCCACCAATTTCATTAGGATTTGACATTGCTCAGTGTTTTTTAGAGATCCTCTAGAGTCATTCTTTGTTTGTGTTTATACCATATTAAAATAACTATTCTAAGAATTGTAATTCAGGCTCCTGTATAAATATCTGAGAAGTGTCAGTAATAAATAGTCCTAATTAGCAGACAGAAATGAAGTAGTTTAATCTAAACTGCATGAGCACAAGAAACAGATGGGCTTAAGTGCGAATAATTCTCTTTTTTTATAACAAGCTCTTTTTTTACTTTTTAATATTTATCATCGCAACTGATTTTTTTTATTTGCTGAACGTGTTTTTAGTGAATTGCACGTTTCTTGCTGATATGTTCCTAAGGAAGATGTGTCTCTTGTTAGTTAAATTAATCCAATTTAATTAATATTTGTGCCCAGGAAGTGAAAATCTTAATTTACTTCCTTCCTATGTTCCTTTGGGGAATATGAGTTTCTAAAAGTGTAAAGAGGATTTAGCTCTTCTGAACCAAACAAAACTGTTTTTTAAATTGACATAGTCATAATTTTGTATTAATAATAGAACATTAATTAACAGGACATAATATTACTAGAACATAACATAATAGAACATTAATATTAATAATAGACATTCAGTACAGCGTTTCTACATCTCATCCACTCTGACTCAGTTAGTCCAATGTTTCCAATGTGTTGAATTGCCATGCATTTCTATATAGTGCTATGTATTTGTAAAGTAGGTCATATACTTCAGAAGAGCATTGGACTGATTTTGTGCATAATGGAAATATTCAGTATGGCTCTTTTCAGTATGGATTTTTTTTTACTCTAGAAAACTGTGGTTGTGTACCCAGACTGTAACTCTCTGTGTGTATGGACACACTAAATCTGATTCATCTCAAACTTTATTGTCCACATGAAGCCTGGCTGTGCCGTGCAAAAGCAACAAGTCTTTGCCTGGGCAATAAGCTTTTTCCCCAGCAACTTCATTCTGTGCATATCTTAACTGATACTGAGTCTGCTTAGGTAACCTGGGTACATGTGTGACAGTCCTAAATTAAATTGTGACTTCTCCAGCAGAAAGTGCAGTTCCCCTGCACTCTGCATTTTGGCTGGTGGTACATCGTCACCCAATCCTGTTGTCAAAGTCAAAGGGCTGAGTTTAAAAAAAAAAAAAAAAAAGTAATTTCAGCATCAGTTTCTCATCCTTCAGGTCAGTGAGTCTTGTTCCTCTCTCTCTCTCTCTCTCTCTCTCTGGCTATGAGAGCTGAGCAGCATGGGGCTGTTTTATATTCTGAATTGTCACAAATAGCACTTAGTATTCACTAAAAAGCTATTGATCTCTCTCCCTCAAGTCCTAAACCTACTTGTAAATCAGTACCTCACATTGAGCGAAGCACTGGAAAATAATAAGAAAGTCTGGATTCAACAGTTTCTCTGAAAAGATACTAGACCCCTTGCCAGTGACCACTGTTGTTGACCTAATGTCCCATCAGTACTGCAGTCCACAGACAGGGTTGCTGGTTTGATTAAAAGTGCTACCAAGTGAAAGATTCAATTTCACTTCGTACTTACATCCAAAACGACACGATATTGTTCAGGGCTTGACTTTGTTTGAACTCCCATCTGGCTGGTAAACTTCAAAGAACACTGACAACTTTCACAGATCTGATACAAGTGGGGATGTCAGTGCTGTTACGTAGGCACACAGTGGAGGAAAGAGGCACATTTCTGCAGTTTAGCTCAGGTTTGCAGGTGCCTCAGCTAGCATCTGAGGTTGCGTTGCAGTTGTAAATAAGCTTCCAAGGATAGCCTCTCTTCCTGAGCCTCCACTAGCTAAGGAGGAAACTTGAGGTCCTCTCTTAGTAACTGCTGCATGCCTGAAGCTGGATGCTGTGGAACCTCTTCTCTCTTCAACTCTTATCTTTCTCCAGGAAGGTTATTCTTTTCAGACTGATTCAGATATGCTTTTAGAGGCTCTGAGAAGCACAGTCTTTATTTCAGACTATTTGATTGCGACAGCACCTTAGGACTCTCCAGACTGCTTTGTGTGCTTTGGGAAGCTGATAGCAACACTGCTTTAGCCAACCTGAAGGCACCATGTGCTAGTTCTTAGTACTCATTGCCTTACCTCTCATTGGTCACTTCAGCCCCACCAAGGTTATTGCAGAGGCAAAGGGGTGATTTGATAAATGTGTTTTTTTTTTGCATGGAATCTGTCAGCATGGCCTGCATTGTACAAGAACATGAAGTGATCATGTATGCCTGAAGAAAACTCCCATAAGAGAAAAATACAGTTAAGCTGGTCTGACCCAACTCTTTGCTTGTCTCTTGTTCTCATGACTTCCAAACTCTGAACCTGTTTCAGTTGGGTGGCTTATATTAATACATTGCTTACTGATCAACTGGGCTGACAAGAAAAAAAATCAAAGAGAATGTCAGAAAACAGTGGCATAATTCTGTTCCCAGCTAGAGAGCTCTTCTTCTATCTTGTCACAGTTAGAGACATGATATGGGTCACAGAAAATGCACTATACTGACAGTTGTTACTTTTGGGATTAGATCAATATTTGTCTATTTCCAGGAATTAATAGAACAACCGCCTGCTGGAATATATTGTAAAGGTGATTTTTCTATCAGTGCAGGATGCTTCTGAATTTAATTCTGCTCTTCAAGATATCATTTACTTTTCAAATACTTAAAGCCAAGTGCACTGCTCACAAGAAATCCTGAAGGTAAAGAGAAAACAGAAGAATACATGTTAAAGGATTAGACGTAATATGGATTGTGAAGTCTTATGTAAAACAGAAAATCTTATTTTTTGAGAGATGTTTTGCAAAGAAATTTTTACTTGACAGGGCATTTAAGTTACCTGTCACTTACACCTTGAAGATCAGCAGAGAAAACCTAATAATGCTTGCACTCTTAAGAATGATTGTCTTTGCAAAGCAGCTATCTTTGCAGCATTATCAAGGCAAAAAATGTCAGGTTTGTCATCTCCAATAGCTTCTTTATGAAGTGCGAGTGGCTTAATTTCAAAGGACCAAACTGAATAGCATATGTTCTTTCTATTTCTAAATCCTTTTCTGCTCAGCTCTAGAGAGGGGGGAAAAAAAAAGGCAACAGCCAAGTACTCTGTGCTGCTCAACAGTGAATGTTAGGAAAAAAATATTTAAAATGCTGTAAGACCAAGATCAATGTAAATACATAATGCCCTTATGGCTCAGTGTATAGTCACTATTAGTACAGGTTGACTGCCAGTGGGAACTCTTGTACATAGGATACAGAACTGGGGACAAAACTAAGCTCTGGTCTTTGTTGTCCCTGGATGAGATTTCAATTCCCTAATATGATGGCCCATTTTTGAAGGTACTTTGCAGTCTGTCCTTGAAAATTGTTATTAATGGTGTAGTTAAGCAGGAAGAGGATTATTACTTATCTATTCTATATTTATTCCAATTTCTGTTTTAAATATTGTTTTTTGCAAATATACCATGACATTTAATCCCCTTTATTTATACATTTGACTAATAATATTTTTTTCACAAATACTTATCACAGTTATTTTGAGTTTCAGTCCTGCATATTTCCTAGCCAGACTGTCATATTTATGATTTCCTTTTCATTCTCATCTATTATAGGTGCTAAAGCAAAGCTGCAGTAGCAAGGAGAGGTAGACTTGAGCATAGAGTGAAGTTCTATGGTCTAAACTGTCATAGAACAGGAACTGAAAGTACTGGAGAAGTAATCAATCCAAGGAAGAAAAATGTGCTGAAATCTACCCTTTTCCTTTGAACAGATTATGTGACTGTATGCCAGCATTAAAGCAAGCTGTTTTGCTTGTTGGAAGGTCTAGGTAGAATAACATGATATGGGCTAACTTTGTTTACTGCTGAGCACTGCTGCCCAGCAGAGCTGAATAGATATATCTTCTGTCAGTCTACAGCTCTGAAAACAAAATTGCGAAGTCACTCCCACAGTAAATGGTTATTTTCTCTGCACAGTTAATGCAGTTATGTCAAACAGCTAGGAATCCAGGAACATAAAAACACTGAAGCTGAAATCTTTCAGAGTATTTAGGCAAAAAAAGACAATGGACTTGGATTCCCTATCACAGTGATCTTGAGCGTATTACATTTTTATGTAGTGTAATACAAAAAATATTTCTCACTGTGTCTAGTAGAGGGCATAGCTCAGTACGGCCAGATCCTTGTGCCAAAGGGATACTTGTAGTTTCTCATCAGAATCCTAGTTAAAAACAAAATCAAAATCAAAACAAAACAACAACAACAAACTGATTGCGAGATCCAAGGCTGAGGTTTGACTCACAAGGGGATGATAATCCCAAACCAGTGAAGCTAAGTGGAAAGATGCAGAATAATTTGAGTACTGAGAAGATGCTGAGAAACCCATGACAATAAATAATCTGTTCCACTTCAGTGATGGAAACTGATTTCAGGAATATCTGGAGAGATAAATATGATTAACAGAATTTCAATTTCAAGTCTGTTAGGAATCAAACTTTGGACTGACAGTCATTGTTTGATTGTTTTCAACTATTTTTTTTTTTTTTACCGTCTGATTGATGTCATTTTTTATCAATTTAAATTTGCTCTGCTGAATAGAATTTTACAAGACAGAGACTCTCCATCACAGCAGCAAATACCTTGGCTGAAGATAAGATGATCTATTAGAGAAGAGCCATATCCAAAGGTATCAGAACAGCTGTACTGAACTTTTTTTCTAGCTTAATAGGGAATTGAATCTATTTCTGCCTAGGGACAAAATACTGTATCACTTGTGTTTGAAGAAACAACTGCAGAACATTTGCTACAGTTGATCATTTACCGCTCCCTTTTCTGGCTTTAACACTCTCATGTCCTCCCTCCTGAAGACTGGGTTGCGTGAACAAAATGCACCTGAGTGAAGTTTTGCCAGTACCTTTTGCACAGCATCCCTTCAGAGCGCGCTTAGCATCACGAATATAGAGAGCAGAAAAGGACAATGTTCTGCTTGGTGCTGGTTCTACAGCGTAATTGGAGAACAAATGTAAAATTTATTTTCCAAAAGAAAACAAATGCCAACGTCCAGTGGCCAGAAATTCGAGCACCACAGGTTGAAATTATAAATTATAATTATAGTACAGGGAAAATGCTCCCCTCAGACTGTAGAAAAGGAGTAATAACTTTCCCTGCCACTGCTCAGCCAGGTTATCTTTGAATAGGTAGAAAATTATTTTCTTAGGAGAGATCAAATATTTAGATTATTTGCATGCGTTTCCCCTATTGATAGCAGATGATCACAGAGGGCAAAGGTGAACAAATGGATTAAAAACAATACTGCACAAGTAATGTTGCATGCACTAGTATTACATGCTTCATTGCATCTTTGGTTATTCATTCTTTACACCAATCCTCTGGGACGAAATCAATGAGACATTTTACGTTATGCTTCAAAGTCATCATAATTGTTTGTTTGGAAGCAATATTTCTTTTCCCCTTTTGTCAACCAAGCAATTTGCTGAAGTACCCAATTTTGTAACAACAGACAGGAATAGAGACAGAAGCTTTTTAAAAATAATAATTTGAGGAGAGGAAAACCTGAAAGTGACAAAACCACATGCTGGAGTGCGGGGTTGTTTATAACACGGAACTCTCCCCAAAGGAGAATCATAATGCAAAAAAAAAATTCCCAGTAGCACTAAGTTCAAAATAACATCAGCATTAAGCATTATTTATAATATCTGTGTGACAACAAGGTGTCTGCATAATTAAAGCACCTCAGAAGATTTGTTCAGCAAGACATCCCACTGTCAATTAGCTGCTTGGGTGGTCAAGTCTTTGCATAAAAATGCTGAATATTATTTCTTATGAGAAGAGCTGCACTGTCCTTGACCCCTTCCGTCTTGCCAATGGATGTTGCTATGTTTTTTTGCACTGTATTGCCTGTACCTGAATCTGTGCTTTTCCTGAATCCCTGAGTTGTAAGGACTACCATTTAAAAACTAATTGGTATGATGTTTTTATCTGTATTAACATCCAGAAGCCCTAAGAGAGGTTGCAAAGCAAGTGTTTCCAGACATGGTGCAAACCCTTGGGTCACAAGCTTCTCTTCTAGTGCTTTTCTTAAGATGTCAAAATGCTTTATTGTCAGCACCAGTCCATCTTGTATGTATGGGGACAAAGGCACACAGTAGAGAGGTGATTTGCTGTAGTCAGCCAGGAAGCCAGTAATATCAGTCAGGGAAGAAATGAGGCTTGAATATCTGGCAAGGCTTTGTCCATGCTGGCATGCCCAAAATTCTATAGTATGAGTCTAGGAAAAGCCATCTCAGGTCTATTTCTGCAGTCTGTGGATCTGAACCCACGGCCTCCTCACTAATTAAGAGATTATTCAGGAATGGCTATAACTGGAAGCATATTTAAAAAAAAAAAAGGCAGTAGAAGTATATTGTTAACATCCCTCTGTCAGAGAAAGATCCTCTGGGGATGCTACTTGGCTGCTTGTAAGTGTATTTAACATAAAGCAGAGATGATTGAAAAAAGTAGCTTGTAGCTCCCTGGGGCAGTTTGCCATTCACAAGGATATAGGACAGTGAGCAGTACTGGAAGGAGATGCTGCAGACAGCCATCTCCATGACGGCCCTGCAGGCAAGAAACTGCTTGTGTGTACTCTGAATATGATTTGATGATTAGATCCTTTAGCACTTGTCAAAGCCACTTATTTACAACCCTTATTAAATTATTTTGTATGCTCTAGTACAAAATAGTTGTTTATTCAGATTTGATGCAGAGACATTCATTAGTGGCCTTCTGTTGAGTTCAGTGGGCTTATCCCACGGATGATATTTGCATGTATTCTGTAAAATAGGTAAGTATTTGACTAAAATTAGCCAAATCCTCCAGAGCCTAATGGAGCACTTATGGGCTCTGGCAACTTAACCCAATGTTTAATTTGCACTAATCTAGCCAAGACTACAGAAGCATGAAATATACTCTACAGGGAGAGCACTGCTCTTTGAAGTTAGTGGCTTAATTCCCATTGTCTCTGATGGGAGCAGAACTGGGTTTTATGTGGCATTTACTTCTGTTATAGTAGACAGCAATCTTTTTACATATGAATTAATGTGGCCTGTATTTGGGGAAATTCCAGTCTTCTGAATTTACAAAAATCTTGTTAACTTCTGGGAGAGCCTGTGCAGCTGTACTTATGAGTTCTGCTATTTTGCATGTAGATATCATGGACTGAGAACCTGCTGCTTTCACTTCTGTGTGTGCATGCATGCACAGACAGCTGACAAACTAGCTAGCTGGTAAAAAAAAAAAAAAAAAAAAAAAAGGGGGGGGGAGAAAAGGAAAATAGCTCTGTGTACAGCAACATGAAGTCAACTGACACATAATCCAATCTATTCTTGAGGTCGATTCTGTAAGTACCAACAATTCAAAATGGATTATTTGATTGGGTTCACCTTCCTTCGGTTGCTCACAGCTTTGAGGTCAGCTTATCCTCTGCACTGTGATGGTCTCGGGCAAGTCCGCAGTGATGTTTGCTGGCTGCAGCTGTCCCGGCTGGGCAGGGGCCTGCAGCCAGCAGTCGGCAGCTGGAAGTGGTTATGGAGCTCTCTGTGTGCAGTTCCTCAGCCAGATAAGTGACTGTTTCAGTTTATCCTTTTGACAGGAGCAGAGGTTTTCTATTTTAGACGGTCACAAAAGGTGAGCACGTAGTGTTTAGGGGGAAGGCAGCTCAAGCAGTGATCTGGGCACTGAGAAACAGGGAAAAGGAAGAAAAAGTCTTTGAAATGATCCCACTTAACCGCCAAGTAACTATTATCATGGCACAAACCCAAATTGATATGCTGCCTCCACAACACTTTGATTCACTCCTGTAGCCAGGTGCTAAGAGTGCCTGTAATAATACAGGGTGATACAACAGAGAAGCACGTAGAGGGGGCAAGCAGGCAAGACAGTCAGAAAGCAAGCTGTCTACTGTGCAGGCAAGGCAGATACTTCAAAGGGCAAGGAAATCTTTTTCAAGGAAGTTCTTGTCAGGAGATACACTGGAGTTCCCTGTGATGTTAATACCCACTGTTACTACTTTCTCCCACTAAAAGGAACTTTTGTCCTGGTGAGGAGACGTTCCCCATGATGAGGTGACAAACTATCCCTGATTCTTTCTGTTTTATTTCAGTTACTTGCACATTTCCTGCTTTTCTAACCCATGGCCGCTACTTCTTGACAGTTCTTGTGAACTGACAGTTCACAGTGGCAGAGCCACTAGTCTCAGTGTAGAAGTACAGAGAGGTGCATGAAGAGTTTATTTTAGTCCTAAGAAGCAACATAGATTCCCACGCTTTGATTCTTTCCCTTAATCCATCCAAAACCTCAAGCATCTAGCAAGGCTGTATATAAAGAAGAGGGACTGCTGTTTTCTGTCTGCATCTTAGTTTCAACACTTTCTGCCAGTGAATGCTCACAGCAATCTACTACTAAGGAATCACTACTGCTTTTAGAATTTCCCAAGCCTATTACCTCTAGGCTACATTATAATAAGCCACTATCATCTATTACTCCAGCAGTTTCTAGTATTTACCTTAACAGCTCTCAAGTCACACCTGCCTTTCTTATACCTAAGGTGCAGCTCGAGGCAGGTGAAGCAAAATCAACATAGGGAAATCCTAGAGCTGCTCTCTTTCCTCCCTCTCACTGCTAAGCTAACATGAGAAGGATTGCTGTGGAAATGGATGAGGCAAAGTCTCATTCAAGAAAATACTGTGGGCAGGTGATAGGGGAGATGTGGTCATGGGAATGCTAATGTATCAGCCCTGCTCTGCAACTGGTCCAACCCCCATTGCACTGAGAAAATTAGTTTGTATTTGATTCTGCTGATGTAGCAAACCGAAACAGCAAGTCAATTTATGGTAGAGGATGGAGAAAAAGAAGTGACCTCGTTTATTAATCCTGGGAGAGGCAGGACTATATTAACCAAACCTGCATCCTCCGTGAATGAATCAATTTACTGCTCACACCCTTATCTTGATTTCTGAGTCTCGCAGTGTGGGTTTGCACATACTGCAAACTTTCATGGTATTCAGATCCCTGATAGGATTTCCAGAAGAAAACGGACGGGATTCCAGTCTGCTCCTTTAAATCCCCACAGATGATCCATGCTTCAAACAATTTATGGCATGTAGTCAGTGTAGCTGACCGCTTTTTTTTATTATTACTATTCTCTTTATTTTGCATATTCTAAGGCACTTACTGTACCTCAAAGCCTTTTAAGAGAGTACATTTATCAGAGCGCCTTTGAGATGATTGTAACTACAGGAGAATCCTTTTAATTGGGAGATTGCATAATATGATATTAAATCCTAATGCACAGGAACAAAGAGAACAGAAATAAAGGAAATAACCTGCAAAATGAGAATGTCATGAATAAAGAAGGATCATAGCTAGATTATTGTTGTATTTCATCTTAACCTTACCAACACTTAATCTTTATCACATTTTATACTCTAAAATCTAAGGTTTCGGATTTCTCTGTCACCTTCTCATGCACACTTCAGTTGTATATATGCAGAACTGATTAACTGTATGTAAATATATCAGGTCAACTTGGGGTTTCCAGTGTCTGCCTCTGAGGCCTGGGTTACCACATGTTCAGGTTGACTCATTGAAGATATTATGGTTAACCAGTCCTTACCCTTTCCTCCTTCTTTTTCTGATGAACAAGTAAGTTTCTGCTAAAAACTTGGATTAAACTTCAGGAACAAAGCATAGCTAAAGTCAGCCTGAGTCCTACCTGATTTTAATGGATGTGTCATACTGCTACACACTTCTCTGCTTGGCAGCAGTCAAATACCTCCTCAGTAAGGCCCAGCCACTGAAAACATTTATCTCCACAGGTGTGGCTTCCAATTAATACTGTCCCAAAATAGATTCCAAAGAATGCATTAAAAAAACCCACACTTAATTCTACTTGTAAAGGGACCCAGCAAAAACAGTGCTTACTGACTGCAGAAAAAACACTTTCACCTTCATCATACTAATTAATCCCTGTGGAGTCCTGCAAAATCTCACCTTTATTGGTGCTATTATTCCTACAGTGTGACTGTACCTAGATGCTAACCTGTACAATTATTCTGCACTAAATGACCAGTGCTGCTGGGAAGTAGAACTACCATTGTTTCAGTGTGAAATGGTCCTAGAAGCTATTGCTGCTCTTTGGATGTTGTTATAAACCAGAGGCTTGAGGAGCTTGGTTGTGTGTGAGGGACTGACTTAGGACAGCAAAATGCAGGGAATCTGAGAGAAGCTGAAGGCCTCTGTTTGAAATACAAAAGGCAATTTCTGATATTTGCAGTGTAATGTTTGTTGTGACAAAGAGATGCAGCCATGCAGATTATTTCTAGGCGTTTTCTTTCCTCACCTAAAATCATCTAGCACTAAAATCATCTAAATTTCTTTAGATTTCTTATTGTTTAAAAATTTTAGCATATGAGAAATATCATTTTTCCTTCAGAAGGACTGAGGTGCATTGTCTTATTGTGAGTAGGGGAAAGAGTCCACCCAAGGAAAGGAAACATCCAGGATCTGGCTGACTTGGAGACACTATGGAGGAAACTGTTAGGCCTGCAGCAAAGCTTAGCTGATTCATTGCCAAGAAACCATATTGCCTCCAAGGTATACTGATTAGGTGGATGGACCTTGGGTGTCCTAGAAAAATGAATTATTCCATAAATTTAAAAAAAAAAAAAAACCTCCAAAGTAAAATGTGAAACATTCCTCCTGTATTGTATATTGTTCCTAAAGAACTCATACACATATAAACCACTGATGAAGCCTTGGTGACACAGTGACTTCCTGGTCACTTTACAGAGCTGATTTCTAGTACCATAATGACAGAGTGAGACAATAAAATCTATTTTTTGAATAATTCTTAATATTTTTTTTTTTTGCTTTTGCATGCTCAAATTCAATAGGTTGTATACATGATTATAATGACTGCACCAAATACACTAATTCTGACGTTTTTTCCCTTCAAAATCAGATATTCCTGAAATACCTATGCACTTTCTTGTCCATGCAAGGGCAGGAAAGATCTGTTCTTAACAGGAATGGAGTTTTACACCTGCCCAGCAGAGATCAGTTCAAGTGGTAGCTGTCTCGCAGAAGCTGGTGGCATATAAGACCACACAGAGCACCAGCTCCCTGCTGTTAGGGCTATTTCAGAAACGTGTCCCTAAGACTGTTGGGAAATTTTCCAGCAGGCCCATCAATTTGCAACTAATACAAGTTTGATGAATGCCTCTTAGCCCTAATTTGTTTTTATTATCATCATCCTCCTTGACAAGTACTGTGTGGTGTAGCGGAGATAATGGATTTCCAAATCCCTGGGTTCAGTGTCATCTCCATGGCACAGCTCTAGGTTCAGTCATACAAATGCACCTGCAAAGCACATGTTAAATCACCACATGAAAGTTTTTGCTGGCTTTAGTCAAAGTTTCAAAGCAGTACCGTATGACTTCTGCTATTCAACTGCAAGTGCAACTAGATAATGTATCAAATAGTCACAGCGCATTGTTCATAACCAGTAATGGAAGTTTATGAGAAATAATCCTCATGTAAATGTTTTAAAATTGATGCAAATAATCAATCTGGAAATCAGAATTCATGTAACACTTAGCCAGGGAACAGATTACATCATTCACATAAATTAACACGTAATGAATATGAACACTATGACTGCTCTCAGTCAGTGTGAACGATGTGAACAGAACACGCAGAAATGTGTGCTGCAGAAATTTTAGATCTGAAATATTTTCAAGCTTCTCTAGCTCTTAAAATGATGCCACGAGTGTATATGAGTTTGTGTGATTTTGTTGCAGGAGTTTACCTTAATGGGGTGCCATTGTCTGAGAATGTCGGTGATTGTCACCAACATTGTTCCTGCTTTTGTCTCACTGAGAGCCAAAAGAAACAGAAAGTTATAGAGTCTGAAATCACTCCACTGTCAAGCCTGGCTGCATTATAGTGTTTTGACCTGGAAAATAGTTTCACATCAATTAGCCCTTTTCAAGATTTGGAAAACGCTCTCCATCCGTGTTGTTTTCCTGTCATACTTTGTAAGGGTCACAGTAGTTTGTTTTCAGTGAGATTTTAGGCAGAGTAAAAGAGGCATTGTTTGCAAAATTACAGGGTTTTGCAATCTATGAAAGTTCAAAAGCTCTGGAAAGGAAAAGGATACTTTAAGTTTTTGAAACGTTTGAGGGAGTTGTATATGTATTATCTAGGTATGTATGTGAACGTGGCGCTTGGTTATTTCATATCTGGATACTGGATGCCTGCTTCTTCTAAGTCTAGATGTGTCTAGTTCATATTTATCCTACTGGAGCCATTAACACTATGTTAAAGGAGTGTTTTGTTTTTTTTTTTAATTTCTTGAGTTCTGCAGGAAAATAGTTGTTACACATTGTAAACATAATGTGGAACATATTTAATGTGCAACTTTTTATAAAACTTTTAAAACATCTTTCTTTTTAACTGAAATTAACCAAACTATTCTAGTTTGTTGCTTAAAGTTGCAAGAGAATTTAAAGATATAGCATTAGTACTACATTTAGGTCTCTGTTGGAGGTCTCCAATTCAGATAAAGTTACCTGTTTGCATAGAATTCTCACAAGGCAGCTCTTGGGGCTGCAGTAAAGTATAAACTCAGTACTCTTAAAATTGAACAGGACAGCATCCATGAGCTGGTCAGCACATATAGCAGAAGGTAGGAAAGTTAGGAGGAGTGTGTGACATTTCTTTAATAATGTATCAAATGTGTATGTTCTGTAATGATAAGTACTTCTTTGAGAGAATACTTAAACGATACTACTCAGCATTTGTCTGCCACCCTTTTTCTTAAGCTCTCCTTTTTAAAAAACTCTTAAGAAAGCTCTTCCATTATTAATTGTAGTCATGACTCTGCAAACCCAAATGTTCTGATTAGGGAACTTTTTCACAAAACTTCTGGGAAATCTCAGTGTCCTCCACCACATATCTTTCGTAATGCCCCGTACTTTGCAAATTTAGTATTAAGAGATCAAATAGCAGCCCAAAGCCATTCAAGGTAATTGAATCCCATGATTTGGGACCAGGTGTACAAAGATGTTCAGACTAATTATTTAATAATGAAAACAATAACAAGTGTAGTTAAATCTCTTGCTGATTTTCTAATGTTTATTAATTTAGGCACCTGTGTCTTCTGCACCGCTTTCTTCTAAATGCTTACAAGGATACGCACAGCATATAAATTTACAGAGTATGTGATTACCTTGATACACGCTCCAGGTGCTTAAGTGATTAGAAGAGCATTATTATTTTAATTGTTATATAGAATCCATTCTTATGAGTCTGCTTGTCGAATAGATGTTTTGGGTCCAAGATAGATGTCAAGGTGCAGATTTTTCATTAAAAACGCACTCTGCCATTTTCTATTACCTCTTTAGATATCTTCACTTAGGAAGTATCCCCCACATTTTCCTTAAAAAAAAAAGGCAAATACAACATTCATAAATAGTTATGATAAATTAAAAACATCAGTACCTCACCGGCAGAAAAATTATTTGCCCTTTCAGTTGTGTAATATTACTTCATTCTGTTTCCTATATGCAAACAACACTGAAGAAACTTTGAGAGAAAGGAGGTTTATAATTAATATGACAAATCAGCAACATAATCTGCTCTAAATCTGTTTTTTATCTTCTTTTCCAAGGGCTTTGGATGGTAGTGCAGATGTTAAATCTTGCACATTTCTTTCCCTTTCTCTTGCTTCACTGAGCTATCTATAATATTCTAATTACTTTCTATACCTTCAAGGCAATCCCCATTATATTATTTTATTTTGTTAATGCACTTCCTTAAAGAAAGAAAACTGTAAGTAGTGCACTTGGGAAAGGGTAAAATGACAGCAAGATTAGACTTCTTGGTGTCCTCTCTTTTCCTTTTCGCCTTTTTCACTCCCTTCACAGTGACTAAGTAATAACTACTGGAAAGAATAATTTTACGAGAGGGAGTTACCTGTTGTTCTTTATTTGGTCCCAATACTGTTAATTAACAGCAGATATGAGGTCCTGTAAAGGTGTTAAAATATAACAATATCTTGTTTTGCCATCTACTTTACTCTGCAAACAGAATTCTTATACTATTATGAAATGGGCTGTTTTAGCTTTGAAGTCGCAAGAAAGAAGTATGAAAATAGCAGAATAACAACACGATTTATCAGCATGAACAAAATAAATGGATGGTATTAACTGTATCATTCCGGCAGTCTCCACAGCAGTCCTAATGCCTTAACAGAATGTGTGAAAGTAAGTGAAATGGCAGCATGATTACACTGATTACAGTGGTTGCAAATATGTTAGGCTACATTCATGCTTCAGTGCGGCCGTAATTATACTTCAAAGAAATGCTGTGAGCAGGCTACTTCATTCTTATGGCATCCCTGCTGCTTGTTTCCTCTTATTTTGTTCTTAGCGTCATAGGTCCCAGTCCTGCAGACACTCACTTGTAGGTGTTGTCTTTGTTTCACTGGTGGAAAAAATCCCATTTTGTGCATATCAGTGGTACTGACTGTCTGTTGGGTTGTTTTGCAGCTTTTGTATGCTGCTATGTAAGTGCCTTCAAATGACAGGCTTGGGTATGATTTAATACCAGTTCTAATCTCTTACAGAATAACACTATCGAGCTTCCTTTAAAATGGTTGGTAAAGAGTATGGGGAGTATGGCTGCTCAATATTGAACAGTTGTCTTCTCCACCTTGCCCCTAGGTATCAGTGCTGAGGGGAATAAATCCAAACCTTTGTGATTTGTCTTTGATTAGTGCTGCCACATGCTGCAAGCAATACTGCAGGAAGAAAGATGAGTTTATTGCTGTTGTTTCTCACTTCCCATTGGCAATGCATCGCAGTACCTAGCCTGAAGCTCTCCATTATATTTCCTTTAAGAAAAAGTATAGAAAAGAAAAATACATTTTGATGTGTCTGCATTTTGTCTGCACTTCAAAGGCACTGACATTTTACAGCCACTTTTTTTTTTACATCCCCTCAGATAATGATGTGACACGATAAGGACAGAATACGGAAGCAGGGGTGGTAGTGTCTGAGGGAGGTATAAGGGTTCCTCTGATTTCACTTCCATGCCTCTTGCTTTCCTCATCGTTACTGCTGGCAGTGGTAAGGCAGTGTTCCCCTTACTGTCTGGACTTTGTTTCTGTGATTTCTCACTGTGCCAAACTCTGATTTGCATAAAGTTCTGTGTATGCCACAGCTGAGTACAAGCCTGCATGATCCTGATGTGGACCTCAAGCAAGTTTAGCTCAGACACAGGCTCAAAGTGTACTGCAGAGCAAGCAACAAAGTCTGAATCAAAACCGAAGAACCCACTCATAACAAAGAAATGTATTTACTTGTTCTTTACCAAGAAAAATCACATCTTAAGCTTGGCTCTCCTTGAGGCTGAAGTGCTACTAGAAAAGATCTAAGTACTATTGTTGTGATAGAGGAAAGGAGGTTGGGAATGCCAACCACAAAAGGGATGAAAAGCCAAATCAAGGAACACCCAGGATATTTCTGTGACCTTGAATCTAGGCAGAGACGCAGGAACCAGAAACTACAGTTGAGAAACAAGCAATCTTTCAAGGGGCAGATAGGGCAACCACTGTACTTTGGTCTCTCTGATCCATACCCTGTTTCAGTAACTTCATTGGGTACTCAGAGAGACTGTGACCCATTTGTGTGCATGGATGTGTGCATGTTTTTCACAGAACTGCAGCTCAGACAACGCTGAGGATTTTCTGTATCCTCCGGCAGCAGTCAAACCAGGTGAGCCAAAACCAAATCTCCACCTTCCTGAGTCAGGAGGAGGGGAGTTAAGTATGTCTTAACTGAAAGTCACTCTTTGCTTGTCACACACTGATATATGAAGGCAATCGCTTCAGTGTGCGTTTAATTACAGTATTGTAATTAGCAGGTTGCAAGAGCAGATGCAGAGGGTCTTTTCATAGAGCAGGCTCTGATAGGCCATGCAAACATCTCAAAAAGAAAAGGGCAGAGCAATGTCACATTGTAATGCAGCTCTTTGTGCCTGGAAAAGAGGGTTAATTAGCTGATTGCTCCACTCTTCATCTTCATTTCTTAAGGTGGAGGGAACATTGTACGAAGGGGACTAATTTATCTTCATGAGTTTTAAAATTAGCAAATAGCACTCAATCCTTGTTCAGTCTGGCTCTGTTGCTGGGCCTGATGCTGGGGCAGGGCCTGATGAAAAAGGGAACAAAAACTCCTTGAAGATCTTCATTCAGTCTGAGGAAAAGGAGAGAGAGACAGTATTTGAGAGAGGTTCACCATAGCAACTAGAGCTGTCCTTCATATCATTTCTTGTCACGAGAGAGCAGTGATGATTCTGGGTTAATGCTGCATGCAGGGACTTGTAAGGCACCTGTACTTCCTCAGCACCTATTAACCAAGTTCATTTTTCAAAGTATCCTTTAGTGCTTTGTGGCAGCAAATGGCAGAGAGGTTACCCAGATCAGCTCACTTTCAGATGAGGGTAACTCTTGGAAGGCTTTGAGGGTCAGTCAAGTTCAGAGCTGTTTGACAGGGAAATTGTGTCACTGCCTAATGACAAGCAAGGTGAGGATTTTACACTAGATTAGATGTGGTTTCATGTCCTTTAAGAAAACTGTGAAAACTATGGTGTTAGCTGTGTGGATGGGAGTACAGCAACGCTCATCTTGCAAAGCGTGTCAAACAAATGTTAATCATTCAGGAATTATTTCTTTCTATAAACAAGGAGATATAAATTAATCTTTTCCTATTAGGGAACTTCATACCTCGTTGTGTTCTTAAATTATTATCTAAGTTAAGTGTTAGGTCCTAGTGTTTGTATTTATTGAAGTTATCTATTTAAGAGATTAAAGTGCACAGACTTTTTAATTGTGCTTCCAGAAGTCAGTACAAATTGCACATTTAATTATTGTGTACTTAAAATCTGATAATCATAGAAAATCAAATACACAGCTTGGTTGATTCAGAAAATATTTTTAATAGGGCACTATTAAATTATAGAGTTAAACATTATTAGATATATTTATTCATGAGAGATAATTTGATATGTAACAAAATAAGCCAATACATGGTGTAACCTCTTGCAGTCTAATTTTCATGGATGAGCTCTTGCATATTTAATATCCTTTGAGGATATATTTTAACCTAGACTAATTACTGCTTTCCTCTTATTTCTGTTCAGTTTGACATAGACTGTTGGCCAAAATAATGTAATATTGTTATTACTGAGCAAATTAAGTAAATCGAGCTTATTTAATTTGGAGTCATTGTTTATGCTGTAAAGGGCCTGATGCTGGTTATGACAACACACATCATACAGAAACAAAAAATAGCTATGAATAAAGGACTAATATGTTAAACATAATCTCTGTAAAGAAATCTTATTCACTTTGCATGCTGAAACACCATCAGAAATATTTTCTATCTTTGAAACATTTAAATAATATCTTTCTCATATCATCCTAGTACAGTTGTTGAGAGAAGCAAAGTAAGAATTTAGTGGTGATATAAGTTATTATTACATTATTAAGACAATTAAGCTTAAAAGACTTAAGATACCTAGAGAGCTTGTCAGAAACTTTCAAGTGAGAATACGTTAGCACAGAGATTTTGCACTTTTAAATAGATTAATTAATTGAGAGCCTGTGTCACGGCTTTGATATATACATTAATTTTGTGTCTCAGAAAATTTTTAATGAGTCAAGTCTTAATTTTGTTCTCAGTGACATCCTTGTAAAATGTACTGATAGGACAGGTTATATGTTTATACGTTTTGGTATAATGCCAGTACTGTCAGTTGGCTTAAACAGATCAGTTGTCTTGGTTCATCAGCCAAACATCTTGCTGCATTTTGCTTCTTTTGTTCATCAGTTTTTTAGCATATTAAAGTTTTAATAGGTCTTTTTCGGATGAAAATAATAAATGTTAAAAAGAGTTAGAAAATTTACATTCATGTAACTTTAATTTGAATTTGATGTGATAGTTATGATAAACGCTAGACTGAAAGTTTTCTAGAGTTCAGAACTATACAGCAATCTGAAAGATATAATATCTATTTTAATCACGTCGTAATCCATTGGTAAGTTTTTCAAGTTCCCTTTAGTTTCATTTTATTTGGAATTTTTATTGCATTCCTCTTAGAATTATTACATGTATTAAATCTCATACAAAAGTTGCTTTATAAAGGTTAGCATCTTGGTCAGTCTTTTATGACTGCTTGTGATATTCATGGTCTTGTAACAAGACACAGCCTGAATGCTGTAATCAGTCTTTATCAGAATAAGATATGGAAGTATTTTCTGCAAAACCATCGAATAGTGCTCCATCTGGAAATATTTTATGGGCTCATTGAGACTGACGTGCTGTAAGACCATGGTTAAGACAGGAAAAGCGTTTGCAGAGACCACCATCAGTTTCCTTTTTAAAAAAAAAAAAAAAGCCAGAAAGGGGAGAAGGGGGAAATATATAGCCAATGCATTTGAATGCAGCTCATCACATAAATCTTCAGAATTATCTGGCTATTAGTAAAAGATGGAAAGTGTAAAGTCACTGAATTTCACAAGATGTGTTATCGTTAAAGACCAGGTATCTGCACCTACTGTTGTATTTTGGCCTTTCTAACAGGCATTCCTGATCTCCAGGTTTAATTTATGTTGTCAGTGCCCAGTTCATAACAAGATGTTTCCAATGATTTAGCCTGTAAATGAACATCTGCCAATCTTTTCTGGAGCCATAAGCATTTAGCCTTTTCAAACTGATATTTTTACTTCTGTCAGAAGCCTTCTAATGAGCTGGGATTATCTGAACTTTTTTTTTAAACAAAAGCAAAGTCATCCAAGTAATCTGCTAATAAATAAAAGATCAGGAAATGTATCAAATATATTTATGATCATTTAAATGTATAATTGCACATAAAACTACAGACAGACTGATCTGATACTGGATCTAAAATAGGTGAAAAACAATAAGTGTAAGTGAGAAAGAAGAAAGAAATATGACAATGGGAGTATTTTATGGAATCCAGCCTTGGATAGAAGTTCATATGGAAGATATATTACATTAAGGAGGAAAGATACTTTGACTTTATTGTTATGGAGTTAACATGGTCCCACTACAGTAATGAAATATCTTTAGAGCCATTCATATCCTGTGATTTCAAGCTTACAAACTGAGTGGATGTATGTTTGATTGTATCCATTCCTGAAAAGGTTTATTTTTCTCAAATGAAAAAATCTCAGGATTAAACTAGATTGTGAATGCACTGAAAACTTCCATTATTCTCCAGAGAGCATCAAAATTTCTTCTAACAATTCATTTGGAAGACTTCATCATAATGCTGCCCTCACGATGGAGTTTTACAGCAAAATTACCAGCTGCCTTGGTGCACTGAATTTGGTGGGTTGTTGGTGGTACCAGTTTGCTCTGATTTGCCTGTTGCAGTAAAAAAAATACAAACTATGAAATGATTTGGCTGCCCAGAGCTTGTGGTTGGCTGTGCTGGGGGCTGACGTTGAAGTCACTGCCACAGCTGAGAATACGAAAACAAACTTGATATAATTTTCACAAATTCACCAATTAACATCTGTACTAGGAAAAATGTACTTCCTGTGCTAGAAGTGAAGAATCCTTTCTCATTATCTATAGTGTATTTAGTAAAATATCCCATAATCTTCTGCTGAGAAAGAGATGGACTTATCCTTGCCTGATCATCAGACTGCACAGCTCATCTGTTTTTGAGTGCCTCATGTAAAAACACAAGCTGAGTCCTCACATAAGCTCAGTTGGCTCAGAGATATGCACTAATACCAATTCCCAATGCCTTTTTCATCTATCAGCTAATAGGAAAGTAAATTTTTGTCTAATTCAAAATGATGCTCCTTCCTTTGCAGTTGTTTGCTCAACTATTTTTCTGACTGATCTGCTCAATAGATGAATGTGCAAGGAGATGGAAAACTTTGTCTTTCAACATGAAAGAATACCAATGCACTGTGAAGAGCTGTTTCTAGCTCACTTCACTGTGTTGCTTCCCATTGCTGCTAATTTCCTAAAACTGGCCACCAGGTCAGCTTCTACCGTGTTCGATGATGCATGCTGTGGTATCTGGGAAGGCCCAGCAACATGCCAGGGGCAGTAGGGATTTACAAAGACTTTGTTCTACAAATAAACTACATTACATGGTAACAATATGCAAAAGTTTTAGAAACTTTATATTGCTGTTTTCATTATCTGTATGCCTTGTTCAAAGTGCACACAGTAGTTCTTCCCAGAGCAGCTGAACTAGTAACATATGCATTATTCTGTGTAGATCTTGTGGGATCAGCTAATTAACCACTAAAGACAGAGAACCAAAGCATATTATACTTCACTGACACCTTGCATGAAGCAGCATCAACATTCAGATATATTTGGTAACCTTTTCTTGTGGGTATTTGGCACCTGGTCTTGTGAATTGGTATACGTAGCAACATTTTTCCTCATATCTACTAAAAATAACAACATGAATTCTAAGAGGTTGTCAACGCATTACATCCCAGGGGAGAATTTTGCTCTTCTCTCATTTATCCAGGCATGTGTAGAGGCTTTTGACCCATTTAGCATAGATAAATGACCCATGATGTGAAATTTCCCAACAGTTTAATAATGCATTTAACTCAAAGTGACACTTGCTTGCAGCTGCCTTAAAGCAGTTTCCAGGCTATATATGTCTCTTTGAAATGATGTATGACAAGTAGGAAAGCTTCCTTGATAGAACCCCAAATCCCATGGGTGAGTAACAAGAAAATCCTTTTTAGATTGCCAGCAGCAAATTTATACTTTGCAAGTCTTTATTTAATTTTATCTGTTTTTCAATATCATTTACAGTTATGACCATTAGTCTAAAGCTCACAATAACTTCTTTACAAATTATTTTTTCCTCACAGTAATGCATTGTAAAGGATTTTATTGATCCCATTTTTTTTCACAAAAACCAGAAGTAAAACCCTTGCCTTACCACTAAAAACTGTTTTTGTAATCCTCATACTAACTTTGTTAGCCAAAATTCTATTACTTCTGCAAATCATGTAGTGAAACAGAAAGCTACGTTCTATGTCAGCTTTAAATCAAGAAACTTTCTTAATAAAACTCCCTTACATATTTAGACAGAGGTCTGAATTATAGCCCTTAATTTTTACTTGCAGAGTTTTAAAGCAGTCATGATTGAATTTGTGGAAAGGTCTTTATTAAATCTGTTTCTGTAGTGAACAGCCTTCCATAATATATTTGATAATATTAGCAAGAAAGATTTAAGAAAGCAAGAAGAAACATTAGACTTGGGAAGTCAAACAACTTGAAGGAGGCAAATGAATTTATTTAGCAACATTTACTTATAATAGTAGAAGTCACACTCAAAATCAGGCCTTGTGTTGTCCTGAGCCATTCAGTGTCAATAAATTTTGCAGTGTCCCAAAAATCTACAAACAGAAAACCAAGTTTGTGTCAAAAGTCCCCCCAAAACCTGAGTAATCCACATAAAAATATAGCAGGAAGAGACTTGTGTCCACAAGGAAAGGTTAATGTGGGAAGAGGGAGAAAAGAGAAAAAAAAAACCAACCGGAGACAGCCACAAGCCAGATGATTAGAACAAAAACTCGGAGTTCACAGGATGTTTGTTACCTAGGACTCTGATCATTTTTCTGCTCTGTTGCTTCCTTTTTCCTCCAAGCTTTTATCTGTCTCGTGTTTCTCATCCCCAGTGACATTCACCTTGCTTACCTCTCCTTGCAGGATCCCCAGGCTCATCAAGGCACGGCTGTTTAGGGATACTTTTTGTTAGGTGTTTGTACAGCGTGCGGAAAAATTTGGCCCTGACCCTCAATTTGTAATACAGATGAAAAAATAATGGGGTTTAAAAGTTTACTCCAGCGGCTCTAACTGAGCCTGGAAAATGGTAGTGGAACAAAATATCACAGAAGAGCTGTCTCCTATGTTCGGCACAAAGGCTATTCCACTTGCTGCTTTCCTATTCATAGCATTTTAAGCCCATCTCCTGTGCTCCATTGCAACGTAAAGTCAAAGAAGTAAGCTTGAATCACAGAGAGTATTTTTGATTTAGATCTAAACATGGCTCATATTTGATTTCTGCTGCCTACCGTGCTGAGAAGCACGTGAAGCAGCCTACCTGAAGTTTGTTCAGAGGATGGTAGACTCAAAAGTGTGTGAACATGGCTGTGTTAGGCCTTGCACAGTAACTGCAAAATAATTGGGCACAAATGGCTTGAGCTAACTTTAACTGTCAAACCAGAGTTTGACATCTGTGCCTTCCGTCTGGGGAAGAGCATTCCAGAGGGGACTTTGGGCAGCCCGGCACTGGCACATCTTTTGAATGTGGTGAGCCACGTTTTGGAGAGTCCTCTCTTTTGGTATGAAGGTGAGATAGCCAAAGTGACTAACATGTTCTAACAGGGCAGAGAATTCCTACCCTTAGATAATATGTCTCTGAAATACAAAGAAGCCTTGTCTCAACAATGATGTAGCTTATTTTATTCAGGGAGCAAAATAGTAATTAGAAATTGTGTTGCCAGAAAAACAAACAAACAAACAAACAAACAAAAAAACCCTTATTTGCTGACACAAAGTATGTATTGGCAGGAAGGACTGGATTGTAGAGATAGTCTTTCTAGCCTAGGCGAAGTCAACATCACAACTAACAGTACCAGTTGCCAGCTGCCTGTGCCTGACTGGCCACTGGAAGTGGGCTGCATCATGCCTCACCTTTGATGCAGAGTGAGTCTTCCTAGCTGGGGATGAGAACAACTTTTACAGTGTGAGCTCAGATAAGCCTGCTAAAAGGGTGAAGCTGCTGACTACCCTGTAAAAAGATGAGCGCAAGAAACAGCAGAAGTGAGGCAGGGAGCCTATATCAAAGTTAATGAAGAAGGCACAGGGTCTAAGGAAAGGAGAAAATTCTTCTAGGAGTTTGGGTTTGTATGAACTTAGAGAGATCAATTTGCTGCTGAACCATGTGAACTGAGCGACAGAGTTCATTTTGAGAAAGACATACAAACCAAAGCTTGCACAGCTAGTGCCTCAGATCAGAGTGACCTGATGAGCTGTACTCTGCAAGAGTGGAGCTCTGAGACTGCAATGCACTTAGAGCTCCAGCAGCAGAAAGCTATCTCATTTTGTAACACATCCACTTTTCAGGACATTTGTTTAGAAATTTCCTTCTTGTTGAATTAATTTAAAATAGCTTATTTTCCAGTAAAAGAGACAGATGTCAATTCATCTTCCTTTCTGCAATATAAAGAAAATAAGCAATATTTACACTTCAAGTTCCTCTTCATTCCTCTTCCCAGATACTGGGTTTATAAATATGAATGCATTTGAAAGAAGGCATGAGTATCACATTTCTCACAAATAATATCAGGTCTTAAATATTTGTGCCCAGCACACTGTTTCAAAATAAATAAAATCAACTTTCCCGACGAATATTTCTTGCAAGCTGCTTCTTTAAAATGCAAGCTTATTTGATTTAAGCTCTTTCACCAGTCATTGTTAATGAATAATTATTCAATTTTTCAAACTGAAACAGATAGCTTCATTTAGTATGATTAATGCTAATGTACAACTTCATTTGCATAATTACAAAATATAATAAAATAAATTCCAAATAGGAATCTTTGTTACTTCTGTTACCAAAGGCCTGGAAAAAAAAAAAAGACATTACTTTTCCAAATGACTGCAAAGCACAGTTACAATATTCTGTGACTAAAATTGAAAGGTAAAACTTTTTCATCACAATGGATTACACGGCTTTGGCAAGATAAAAGTTATATCTCTGAGACAGATTGAATTAATCTACTGAAAGTACGTATCTGCTGAGAGAGATATTCTATCCCTACTTTTAAATATTTGGAGCTGTTTTATGTGAAAATTAACCAAGATTCTTAATGGAAGAGGAATTTTGCCTAATAGAATGCATGGAATGTTTTTTACTTCTTAAAAGCTTAAAAAACTTGGTTCTCTTTGCAAGTTTCCAAGTACTTTTTACTGCTGTGAGGAGAAGGCTCACTTTCCATTCTGCGTGCTGCTTACTTCAGTGACCTAATGAAGGCACAGCAGACTTGAGAATGCAGTCCTTGTTACAGTTTTCATTTAATAGCCAATTTCCACTTTCTGAATATACTGTTTTGATTTCAGGTAAACTGCTGTGACACCAGAATGATTACTACCAGAAGCACCTCCCTGCAACTTGCATTCTAGGAGAACAGGTGATATTAGTCGTATCTCCTAATAAATCAGGGGGTAATACTGGGGTTCCATCAGGACTGTCTTAGCACAAAACAGCTCAGAAAAGGTGGTCTGGAGAATCAGAGCCTCGAGGAAATGCTGTGTTCCTGAGGCTGTTTGGCTTTTACTCTGTCAGTTCCTGAAATCAGTACAGACATGTAGGCAGTGATTAGCCAATAATTTTAGTAAGGATGCATGAGGCAGATTCGCAAATGGGAGGGACGGTGTAAATGAGGAAATGACTTAATAGATATGGCAATAGACAGCAAAAGAAAATGCTGTTCTGAGAAAGCTTGGCAATGTTTAGATGGATAATAAATGTAAGCAGAATGCAGTTGATTTGCTCCTACCTTGAAAAATGACTAAGTGTCCTTTTATATTTGTTCCTGTGTATGTCAAATAAGAGGGGGCTCTGTTCTTATCTCTTTCTGTAAATGAAGTGAGGATTTTCATCTCCAGGCTGTCAATTTACACTTTCCAGTAACATTTAAAGATATAACATTATTTTGATTTGCCAACATCTACAGCTCCAGAAAGCCACTCTTCTGGAATAAGGAATACTTGATTTTTTCCTAGCTATTATGTCAGAATTAATTAGCTTAAATGTTTCAGTAGTTAACATATTGAGGAATTCACTGAGGCAAATTGTGTCAGTCCCTGCATGTACGAATGTGACCTTGCACAGGGAGAAAGGGACTCTCCTTTTTTATTAGACTGTTTGGCAGGGCTTATACACAATCCTAATCATTGCACCTAGAGAATAAAGGATTATTCAAGGCTAGTTTAAACTGAAATACTTGACAAAGTAGGATCAGACACAGGCCGGTGAATATGGTTCCATAGGCTATTTAGAAGAAAAGATATACAAAGATAACATAGCTAACTGAATTGCAATGGGAGAGGGAATGAAAGTAAGTTGAAACATGTCTAAATTTGCCTTGCAGTTTGAATACTTTCACTCGTGGAAAATGAAATAGCACAGCGGATGCCCACAGATGCTAAGGACAGTGGATTTATGTCCTGGATGAGTAAGTGCTTCCTAATACTTGTCTTTCGTGAAGATAAATTATTAAGCAGGGATATAATATGAATCTTGAATCTCCAGCAATTTTCCCTCCTTTGAAGTAGATACAACCTGCACCCAATATTCTAATGAGTCTTATTTGTAATATCTGATTAGCACTTTTATGGCTGGCTGATTGTGACAGGAAGGTGCAAGCACTGTGAAGAGATTTGAATCGAGGCTTTCATTAAAAAGGTGAAACTTCCACAGACATTTTGCTGGTGAGACGGATAAAGGCATACTGAGATGGGGTCCTACAAATGCCATATTGGCTCAGAGCAGATTAACAAGGGCCAATTAACCCTGTCTTGCTACAGGCATCAAGTCTAGCAAGAGCTTAGCTTAGCTGCCTGCTGAAAAAGAGGACAAAGAAAAAAATCTCCATGGTAGCTAGGGACTGGAAACAGCTGGATGGTTACATGTGTCTCCCATCAGATGGCTGAGCTCTGGGGAGATGGGCTAAATAACCATTAAATAGAAAAAATAGGCCCTGGGACCAGTCCTTTAAAAAAAAAGTATTTTAAATCATTTTGTTTCTTTGTTTGTTTTACTCTTATTTTCGAATGATTTGCTCAGAAGAAGTGGAACTGATGAGTGTCTGAGGAGGAGGGCTCTGACACTCTCATGCTGGATGATGTGACCTGTGCTAGCTGGGCACCGGAGACTCTGAGAGTGGGGAATTGAGCAGGCTCTTCGGGGATGAAAACACTGAAGCAGATTGTGCCACAGAGCTTTCATGGCAATCTGCCTGTAAATGTAGGGAGTAGAACAATAATAATCATGGGGCTATGAGTTTTCAAATTACATCTTCCCAAAAAAAAAAAAAAAACCCCACAAAAAACCACCAAAGTACTGTTGGTTTTTTTTTTTTTTTTTTAATTCCCCAAAATAGGAGTCAAAGAAAACTATGCTCTTTGAATGGCTTAAAAGCTAAGCTGATCCTTGAAGCTTCAGTTTTCAGCTGTTAGATATGCCTCTAACAGTTCATTTGGGGGGATGTAGGAGATCTTGAATTGATCTAAAAAGTAGTAGCAGCAAAAAAAAAGCCCAGAAGTAACAGAACAGTATTTTGCTCTCTACGGAGATATTTCATGCAAGCCTATTGACGTGAAGTCTGCAGTCTGTTCATCAGTGGTTATGAGATTGAAAACATTACTAAATACGGGCTGAAATAGTAGCTACCTACAAATGCAGCATTTCTGGTGGAAAATGAGTGGGATTGTGATGAATATGTATGGGTTCCTAAAACAATGTGATTCATACATCATGATAATGCTAGGATGAAGGTAACTTGTGAGCCCTATGCCCTTTTTCTCTGCTGAATGCTACTAATAAGTTGAATTCAGTACTGACAGAAACAGGTATGGAGATTAAAAAAAAAAATGTGAGTGAAAAGTGCAAAAAGAATTTCAAAAAGCATTTTTGGACCCACATGAGGTCATCGATAGTCCCAACTATTACTTTTACATTATCTACCAAAACTGGAGGGCCACAGCGTAGCCCCTTCTGTGTGTGATAAAAGAATCCTGAGGACTTAGTGGTGGTCTCAGCAATTCAATGTGGAGCTCTGGGGCACACACGTCTCCCATTGGGTAAATTCACCAGCTGACAGTTATATATGACCTGTTGTTACTGACAGTGGTCACACCCTGAATCCTGGTAGTTCAATGGCTGCCTCTCAAAGTGATACAGTGTGAAGGTTACCTGCATCAAGACTGTGAGGCTGGCAGGAGGTAAGTGGTATTCCACTTCTGTTGGGTTGTGGGATTTCGTACAGTTTTAACTGATTGTCTTCCATGAAAGAGTAACCATCTCTACCAAAGCAGAGAAGCTGTCTGTATAAAATCTTTTGTATGGTGTATTAAGTAGTATCTTTTCTTGGTGGGAAACAACAGAAAATATTTTAAAAGTCAATAATTTTCATGTTCATAGAAGTTAATGGTATGAATGCTAATAACCTGGTATTTAAATCAGATTGGTTAAAGAAGTGCACAGCATGAGTAAGCTGAAACAGAGGATCTTGGTTGCTTGTTGAGATGATATTTCAGATTGTCCAAGTTCAAAGTAATGTGCAGATAGCACTAATTACTATTATCTCAGATGGTGGCTGCCAGCACAGGTAGCTATCCTAGTAGAGTGTGTAATATAATTAGCAGAATATCACCTTTTAGAGACAGACGTTTTTTTAGATGCAGACAAACATCATTAAAACAGGCCAGTCCCCACTTTTTTTTCTTTTTTTTTTAAGTATGTTTATTTAGCACAGGTATTTTGAGCCTGGGGAGGCCCAAATGGTATGGAGAGTTCCTAATTGGGCATTTGCCTATAAAAACCATTAACTAAACTAAATGTAGATTGAGCCTTTGAGATTAAATTGCAAGCATGGAGATCAAATCTCCACAGGCAAGTTAAAATCTACCAATTATTTAAAGGGTTTAATTAAGTGCAGATATTTCTGTAGGCTGATTTAGAAGGACATAACCTAACATTTGTAGCCAATAAAATGTAAGGAATAAAAGACTACTTTTTTTCCATTTATTTCTACCATAAAATGTATGCTGTAAACTATCAGGAACATCTGAAGATATTTCACAGGCAGCACCATCTGTCTTGTTGGCAGACTATGCAGGCAGCGTGGGTGGCTTAGTTACTTGCTTATGAATCTATGGCATCACTTGCTTAGTCTGCTAGATGGGGCTGCCCCTTCCTTGTTTGGAATGATTTCAACATCTTCTTTGGTTCTATAAGAGACTGTTCTCTCACTTTTTTTCTTCTTCTTTTTCCAATGTGGCTGCTCTGTACACCTGTTTAAAAAGGGAATGCTTACCAATAGAAGTAAGTCTCTTGGGCCTCCTCAAGAGAATACTTCTTGCATGTAAGTATTCTTCTGTGTAAAAGTCTGCAAGTTTTGAAAGTTTATTCACTCAGGGCACTTTGTAAGTAAGTCAGGATTCTAACAGGTACAGAAGTATTTCTCCTTTTGTCCTGTGTAGGAGCTTTTCTCTGAAAACACCTGCATGCCTGATGCTAGGATGGAATCCAGAGCAGGTTTTTCATTACTAACTTATCGCATACTTAATTGGTCCAAAAATTCAAGGCAGGCTCAATACCACTGACTGCAGTAACATCTGCACATGGCAGAGAGATTTGTCTGAGATGTGATTCAATGAGCTAATAATAGCCTTTGAGGAAAAGAGTTAAAGCAAAGAAGTACTGTGTGTGTCTGTATGCAAGAAATGAATGCTGTCAGAGATGTAATCTTATTAAATAGGTTCACTTGTTAGTCAAACTACAAACTTCTCAATATAGCTTATAATTTCTACATATTATTTTCATACATTATTGTAGACAGTTGGTAACAAAGTTTTAGGGCGTTTATCTTGGCTTTGAAAAAGAGCCAAAACCAGCGAGGACGTTATTTATGTATTGATCTGCGAATCAAGAATATAAAAGATCTCATCACATCACTTTATAGACAAAGAAAAAACATGTATTTAAAGGCTGGCAGCTTTTTTTTTTTCTTTCTTTCTTTTTTTTTTTTTTCCTCCTCTGAAATGTCAGAAAATAGTGAACAGAGTAGAACAGAATTGCAGTGTTTCATAAAAAGAGCTCAATTTCAGCTAATTTCCATGTTACACAGTGGAACACTCTTTACTCTAAGGAATACCAAAAACAACCTAGCAGTTCCTCCCCTGCAAAGATTAGAGATAATGAGGTAGAGAACACTAATCTACTATTTATTGAGAGGGGGGCCAATAACAATTAGTAACCTGTAAGTGGGGGCTATAGCCTTCAGTGTTAGCAATGTGTCAATACAAGGTAGCATTTACACCCCAAATTCTTGTATTATCTAACAATGGGAGACTTCTGTGCATATCAAGAAATAAAATTGGAATTTCCTGCTCCTGATGTCGCTTCGCTGATGGTTTTGAAGGAGAAGCATTTTTTCCATAATTAGATGGCATTTTTTCATATATTGGTACAAGAGCCTCAGATCTCTGTGAGAGTCAGTTAATGTTTAAGTAACTTTCATATCCTAATGATTATGGCATCTTTTTCTCTACATGCACATGATTTGTCTCTTACCTGGTGTTTTCTAATAGGAAAGTGTAGACTTCTGTTGACTGCAGTGAGTTTTTAAACTGCTGTACAAAGAGTACTCTGTGTGCAGTTCTGCATATGGGGTTCAGTGTCCATCATAGCTGAGCCACTAGCAAACTTGTACGTCTGTGTGTACTGCTTTTAGTTTCAGAGCAAAACACACCTGAAAATTCAGCACTTACCTGCAGAGCAAAGGAAGGGAAACAACTGTTGTCTGTATGTGTCACTGTATTCAGCAAAATAAAAATAGAGCTAAAAGCTGCAGGTTACCATAGCAGGAAGATAACTTAATTTTTGGCATGTTGTATTTCTCTACATTCTACTAATGAAGTAGGTCAAGGAATTATGTTCCTCATCTGTTTATTTTTGCTTAGGTGTTCTTCTGTGTTTTATTTTTAATAGTAAAAAGTTGACTTTTGCAACAACAGCTTGTTGCCTTTACAAATAAATTGCTCCTAAAGTAAGAACAGAATCTGTTCTTTTCTCAGGAGTCCTTTTCAGCCCTAGTAAATGCTCGTGAAGAATCTTCTCAGTGACAAGCATGTTGTAGTATCTCTCAGTCGAGTACAGCCAGAATCGCATTCCCAGCTGCTTCCTTCCCTCTAAGGGAAGGAAGATTGAATGAAATCCTCCTCAGATGTTTGGATTACTCACACTGATACCAAGATGATCATCTCAGTAGATAAATTATAATTTTCTCCTAGTCATCCTAGGCAACAGCCCTATCATGTTATTGTCACTTCACTGAGATATGCAACTACTGAGATACAAATGGCGATGACATGCTCTCTACAATCAGCTACTCTAGATGTTATTCCTTTACTCAGCTACTCTAGATATTATTCCTTTACTCAGTCAAGCGGAGTTTCTCCTCCACTGGCTTATGCCTGCCCAATCTTGGATCCAGCAGCAGTGAAACATTCAGATCCTGCTTTCCAGATACTTCCCCGGTGAAGAAATTGGCAGAGAATGGGCATAGAATTGGCTCCACACCACTGCTTGCTAATGATCAGAATAGCTGGCCAGGCATGAAGAGGAATGTCAGCTGCAATAATTTATTTCCTTCCCTGGAGCAGGAGAGGAGCAGTGCAGGCCTACAAGGACGAGTCTCGGAGACACAAGCTCTCCCCAGGCTTCCTGCAGTGCAGGACAGCTCTCTGAGCACCCCTTGCTCAGGGCAGTGCCTACAGGCACAGTCTAGCACTGTCTGAATCACAGACGCTTTGAGTTGCTACTTTATATGCAGCATTGCCATTCCTTTCATTGCACATATAGTGCTCATCAGGCATTTGAATCTGGATAATGAGAAGAGTGCATAATCCAATTGCAGCTCTTCATTTTAAAGTTTTATTTCCTCTCATGACTGACACATGGCTCCAGATATTCTCAAAGGCTATCTGCTTAGCACTGTTGCTCTTTCAGGGGAGGAACATAGCAGAAATGGGCAGTTGCAAGAAAGCAACTTTTTATTTCTGTTAAAGGCAAGTTTAAAAAGTTGTCATTTCAGAATGGGAAGTAGCTGGATCTGTCACTAAACCTGATTAAAGGTTTAATAATTACCTTAATTTTAAATAATAATTTTAAACTAAAATGATAACAAAATCAAAAATAAATAAATTAAAATGAGGGGGGTATAGCAGTAGCTACTCTAGGGACTGATTAATTTACCAGAAACTTATCCTGACACCAGCAACTTGTTTCTTTGTCCTGACAAGGACACCGATATGGTGGCTTATGTATGTACTCTCTTTTCTTTAACAGACCAATTCAGATTTGTCATACGTGTTCAGTGGTCTTGTTCATCTCTATGTCACTTTTGTCATGTGTTGCCTCAGTAAACCCTTATCCACAGTGGACTGACTCCTGGGCACTGAATGAAGTCTCTAATCTTTCAGCTTCTGGGAAAAGTGATAGCTCTTGTCAACAAACACAGAAAGATAGAGATGAAAGGAGTTTTTTAGTATCTGAAATTTAAGAACATTAAGAAACAGCGGTCTACTGATGTTTCACCTGAAGGTGGTGAAGCTCTTCAAAATGAAGTAGGAAGCCCTGAAAGGAAGAGTGAAAAGACTTTGAACCATCTTTTTCCTTCAGTAGCTCTATAATCTTCCTATGAAGACTTCACTGTCCAGTATAGATTTTGAAAAATGTTAGCTCCCAGAATACAGGAAAAGCTGCCTAATTTATCACAATAAGACAGTTAATCACCTTTGACAACGTATGTTTATAGCTGAAATGAACCATTCACTGCTTAGAAGTGTTTGACACTTCTGTATTACACTGCTATTAATGCCGTTATTTGAATCCATGCATAGACAGAGATACATTTCTTAAAGATTCAGAAATTCAGCAGAAACTTCAAACCCACTTAAAATGCAGTAAGTTAAGGATGTTTTTGACAGAACCAAATGGGATCTTTATAAGCCATGAATTAAAAATCCTGTGCAAGATGAATGAGCTCATGTAGCAAGGAATTCAGCCCTTAAGACCAAGTAGAGTGCATTGATATTGTTTTCCAAAGCTTAATAAGTCAGTATTAAGTTAGAATGAATCAATCAGCTTAGCCTGTTTCTTCTTTTCTGTGGATTTTTCTGCAATTAGGGCTGAAACCTGGAACTTGTGTAAGATCTTTGTTTAGTACAAGAATCAAGTAACTACTGAGATGGATTACAGCTTCTCCAGTTCTCTTCACTCGCTGAGATGAGTTCCAGCCTTAGCTAGGAACCTAATGGGAATTTCTGCCTTTCTAAAGAAATGCTCTAAAAACCAGGATACATAGGCAAATATTTCTCTTCTGCTGCTGAATTTTGAATTGTTTTGTGTGCATAGTTTTGATGGGATCCTGCTGCCACAAAGAACGTGACTTGGTAGCTAGGAGCTCTAGAGCAAGAACTGTGAACAACCTCTCTCAGTTAAGTCTTCTGTCTGATCTTGCAATATGTGGGTAGTCAGTCAAGAGGCATGATGTTGCAAAATCAATCAGAGGTTTCCACTGTGGTATTTTTCAATGCACTATACTTTTTTAAGCATAGTCCTTAAAAACTACAAAGAATGGCTGGAGGGGGGAATTGTGAGGATGATTGTTAAGCTCCAAAGGTAGCTCTTCCTATGATGAAGCCTCCTGCAGTATCTTTAAGTATCAGATGCTTAAAATAGATATTAAAAAATCTGAGTGGAATAGAGTATTAACCAAAACTCTCACACAGGGTAACTTTTGTTTTCTATCCCAGCTGTGTAAGACAAATGAGATAGAAATAGTTCTACAAAAGGCATAAAAGTATTGGTATTTTTAAAATCTCCTAAAAATGTTTATTAAGGTACCTTGGAAATGCTAACATTGCTGATTTGATTTCTGCTGTAATATAAGACTATTAGTATGTCTGTCTGCCTTAAAGTGACTAATGCTAGACTTAGGATTAAGTAATACATCAAGCATGATTTATCACAAATGTGAAGGGAAAACTGAGAACCAGTAAATTTATTTTTATTAGATAAAATGTGAAGACAGGAATGAAAATTAAAGGTAGAAATCTGAGAACATCAATCTTGAGAGAGTCAGACCCTACCATATATGAGTCTAGTCAAAGTGGGATGAAATAGTACTAGCAGCTAACTCAGAAGGAAATGAAAGGTGCTTAGTGTGAAATATCCCAAGCAGACAGGCCAAGACTTGGGCTGATCCAGCACTGCATGTTTGAGGAAATGTAGATGATAAACAGAACCTGCTTTCCCTTGAGTCCATCTTTGAGACAAACCCATTATTTCTCTTCATAAGCACCCGAAGTCTGTGATGCTTATTGACCCCAATTAAACCTTTCTCTGTTCAGCAACCACTAGATAGTGGAATTTACATTCCCTTGTCAAAACACCAAGTTATTGGCAAAATACAGCAGCAGAACTTTTGCTGAGCAGCTTCAGGGAAGGAATGGAAAGTGAGTGACACAGATGATTAATGAGCCTATTAAAGCTGAAAGTCTGACACTGTAAAGATAAGCTGGCAGTGAAAATGACTCCTACCATATATATATCAAGGGCATCAGAAAGAATACCCTCTGTATAATAGTAACCCACTATCATTAGTGGCAGGACATACATATCTAGCATGTGTTGCCTCATCACTATTTAGTCTGCTTGAGTATTTTGAGGTGGAGGCCTGGAGCAATAGTGTGAAGTCTCAGACAAAAGGAGAAGGCTTTGTTGAGGTCTGATTTGAAAGGACAACCACACATCATTCATGAGGACCAGATCAAACAAAAATGGCAGGTGGCAAAGAAAATAAGAAACAAATATGAATTTTAAGTAAACAGCAGCAGAGGAGAAGGCTCTGTGAGGAAAAGGTCTGCTGTAGGGGAGAAAAAGTCTGCAACCATGCTGACCTGAGGACTCATGTTAGAAATATGCTTGTGTGGTGACAGTGGAGGACTAAGACTTGGACTTCAGTTCTGTGTCTCTAATTAGCTCACTGAAATACTCAAAGCATCTTTCTTTGAGGATTTTCATAACAGAATTATACCCTTGTGCCATACACATGTATGCATTCTGAGTCCAATGTTCCTGGAAAGAGTCAGCTGTACTGCTGCTGTACTGCACAGAAGGCCTGTGCATGCGCACTCCATTTGATGAATTCTGAATCCATCAGAGTTAGCGGAAACATGCGGCCATCTGTGCAGCATGTATACAAAAATACCATGCTTGCTTTCCGAAGATTCAGTCTTGCTATGTAAGTGCTGTAGAGCTGTGCTGTACAGAGTCAGTGGAAACACGTCTGGTATTACTGGAGCTCTGTCAGGTGCTCTGAAATTTTAGGAAACTGTCCACAGTCTTCAAACTTCACCCAAACAAAATTTATGGATGCAAAAAATAAACCTTGATAAAATATATATTTTAGCTACCATCTGTGGCAGTTATGTTGTGCCAGCTTTCTTTAAAATGGTGGTTTCGTTTATCCAACTCTAAAATACACATATTACTGTCATGCTTTCTCCTATCTCTGCTATGCCTATTTAAACAGTCAATTACTCTGAGAAGTGGATCTGGAAATCTCATACTGGAGGTGTGTAGAAGCAATTCAAGGCAAGCAATAAATATTACTTTTTCATCTCATACAAGTAGGTGAAACAAAAGAACTCTTAGCCTACAGATTTGATACTGGGTATTGTCATATGACACTATACTCATCTGCCCTATTGTTAGAATATGAATTTGCCAGTTACTGCTGGAATACTTCATTTTTTTTCCTGCTATAATGTTAACATCTATTGTTACAGTTTACAAATGTATCCACCCCCTTCCAGCCTGTCACTGTTGTTATTTCCTTTAACCCTTGGAGGAGAAAGGCACCCAATTGTTTGTGTAGATCCCCATGGTAATCTTCAGTTGGCAGTGCTGTTACATACTTTTGCTCTGGAGGACTAGAATGCATAAAACACAATGACCTCAATGATTATTTGATAAGTCTGGTAAATGTACCCCAAATGGAGAGTAATTATTCTATCATAAAAAGGTTCATTAGACTTATCCTAACTAGAGTTTGGCTTCTTTTCTTCAGTAATGTAACAGCACTGTCAAGCTAGTCTTGTATTTAAATTGGATTAGATTAGGTATGAATTTTGTCAACAAGCAATGCATACTCAACACGTTCTTTTAAAGACCTTCATTAGTAAACTCACACAGCATGTTAAAAATCTTTTTTCTCCTTCTATGTAAGTTGGAATTTTAATAAGAGCTGTAATTGCTCTGTCCTGGAAGCTGAGAGCAAAATTGATCCGATGGTATGAAACTGGGAGCCTGCAAATGGTAAACTGACAACATAGTAAGAAGTACTTTTATTAGATGATATAATAAAATTTCTGTCACTTTATGGAGGTTTCGTGTTGGTTTGTAGTCTCTTTTTACTGCTGTGTTATTACACAATGAAGTGAGTACAGAATATCCCAAGCTATAACAGATGTAAAGAGGCCTCTATGTAAGGAGTTTGAAAGTGCTCCTTATCTATACTTTGCTTATATTCTACCATAATATATACATTGAAGACATCAGTGTGTCTTCACCATGTCCTATTCCTGACTTTTCCCCAAGGATTGATTCTTGCTTGGTGCTATTCAGCAATACCAAAAGCATAGTGCCAGTAAACTAGATATTATTTGCTTAGCAAGAATAAGATTAATAGGAACATTATTGCAGATTTTTTTTTCATGACTTCAAATCAGGGCATTGAAAATCTATGTTGCTGTGGTAATAGTTTTCTGAAGGCAATAAAAAAAAAGTATTTTAATTGTTTTAATTTAATATGTGAGTACAAAATGTTCAACCTCTTACTGCCTCCATAAAAAGACACTGAATTTATATTAATTGGATCTAATCTCAAGATTATTGGCTATATAAGGGCATATAAAACAAGTCATCCCATATACAAATGTTCTAAAACACACGATTAATAAAAATATTTTGACTTTTATGCTCCTTTGGTTTCTGTGCAAATGCATGCATTTCTTTTATATACATGTATATAAAAGAAATCTTGTCATAGAAAGTGGTAGCTATTTCACAGCAGTACTACAGTACAACAATTCAGACTTAATGAAACATTTATAATATGCTATTACTGATACTGTTCATTTAAATATGCTATTACTGATATTGTTTCATTATACATTTCCTTGTACACTGTTTTCATGCTTAAGTGATCTCTAAATTGGACCATTGCAAATCACTACTAATGGGTTTGCAATGAAATACTTGATATGAGTTTCTATTGGGACAAAATATGGTTAGGAATGTATTTCTGTCTCTATTATACTTTATAAAGTGCTTTGTATGTGCAAAGTTTCTTAAATTAGGGACCTATCTCCATTTCTGAGTAGTGAACTAAGAATGATGACAAGGGAGGAATGGGTATATTTATTTTATGAAAAGATTCAGCTTGGCTTTCTGCTGATGTAAAAAAGATGATACAGGTCAGAGGTTTCCTTGGCTAATACTGTAGCTATTAAAAGTTCAGTGGTGATCAGAATATGCATTAGAAGCAGATTATAGTAGTAAATGTATCCTATGGTTTGCTATAAACATCGTATTGTAATACTGAGGAGAAAAAACTCTGTTGTTTTCCACAAAGAGAAATATCACTTAAAAGTTTCTGCAATTTAAACATTCAGTCACTGACAACTTAGAGGTACAATATAATGTTTTATTATAATTTATTAACCTCCTATTGAAACCGTAGCAAAACTCTGACTCCAGTGTGCTCTGGCAAAGCACAGAAATATCTTGGCATGAGCTCTGCGTTTCTGATAAATAGCATAAAGCAAGTAGTATATACAGCCATTAAAAGTGTACAGTGAGGTATCTCTTCAACTTTTCATTCCCAAAGAACAATTGGCCTTTTGGAGTTTTCACAAAGAAAAAGAGGCCTTTGGAGGAAGTTCACATTGCTTCCATGCAGCTCCCTTGCCATTGAGCTGGAAGGTTAAAGCTAGCCTTGCTTTTCTAAACTTCTGACCAAAACAGGTTTTCAAGTACAATGAAAGAAAGAAAAGGTGTATTTAACAATCATGCAGAGGCAGTAGCCGCTTCTCTTTCCTCTCGTCTGCCTCCCCCCACCACCACTATCAAAGCAGCAGCAAAACCAGCATACTCTGCATCAGCTGGATCAATGCGATTGACAGGCATATTTGGGTCAGCAGGAACTGTGCTGAAGTAATGCAAGGAACAGTGACACCACTTTTGATGATCACAATAGCAAATTTTAATTATCAGGATAGTGTAGTGCCCTGGTAAGCCTGAATTCATCAGCCCACAGGGGTGTGTGCTGCCCAGAATAAGTAAGAAGTAATTCCTTGATCTGAGTGGAAATATACCGTGAATTATTTTTTGCTGTCACTGTAAGTTTATAAAGCATTTTACAAAGACATATTCCCTTACTCAAAGATTTTATAATCTGATACGAGATAAAAACAAGACAAGACAAGAAGCAACAGTTCAGGAGAGATCACTGATTATAAATAAAGGGTAGAAATAATTGTCTGAAGAAATGTTTCGGTAAGAAATTCAAAGGTATAGAGAGGGTGCCTGCATACAAGATCAGAGGGAGAGTTCCAGGCACGCACGGCTGAAAATCAAGAGAATGCGATTATAGGATTGGAAAGAGCAGAGGGGCAGGAGGGAACATGATACTGCAGAACGACTAGAGGGAAAATTACATAGAGCCCCACAATCACTGCTAATGTAGCTCTGCTGGATGCTAGCAAAACATCCACAACAGCAATTCCTAAGAACAGGAATGAGGAGTTTAATTAGAAGAGCTTCCATGACAAAGTAAGTGAAGGATGATTCACGTATAGAGAAGAAGGCATAAGATAAATGTTTTTCAATATTGTGTGGAAATAGATGTGATTCCATGCACAGCTCTGGTCAGCCCACACATGCAGTCTATTTAGATATAAAAAATCTGATGTAAACATTTTGCTGGTTCCACTTGCTGACGTGGAAAAAATTCTACACTAATAAGTAAAATATCTTTGTATGTTCTGGATTTATCAGAACAAATGTGGAAGAACTCCTCCAGTGATCAGAAACTGCTGACCGTAATTGTAACGGTGTGAGGGACCTCTTGTTTCCTCCCCCGAAGGGAGGTGAGTAAACTGAACAGAAGCCAGTATCTGCTGGTGTCAGACTAACTACAGAGGTGTGACTGGATAATTAACTGGTCTCTTACCACAGAAACTACATAGGTTAATATACAGTTAGTATCTGACTAGAGATCTCTTATAAAGGGAGCTGCCTTTAGATAGACCAATTGATAGACCAATGCATAAAGAAAGGTCAGAATGGTTTCTCATATGCCCAGAATGCCACAGGTCTGTTTTGTTTTGTTGTTTGTTTGTTTGTTTTAATGCAGCCTTTTCTATCCGATATTTCTGATGGTTTTGTGAGAATTTTTAAAAATGGATTTATATCTGTGATGTTGCCTATGAATGTAACCTTGTGAGTATAGAGCAGCATTTGTGGTAGGGTTGTATAGATGCACACGAAAAATCTTACTAGAAGGTTATATGTTAGCAGAGGTGGTCATGGAATTTATCTTTGCCTTATGCAACACATAAAAGCTTCAGACTACAGTAGAAACAGACCTTCTGCTCTTTTTGAAATGGCTGAAGAGAAATCCTCTTTTCTGCTGGCTTGTAGTCATTCTTCAGTGATTATTTCAATCTACCTCACTCCTCAACAAAAACTAAAAAGTAAACACGAACTCTGCCTGTGACTAGTAAATTTATTCTGTCAAGAGCTACGATTTACCTGAGGCAAGAATCACTTTCTTTACATTAAGTGTAAACATTAAATATTATTCTTACATACTGTCTGCCCATACATAATTTACTGCATTTGAGATCCCGTTCTCCACCTGAAGGAGGATGCAGAGTCCCCTCTCTCTGTGAATGTTCCACTTTGTTGAAGATTTGCATTCTTTAATGTACTTACTGATTTGTGGTAGGGAGATGAGCCATTTCTGAATTCTCATCAGTGCAGAAAGCAAAGTTTATATCAAAGTGTCAAAATACCGCGTTCCTTTATTTTTGATTAAAAAAACCTTTCCCTTACTTTTGATCATTGCAAATACTGAACATGGCAGGCATAGAAGGAATTTTGGGAACCATTAACAGCTAAGCTTTTTTGGATTAACAGCTTTCAAAAAATACCTCCATATCTTTTGATCAGAAATGAAGAGTTGTTGAAAGATAACAACTGTTACACTCACTCTTATTTGGCAAAGGAGCTGTCTTGTTTTGTGGCAAATCAGCATGTTATAAAACAACTAGTCAAAACTGTTACATTGATACAGGAGCTGACAGCATTTCTGTTCATTTCTCATAGATGACCTTGTCTGAAGGAAAAACATGGTATATTTCTGATAATGTTTGCCCGAGAGGTAAGAAACATTTGCAGCAACTGAATGTAAATTGTATGAAACCTCAGCCTACACAAGTATTAAATTCCATACTCTGGCGTTAACAAAAAGCCGATCCTGAAAGGAGCACATCTTTATTAGTGCCTACAATGTATGAAGACTAATTCTGATAATTTGTTACTGCATTGACTTTATGATTGTACAGATCTGAAATGAGAGTGGGTGTGTGTGTGTATGAATGAGAAGTTTGGCACAGGAAGGCTCTTACTGAAAGCGCAGTTGGCACAAAGGGTTTGCGAAGGCAGCTGGAAATCATCAGCTAAAAATTACTCCTGTGAGTCACAGGGGAGTAAGAACAGGCTGACAAACCTGCCGCTGTGGCACAGAAGCCCTGAAGTGACTTCCAGTTACACGGAAAGTTTCAGCTAGGCCAAAATTAACACTCGGCTCTCAAGTTTCAAACGGATTCTTTAATTGCTAGGACATTCTTTCTCTCCTCCCAGTTGCCTTTATGAGAAAACAAATGAGCCCTACGTTAAATGTGAAAAATCAAGCTTGCACAGACAGAACAATCAGAAGTGTATGAAGAAATACCCAACTTGGCCTTTATAGCAATTAAATGTAAGTGTATGCTTTGATAGGATTCTTAGGAAACTGAAAAACCAAATATGCAAGAGAAAACCCAGGTACAGAGGAAGGCATTTACTTGCTGAGTCTACTGCTCTCTCTCTCATGTCTAGATTGAAATGGTTATTATTAACTCTCAGAAATTAAGGAAAAGTTATACAGACTGCTGAGACAAAGGAATGGAAACATTTTTCCTTTAGGGCAACTTTGAATAAATAACCCAATTTTTATCCTGATTCCTCAGAGTGAGTATAGAGAACACAGATAGTGTTAGATATAAAGAGGATTCAAAGATGTGTAACTCTGTCACGCTTCACTGTCAAAATTGCCCAAACTAATTACTAGCTGGTACTTAGCAAGGCTCTCATACCAAAACTCAAAACCACATGGAATTTTCCTCCTTTGGAATTTTATTGCAAACAGACAATTCAGTGACAGGCTGGTTAAGGGGGGGTATGAACTGCTCAGATGTGCTCTACGTGACAGAGCTTGGTTTGTGTTCTGAACAAGGCATGGCTGTGGCCCAGGGTGAATTTCTTGCTGGAGCTACAAAGAGCGCTTCCAGCTGAGTTGTCTCCTAAGCTTTTTGTGTCTGCTCACACCTGGAACTCAGACTGATAGTCAGAGGAGTTTGTATCCTTTGCAGTTATAGTAACAGTCTCTCTAAAGGAAGATATTTACAAATTTCTGGTAAGAAATAAACAGAAATTTTGTTCCTATCAGAGCTTCTCTGCAGTACCAAATACCATTTTATAAAATCAGGCAAGTAGCTCTTCATGCTCATAAAATGCTGATGCTGACAAAAATAAATAAATAAAATCATTACATCAGTTTCTTACAGCATGGGTTTGGAATGTCCTGTTTTTCAGAAAACATATAGTAACTTCTCCAGGTATATCCACAGTTAGGAAACGTGGACGATGGAGGACAGTGTAATAGGCAGTGTAATTCTGATTTACCAAGTGCTGTAAAATCTTACATCTCTATACTAGAGCAGATGAGTCTTTGGTTTAAAACTTTAACCTTCTCCAAATGTTTTCTAACTCTCCATCCATTTATTCATTATATTTATTTCCTGATCAAGGCGTTCAGTGAAACACTGCTGGAATATTTTGATATTACCCACCTCTTCTGAAAACTACTGTAGCTTGTAAGTCTTTCTACAGACTGGTTATACAGCCTCATTTCAGTATTCCTGATCAAAGAATTCATCCTTACAGTCTCCCATTATTAGGGAGAGTAGAATAGCTTAAAATTGTTAAGCAAATTTTCCAAAGTCATGAAAATCAGACTTACATTGCCTAGGCTGGAATTGTTACTAGAATCAACCACAGCAGATTTAAGCAGGTATTTAAAAAACTTTCTTTCTGTCAGATATTATCTGGAATTACTGTTATATTTTGCATTTATTCTTTTGCAATAACAGTAGAAGTAAATCAAAATAAATGTTTCCCAAAATATTGTATCTGCTTTAAGATTTCTGGCTGATCACAAATTACTCCTTTGCATTTTCGTTTATACCTTCCCAAGCAGAGATAGAAAAGTATGGAAAAGAGAGGACTGGTGATTGAAGTAGACCCTATGTTGAATGGTCGCTATAGACTTTCCAACTTAGTGGTTTGTCTGCATCTCAATAATAACGCTCCAATTGATGTTTCCTAAGGAGGTAGAGATCATTGCCTGGAGGTTTATTGCCACTTGTAATTCTTACTAATTACATTCTTAACTGAACATAAATTAAAGAAGTACTGTGGTCCCTCTGATCTAGCCATCTCTTCCATGTTGTTAGTGTAAGTATAAAATGGGTGGCTTCTGATTGACTTTGTCTCCATGAAACACAGTATACAAATTTTGCTTACAAAACAAAGTAACTTATCTTTCAATTCAATGGGACAAGGAAAGCCTAAGGACGTAGAGGGATGTATGTAGATTACCTTCTATAACACATTTTTATCTCCCCAAAGAGAGATTTTTCCAGTTTACTGGCACTGTTGTTTTCCTCTCTCCCACCCCTTTCCCCTGGATTATCTATATTTATTTTGCATGGGTTGTTTCATTAAACGATCTGGATACTACAGGGTTAGTAGCAAACGTCATTGATTAAGAATGATATAAATACTGCACTAATGGCTTTTTGGCTTTTTCAGCCTGAGTTTCTGAATCTGCGTGAGGAAAATTACCTGCAGATAATTTATGTGCACAATTAACTTATCTGTGCATTCAATCACACTAAATAAAGCTAATAAAGGGTGGGGGTAGGTATACCTGCCTCTCTTCCAAACTATATCCGAATGGTGGAAGTACAGGATTTGTGCAGTTGAGGAAAGTTTACCCTTTTCAGGCTGTGAAGTGCTTTTCAGTCCTAGCAGTTCTAGTTTTACTCTTAGGACATAAAGGGAGGAGAAAGGTGAACTTCAGGCTGTAAAAGAGCTGAAGGCAAGGCTCACAAATTGTACAGGCATTTCTCAGATACTTAGGAGTAAAAAGAGAATCTGCAAATGATATGCCTAAGCCTCTGGCGTTACAGCAGTTTTCGCTAACAAAAGTGCTACGCCTTACAAGGGACTTGGTATTGGTCCCCTTCTGATGGTGTAAGTGGGGAGGAAAAGGGTCTTTAAAGAGAATCAGATCTCAGTTCTCTGATAAGGTTACATTTCACATGCCTGGGGTATCTGTGATTCTATGACGTTTATCAGCCATTCTGCTGGGATGACTCAACCAAACCTTTAGGTAACATGTCTACATATATTAAAAAAAAAAGTACTCTAAGTTAGGAATGTCAAACAAACATTAAAAATGCTGATTTGGGAAAGGATTACAATCGATACTGCTAAGTTTGGACTGTCAGAGTTTGAGGACGATGCTAATTGTTCCAATGAAAAGAGACAAAAGCAAAGCAAATATCAGCATTTCTATTGCATCCAGGTTCTTTTAGGAGTCCACCTCAGCTAGAGAAACAGTCAGGTATTGTATCAGCTAATAGCAACAGTCTTTTCCTAGCACAGACACAGAGCACTACCTAATTTCAATATAAATCAAATAACTCTTCTAAACACAACCAAACTGCTAGCATTTCTTTGATAAGCAAGGCTTAAGAAAAGTTTTGATGTTTTTGTAACATTTTTTTTTAATCTCCTGGATAAGGATATTTATTACTCATTTGTTTATAAACTAAATTGTTCGTGTTGCTGTAAATAACTTCTGAAATGTTGTTCTTTCAACTGTGCTAAGCTTTAATATAGCATAGTAATGAGTGGGATGTGCAACTTCTGCTTATCTGCTCTATTTTGGACAATGCCAGTGGCTCATGTTTATTAAGAAAGCTGGCAGTGAAACTGAATCTCTGCTTTCCCCCTGGTAGATAAACTGTGTCTGAGCTAACATTCATGAGGATCTTGGAAGACTCATTTAAATACAGTGCCTAAGGCTACGCATTTTTTTCCTGGATTCCAGAACAGCACATAAAGCTTTTACTTTTCTGATGTTCTTTTGGAATTGATGCTTATATATAACAAACCAGGATTCTGTAGAGAGTACCGAGTCTGTATCTGAACTGAGTGCTCAGGTATTTTTGCACGTTGTTATCACCATTGCAAGGAAGACACAATTTTTTTTTGATGACTTAAAACAAAAGATCAGTACCATCTTGCCAGTGGTATAAGGTTCTAGGGAAATGAAGCAGCTATTTACCTCCTTTTTCTGGCACCACAGATCTCACGTGTACACAAGTAGCACGTGTCTCTTTCATGGTATACCAACCTATGAAGTTTCCTCACTTAACACAAACATTTAAATGTCATTGTTGTCCAAATAAGATCTTTTTTCAGTTTTACAGCATAATCTGAACCTGTCCTGCAGGTAAAAGAAGTATTACATTTGTAAACTCTTCAGAAAGTAGCCTATTTTTTGTATTATATATATGCTCTTTTTCTGATTTGCTGAGAACATCTGCATTTATTTGGACACCTTTTGAATAGAAAAATGTTGAAAAACAAACGAATAAGCAAGGTATTTGCCTATTTATGGCATCACTCATACACAACATCAATAGTACTGCATATGTTACTATGCTTCTATGTCATCTAAGCATCGCATAAATTAAAACAAAGCAGCCCACGGGAAAGTAGTATTTTTCATCATCATAGAAAACTTTGAAAGGGTCAAAGGTTTCTGGAATATTCATGAGGTGGAGGGTGCTTATCAGTAGCAAACAAACTGCAGGGTCTGGGGGCTTGTTGCCACAATGGCTGTCTTTCAGGCTCCTGGCCTGAATCCAGAATCTTATCTTACACCGTATATTAATTGACTCTGTGTCTTAGTCCTCTCTGACAACTACAGATCTTTAGCAAGCACCCCTTGCTGGAAGCAGGGTCTAGTCCTTTTGAGTAGGATTTGTATTTTTTCTTCTACAGCACAGCTGAAGAAGGAGATGCTGAGTTCCTTTTCTGTACAATAGCCAAGTGGTATGAACGCTTGTCCTATAAAAGGCAAGCACAGATTCAATTCCCTCTGGTCCAGCTTCAAATCTAATCTTTCATCTTTCAGATGAGTGCTCAAAACACAAGGCTTGCAAGAAACAAGGCTACTCAGGAGGTGGGGAATGCTGTTGTTCTTTTAGAGCAGTATCTTTGTGTGGGGAAAAAAAGCTGAAAATTTACTAGGTCAGAAAGAATGGATAACTCAGCAGTTCAGTGGTTAAGGCACTCACTGTGTTTGGTCCCAGCTCCAAGGTCTGTTTCTCCTTTCTGTTTTTTTAATCCAGTTTCTGTAGAACCTAAAATTCAGTTATACCTTCTAGAGAGGAGGATGGTAAGTACAGACCTTTGTCCAGATGAGGACTTAACTCCTAGGTGACAGAACTCCCCAACCATCCACCTGGGGCTCACACCTATCCAAACAGGGTAATAATTAAAATAATGTATGAAAAAAAGCTACTGGATGGAATGACAGCAGCTAGTTTTTGACAGAAAGAGGAGCTAGCCATGGCTTGAAACAGTTTCATATTTTGAAGTGGTAGTCCAGTTTAAAAAAAAAACAAAAAACAAAACAATCTTATCTGGGGGAAGAAAGATAGAAGGAGTAGCATCTAGATTCTGGATCTCAGCTGGACTGAGTTTTGTCAGGAGTGATATAATTTGAGGGCTCATTCAGAGGTGACTGTAAAGCTTCAAGGTGAAGCAGTAAGATCTGTCTGAAGTTGAGCTGTCTGTAAAGTGACAGCCCAATAGAGATTTCAGGGCAGCAATTTTAGACCCAGCTACTGTTTTGTATCTTACTCTTAATGCTCTTCCTAGAAAGATCACAGCTGATATACAGGCTCCTTAACCATAAGCCTGGTGAAACCCCTGCATTTGAGCACTAGATATTATAGGGAAATCTGAACTGAATTTCCAGTACTGCCATTATATCGAGTTTGCCTAAATATTAGTGCTGGCAGTAGAACTTTTTTTTTTTTTGCTGTTTTTTGAAAAACTATGAAAAATCTCATGGTCAATTTATGACCAATTGCCTGACTGCCTGCTGGGTTTAGGTGCTGAAATCTCTTCTGAATTCCGTGGAATTGTGCCAGCTTTTATCCACAGCCAATGTCACTCAGAATTCAATTGCATCTCTTTTAAGTGCAAAATGTCATTAGTTGTACCAGAAGCTGACATGGAGAAGCATTTCCACCTAATTGCCCTATCCCTTTACTGACAGTTTGCAGTTGCCCTTCCAAAACCTTGTCAGTTGGAATTTTACTGAAAAAGTGCATTTGGTACCATTTTGAACCAGCATTTTCCTTGAATCCCCAAAATCTTGAGTGTGGCAAACTCTCATGGTGCTCATTCAGCTGCTATCAATTGCATTCCTGGAAAGCTGGCAGCATAAAATATTTCACTCACTTTTTGTTATTGGAAATGTTATTTAAATAACCTTTACTCACAAACACTGGCAAGTGTATTACTGTTAGTTTATCCAGTACTGTGTATTAGAGTCACTATTAAGAAAAAAAAAAAAAGAAATACTTCCTTATACATTCAAGTAATTTGAGAAATAAACTCTTGCTGGCCAAGATCATAATCATGCTACCCATATTTGGTCTCCAAAAAACTGACAGAGGCTATGGAATCGATTCATAACCTTAAGTAGATATCACTTGATGATGCTTTAGCAGCCTGGAAAAAAAATGAAGATCAGAAATTAAAGCCCATAAAATTATCCAACGTGAGTAATTAAGAATGAGCTTTTCACAACACTGGATATTGATTTTTCTTTAAGACCTACTCAAATCCTCCCCACTCAGAGCCTTGTCCCCACGAGACCATGAGGACTAAGATGTTATAGCAGGCCATTTCTGCAAGTATCAATTTCACGTTTAAGTAAAAATGTGAAGTATTTTTCTGGCCCAAATTGCTATGCTATCTGTCTACTATACTATAGGTGCCTTTCCCATTGTAATTTCTGCCTCACAACATCAGGGCTTTCCATAGGAGCAGTCAGAGGAATTAACTGATTGCTTTTCTTGGGTCAGGTAGTCAAATGTTTTAAACTTGCTGCTCACCCGAGCCCTACATCTGACTGAAGAGTATTCTTTCTTTTTAATTTTTTTTCCAACCTTCTGAAAATTGCACTGAACAGAAGGCATAAGCCAAAGTAGAGAAAAGGCAAGACTTTTCTCTTATGTGCTCCAGTTTCCGAAACACTTCTCAGCTATGCCTTCCTTGCTTCCCATTCAAACTGGAGATAGGCCATTTGCTTTGCTGACTTCTGGCAAATGTTTGGGAAGACATCAGATAGGATGCTTGTATCCTAAGGTAATAACTTTCATATTATAAACATGAGGAATCTAACTTACAAATGCGACATAGGTTTAGTGTTCAACATAAAGTAGCCGCAACTGGTCTTAAATACATCTTCTTTAAAAAGGGATGGCTAATGCTGTACGGGGATACAGCAGTGCTGTGCGAAAATACCACACCTAACATTTGCAGGAGACCAACTTTGAAAGTAAACAATTGCTATATTCGAAACCAACCGAACTTTCAATGGTTCCAAAAGATAGAGCGTCTTAGATGGTGGTTTTACATATGCTCAAATCCAGACTCATTTGAAATAGAAGAAAAACTGATAGCTTTGCACAGTAAAGGCTAAATGGGTATAGTCTGAACTTCTGAGAAGCAAATATTGAAAGTCTGAATACTGAGTACAAACAAGTGAGATTGTAACAGCCTATAAAGGAAATAAAGGAAATGCTAAACATTAAGTGCATGTATTGCAGGTTGAGTATATGTGGTATAGGGCCACCACTTGAGGAAAAAAAAAAAAAAAAGAAAAAAAAGAATTCTTTCTCAAAGTTCTGAGAAAGGGGAAAAAAACCCAAACTTAGTAGAAATATAAAAACTTAAAAGACAGCCAAGGAAAATTAAAAGGTAATTATCACTATGTGGAAAAGGAACAAACTAGTTAGATCATCAATAACTGGGACATGTGATGAACCAACAGAGAGTGTAAAAGTGATAGATAAAGAAAGCAGGAGGACGTTTTAATAGATTGGGAGCATTTGTTATGGAGTAGGATACTGACAGAAGCTAGCTGACTGGGAAGAGATGCTGAAAATGCTAAAAATATTAGAAAGAAAATTAGAAAGAAACAACTGTGGAAATGTTATTACTTAATGTAGAGCAGCATGTATCAGTATCTCAAATTTTAGGAGGGGAAAGAAGAACAATTAAAAGATTTGATAGGAAGAGGAACTCCTAGACTTTGTCCCAAGCACAGAGAGCCCTGCAAATGACACAGAAAACAAAGGCTCAATCTTTAGAGATACTGAAAGATTGCAAAGCAGCAGATTGAGACTTTACTGCATTGCAGCACGGGATGTGCAATTGAAAAGTCAAGGGATAGCTGGGAAAAAGTGATTTGATTCAGTGTCACAACGCTTAAGAGAGCATGAATTCAAACTGAAGAAACGTTGTACCCTAAGGGAATTAACGACGAATCGTTTAAAAGAAAGAGTGAGGAAAAAGAAGGTACCACCCTTCAATAAATAAAACAGTATTATCTGATTTATACTGGCCTCCCATCTTGATGTCCCATGTCCTTATGACTGATGCAAAAGCACACTTTCAGATGAATGTATTATTCACATATAACTGCCTTTACAATTTTCACAGTAGAGTTTTTCACCTACTAATGTGCTTTACCTTGTAACTTATTAACAGTACATCAGACTGCTGAAAGAGAGGATTTCAATTTTATCTCCTTACATCAGCCTTGCAAATACTTCTTTCCTCAGCCTTTGAGTCTGAGACCCTCTTGCAAACATAGGTGCTTAAAATTCTGTGAGAATTTTAATGCAGTCTCTTCCTAGATGAGTGTTGACTGGAGACAGAGAGAGACAGCTGAGGTGAAACACTTAGACCATTGGAATTCTACACTTGCATGGAAACTGGGAGATGTGGTATCATACCATTATTATGGTGGGGTTTTTTTTCTTACTAGTATACTATCCAGCTATTTTTAAAGCTGTGAAGAGTTATCATCAGTACTTTTTCTCTGCATATCTTTTTTCTTAATTATATTTATGGTTTTAAAGCCTTGATGGCTTTATAATTAAGCATATTCTCTTCTGTCAGATGAAGACTGAATTTCAGCTCCTGTAGGAATCCGTTGTTATTGTTTTTTTATAGCCTTGCTCCAGTTAGGAGAATGATTTAATATTAAACATTAAAGTATTCCCTTTTTGTCTCTCAGAAATAGGCATTTTAATTCTCTGTAAGAGGCATCATATGTCTGCATAGTGCAGTAGTGTCTTACTCCTGCATTAGCAGGTGAAGTGATGGCAAGTTAGAGTTCAGGACCAAGGGTGACATTACTTAGAGATGTACATATAGAAAATGCTGTTTTTTGCCACGGTGTTCACTTGCAACACAGAGCAAATCCTACACGCAATAAAGAAATTCACAGAAAACATGCAGAGCAAGCACAAATAGTATAAATCTGAACTCTGTTTTTTAAAAACCTGAGTTGAGAGGGCATAGTTGGAGGCAGCTTACCCTAACCAGCAGTTCACAGGCAACATACCACCATCTAGCTCCTTGATAATTCTTTTGGATACAGGAAATTGTGAAATTACACCAAACAACAGTAGCAGTGATAGCAAAGGATGATAATGTCCATAGAGTTCTGCTTCCTCCTATTGTCACACAATGAATAGGAGAGCTTGGAAACAGCTGGGTCTGAAACATGATTCACTACCCAGCGGATGGAGTCTCTCAAGGGAATTGGACTGCCTCCTTCTTACAAGATGGTGTCCATACAGGGAAGAGTAAGAATGGATTTCTGAAGGTGTCCTGATGCTTAAGGTTCCTAACTCTGACTAACTCCTCTCAAACGTCTGAAGGCACAGTGTGTCAGGGAGCAGTTTCTTGCATCACAATACATAAATATATACATGCCTTCCTGCCAAAAAATCCCAAGGCATGTAAGAGAAAAATAAGAGTTTTTTTGACAGTTCAATTTTAGGAAGTGCCCTTCTGAATTCTCTAGTAAGAATTGTCACATCTGAAAACAGCTGGATTCTACAAAAGAAAAAGAAGCATTTGGCCTGGCTGTGGCCTAGTTTATGCAGGCTGAGCACTCACTCGGGGTATCAAGTGAATGACTTTCTCGTTACTTGATATTTACATTGAAGGAGAAGTACTTACATGAAGTCAGATATTAAAAATCTTATTAAATCATTCAGTCCATATCTTCCCCACAGGTAAATGTTTATATAATATAACTATATGACTTGTTTACAGTAGTTGTACTTCTAGTATCATTTTGAGCAAGAAAGGTTCTTCTGTACCATGTGTATTTATATGGTTAAGTGATTCATTTTTTATGCCTTGAAGATTTGGTTGTATTTTCTCCCAGAATTATCCTAAAGAGCCAGGCTTAACAGTGATGTGATTCAAACTTTTGTAAAAGTCACCTTTAAGATAAGCCATAAATATTTATTTAAGCCTTTTCCCATTGATCAGCCTTTCCAAGGCCTCAGACCTAAATGCCCTTTCAGTCTGTCAATATCTTTTTTTTTTAACAGAGACACTGTAATAGGTCTTTTCAAACACTGAATAATTCCAGTGGTTCTGAAAAAGAAGTGTTACCTTCTTGCTCTGCATTCATACAGTAAGATACATACAGCTGAAAGCAGCAAAAGTAAGTCTTTAGAAAAATCTCTAAGATAACTGCATCTGAATATTTACTGTGGTTTTAATCTAATTTGTATCTTTCCTGGATCTTATTTATTTTATCTAAATTCAATGTTAATATCTTCCTAATCACTTTAATCTTAATATCTTCCAGATATCTATAGTATTAAAAATAAACTCTGAGCATAACAATGATTTTTTTATTTATGAATAGAATTGTGTTGAAGAATGGCAGTAATTTTCCCCTCTTTCTCCAAACAATATCCATTCTTTCGTTGGCACAGTGTGTGCTTTCCCCCCTCTCTCTCTGCTTTAATTCTGATTTCATCAAAAATCAGAGTCCTGTGACTGATGTTCAAAATAAGCTGAGGTGATATTGAGGTTTTGAACTTTATCTGAGCATGTCACTCACTTGAAGGCATTCCAGACCTCAAGTGGCTCAGTGCCATTCTTCAGAAATGAGACAAGAACAAGTATTGATTTTTTTTTTTCCTTTTAAACGGAGAACCTAATGAGCAAATGAAGATATGGTTGGTCCTGGATTTATTAGATGTTCTGAAAGAGGCTTCTCAGAGTTCAAATGTATGGAGAATAGTTTATTGCAATCCTACTTTGTGTCATTCTTTCTGGGGGAGATTGTTTTTATAATACTACTGATTTTGAGTGTAGCTTAGATCAATCATACCACATTGCATTTCCATAGCAGACTGAAATCTCCTGCTTGGTAAAAACGTATTATTTGGACCTGACAAGAGACTGTTACAGTACTACAGAATATTCTTCTTGGTACTTGACAAAGTAAACAAAATTAAAAGCCACTGGGAAAACAGAATACATTGCTCCCTGAAGACACAAGTGTTTCTTCAAGCCTAAAATTACAGATTTGTAAGAAAAGCCAAGTACTTTCTCAAAAAAAAAAAAAAAAAAAAAAAGTGAAGTGTCTCAAATCTGCTGAAGTTAAGTGAGATAAATGTAATGAACTGACGAACCCAGAGAGCAGGTATGAGGTTGATGTACCCTGTCTTAACAAAGCATATATGTGAGTGGAAAAATCCTCTGTTCAGCAGGAATTGGGAATCATTTAAAAACTTCAAAACTTCAACAAAATGAGAAATCCTACAACCACATGCATATTGTTATGTAGGAGTAAAAAGTGCAAACTTAGTAGAGGTGGAGAGGCTTGAGGGATTTCAGCAGTTCATTACGCTGCCACAGGTAAAGGCATGGGACGTGGCCAGGTCTGGGAGCCAGGTGAAATTTACTCTTTAATTAAGAACTGCTGTAAGAATCACAGCACTATTGTCCTGGTTTCAGATGGAACGGAGTTGATTTTCTTCATGATGTCTGGTATGATGCTGTGTTGTGCCTTTAGGACAAAAAAAAATGTTGATAACATACTGATGTTTCAGTTGTTGCTGAGCAGTGCTGTACAGAGCCAAAGACACTTCAGTTTCTCAGCTTCTTGGACTGCCATGCCAGCAGGGGGTGGGGGGCACAAGGATCTGGGATGGGATAGAACCAGGACCACTGACCTAACCTGACCACAGGGCTATTCCATAACATGTGGCATCATGCCAACCATAACGCTGGGGGGAGCAGTTGCTGCTTGAGGACTGACTGGACGCTGGTCAATAGGTGGTGAGCAGTTGCTTTGTGCATCACGTGTTTTGCATATATATGTATATATCTAATATTAAGATTACTATTATTTCTCTCTTCCTTTTCCTGTCTTAGTAAACAGTTTTTATCTGAACCTACTAGTTCTACCTTTCCTTCTGATTCTCTTCCCCATCCCACTGGAAAAGGCAGAGTGAGCAAAAGGATGCGTGAAGTTAGCTGCTTGCCAGGTTAAACCACAACAACAATGTAAATGAGCAGAGCTTGGGGCTAAGTTTTTATTAAAAAGAAAACCCAAAACTCCTGTATATGTCACTGGAAGGTTTCCACGTGAGATGCACAAGGACTTAGTTGATGCAGTACAGCACTGAGAAGAGATCTGGATATGTGCTTACTGACTGTTGCCAGTGGTCCTTTCTAATTAATACAGAAGTAGTATCCTCTTGTCTGCCATTCCTATACTCCTGTTTTCTCCGGACACTCTCCGTATTAAGCCAAACTGATCTTGTATGTGGTATGAATGACTGCAGCTAAACTATGTTAGGAAACTGTATAGAAAACCAAAATAGTTTTACTATTAAAATATACACTGAGAGCTTACAATTCACAATAGCATTGGGCATGGAAAGATATAAAACAAAAAGGAAAAAGCAAGCTATGTCTGTGATTTTTTTTTTTAATTTAAATTTTATTTTATTTTTATTTTTGTAATTTCTGAGAAGGTCTTTTTCATACTTAGAATTTTGAAAGCAACTGAAATGCTTGTGGCACCCAGCTTATTCATCCTAATTGAAAGAGCCAAAGAATCATTTCCATTCATCTTCAGAATGCAAAGTTAAGGCAGGCTCTGGCACTGTGATGTAACAAATGACATATAGTACTGCAGCAGCATGGAAAGAAAATACCTTATTTGTATAGCACACACAGTACCAGCACTGATAGATCCAGCTTTAAGAAAAATAAAATGGATATTAGCATGAATAATCCACAATCATATTGCAGTTTCAAGGCTCTGTTTATGTCTGCCTCCCTGCAGCATTAATGATTAAATGTAGTAAATCAATGTATAACAATTAGCTTGGGATTACAGAATCCATCTGAATGCCAAGCAATAAGTCTTTATGTCAAGACAGAAATTCAACTGCGATCCATTTATTATAAAAGTCTCTCTGAGAATTTGATCTAACGTAATTTGTTGTCCAGTGTGTGTATAATAATCTAAATAGTGTTGCTAAAATTAGATATGGTAGTGTTGATAAGTTAAGTGCATTTCCAGCAACATTTTTTTATGGAGCTTGTTATCATTAACATTGGCTTATTTCCAGCTCCAAGTACTTGATAAAAATTCTTGGCATGAAAAAAAAGTGTAATCACTCATTCATCAGTAATTCTTTATTATCTCATTTTCCTTGGGAAAGAAAATATGTTGTTATGCATCAATCAGTTAATCAAATAATAATGTGAAAATCTTAATCATGGTAAATGCATTCTGAGAATATCAGGTTAGGACCAGACCTATAAAGTTTTAGTGATGTGAGCTGGCCGTTTCAAGTCAATATTTACATAAGTGAAGACTGTCACTCTCAGCAATGGCTCTGATGGCCTGATCCTTCAAATGAGGATAGGCTAATTTTTTGTTGCACCTGTCTAGTTATACTCATCTTTTAAAACTAGGGATAACTAAAGTCAAATCGTGATGAAAATTTGGCTTTTGTAATGGATTTCTGTTGGTATAGTGTTTTCAGTTTTCTTGTTGGACTTTCCAGCAGTATTAACCTGACATCTTGTCTGGTTCTGAATATAGCAAGATCCACTGTGCAAGTGAAAAAGAAAATATAAGCAAATTCAGCCGAAGCAGGGAAACACACAGATCTGCAGAGCATTAACAAATTGCCTGCCTACTAAGCCCCAGTTTCATACGGTGGATCCCCCATGGTCTGTCAGATCATGGCTTAGCAGAACAATACTGATTTAATGCTCTTGTAAACCACATGCATCTCTAGCAGGATCTTTTCCTCACTGGGCTGACTGAAGGGATAGTGGCAGTACCACTAAGAGGTAGAGAATGTTTGCCACAAAGCCCCTGCAAGGCCATTTTGAAAGGCAGACAATGCATATAGGCTCAGACACAGCAGGGTGTGACTGGATCCTTTTCAAACCATGGGCTACAGATATGCAGAGCTTTCCAATCTCTATAGCTTTTATCTTTCTAGAGGGAGCATTATACTTGTGAAACCTTTGCAGTATTTTTAGGCCCTCCTTTCCCAGTAAAGTTCCCACAGTAGGATAGAAAAAGGCTATCAGTGCTCCAAATGTGTATTTCTGGGCACACATTTCTCCTGGACCAACTGTGTCTTCTGAATCCTGCACGGATAATCCAAATGAAAAAATACACAGATATTGGCAGCCAATAGGGGGCTTTTCATCTCATGCAAGAAAACAGAAGTAATTCTGATAGCTTTTCCAAGAGAAGCCTGGTGGGGCTTATTTGCCAAAGTTTGAATCTGTAATAAACAACCTACTGCTGTTTCTATTTTGAAGTCTTCATATTTAACGTTCCTTGATGGACTGCCACGTACAGAATGTGTATAAACAAAGTGATGAGAAGAGGCTTACACATGAATGCCAGGCTGTTTGTAAGTAGTCGTCTTGTTTAGGAATCTTCCTTTAGTTCTCTGGTTTATGAAATAACTCGGCCAATTACATTCAGTTTATCATTGGATGCTGTATGTGGACAAAACAGCAGTAGGGAAGAGGAAAACTGTTTAAAAAAAACCAAACACACAAAAAACAGTTGCTTTGTAGAAAGCGATAGATATTACGGAGAATCCCAGTGTTTTCAGTGAAATTCAAGGCAGAATCCTCCATTCTAATTTTCCTCTATTGCAGAGAAGTTGCCATTGCTAATGCACCATTCATTGCCGCACTGTGCTCACATCCACTGTTTGGTCTCCATGAACATTCAGCAAGTATCAATGAATGTCAATGGGTGCATTTTTTTCTGCGTGGAGGAATTCGATTACACGTCTCTGCTTCTTATGCCATTCCATGTCAGCCACCATTCTGTCAGACTGCCCCTCTGCTGCCATCTGTAGCACAGCAACAAGATGTAGCAGAATATTGGTGGGAAGGTTCAGCCTCTACTGCCATACCACCAGCATCTGCCTCTGCTGTTATGGGCCGACATAGTAAAGGAGGAGGCATTACTTTAAGAGCATCCTTCATATTAGAAGTCTGTTTTCAAAACAGACCTATCCTGGAAATGTTGCAGAGCAGCCATTCTTAAGGAAAACACTTGCTAAGGAATAATATGGTACCTGCAACTTTCTCTTAATTTTTATTACACTTGCTAAATTATAATAAAAGTTAAAATATGTTAAATCTCTTTTTAATATTTTTCTTTTTACATGAGCAGAATGCAGAACAGAGGATGACAGTTTGAATACTTGCCAGTATAACATATGGGGTGTTGGTGTTCGGAACTTAAAATGCTCTAGGCAGCTTCATTTCTCTAAGAATGATGTACAGAAAATCAGTTTTCTCCTTGAGGTTGAACTTTGAAAGTAATAGATAGACATTTTCCAACACAATGCTCCTCTAACACCATACCTCCCAAAATTAATATCTGAGTCAGAATAATGGAACTCAATAAAGTTAGTTCATACAACTCATGCTTTCTTACCTCTGGGTGAAAATGATTGTTTCTCATTTGTGTCTTCTTTCTAGACCCTATTGCTAATACACCGATTTTTCTTCTGCAAATCTGTAATATACCGAATAGACTCTTCTAGTAACTTGCTTAACAGAACAGGATCTTTTAGCTCCCTCAGTTTTCTAATGATTTTACTTTTTGTTAACCCCTGTAGTCCCTAAATCTCTTTCTTTGACTTCTTAGTGATAGCAGCAGTTTTACTGAAGGCTTGCTTCTTAAGATCAGTATGTACCCATGTTCTAATACGGATCCATATCACATAACCTGTTGTGTTTGTGAGGAGGTACATGGGAGGGATATTGATTCCTGAAGAGCTGTGTCACATTTCAAACAAAGCATCTCAAGAGAAGATGCTTATCTCCTCTGCCAGTTCATGGCTGGTGATCTCCATGCCTCTTCTTCCATGGCACTTAAATAACAAAATTGTCACTGTCTTCAAATACTGCAAAGATAGCATACTCTTTGAAACCAATAATAATCCTGCAAGAAATGTCCATCTTGCTGTTCATTTTCCTGTTGTGCATAAGAAGTAATAAGCTCTGGGCTACCTGAAGTCACTGGCAAAATTCACTGGTATTTGTTGGTCTAGAACTTTTTTTTTTCAGCTCTCTCTAGTATATAAAGCTTATTACATGAACAGCTACAGGAAATCACCATATTAGTTACAGAATGCAGTAAAACTGATTACTTGTATGCTTTCTGTAAATAGTTTTAATCTAGTTGCTTTCAAAGACCACGTATATATATATTGTCAATCTGTATTCTGGTCTTTGTGTTTCGGTGTGTAAGTTTTGACGTAGTCTTGATCTTCAAAAAGTAGGCTGCAATTGGTATCAGCCAGTTTTTGGAAGGAAATCAGCCATAATTAATCAGCCATAATTTACCTTTACTAATCATTTTACATACTTTTACAACTACATCAGGTTAATGTGGTGAATGTACATGTTATTAATTATAAAACTGGAGAACATTCTTTAGCTGAAATTATTTAATTATGTTCTTTTGGGTGGGAGAAGTCTAGTGTGGCAGCTGAGATGTAGGGTCATGATTCCCTGCGTCAGTTTTATAGCTGATTGTATTAGATCTGACAAGCTTTGCACTGATGCTAGAGCTCTGTTCATGTAATAATGATGCTGCTCTTCTTCTGGTTTTGGTGAAATGTATCAAAAAATTAGAGTATTTTCAACAATTTTTCTCATTAACTGTTGTATATCTGGACTTTCCTTTTGTAATGATAGTATTATTTCTCAGTTCTTTTCGCACCAATTCTGCAGCAAAATTCCCAAATGGTTTCTACTTTACTGAGAAGTATGAACAATTTGAACATTAAGTCAAGTGTGTGCTCCCAGACCTGTTTGTTTTTCATAGTACTCAATGCATGCCGAATCTCTTTGCCAAATAATTGTGTGTATATTGAGTTCTGTCATATACTGTAAATAGTGGTTTACCTATGTGACTGTAAATAGCCAACAATGTAATGTGTTACATTGATGAAGCCCTGTAAGCAAACAGTCTAAAGCTTTAGGACAGCAGGGATGTAAACAGAAAATGAACAAAATGAATTAAAAAGAATAAGGGTAGGAAAAGCTGCTTTCCCCAATTATCCCTCTAAAATAAACTCGTCAAAACATGAAAATATAAATGCATGGACATTTTTGGTGAGGAAACAAATTGAGGAAAATTATCAGTTTGCTCATTTTGCTTTTTACAATTAAATGCAGCATCTTAGGACTTTTCTCCATAGGTTTTGCTTCTCTCTAATCCTGCCGATTTAGAAGCCAACACATCTAAAATACAGCATGAAAAGACCTATAATTAGGATTTAAACATAAGAATGTAATGGTACAAAACCAAAAATAGTGCTTTTTACTAAATTTAAAGGAATGAGCTATACTTGTATAACACCTTTACACTGCAGCTATAGGAGAGGTTGTTCCAGTGTAATTATCCTAACAGAAAATTGCACTCTAATCAAAAAGTTAGGGCAAAAAGCAGTGCACAGACAAGACTGGTGTTTCAATGAGCTGCTCTATTTTTCTGTCAGCCAGTATACCCAAACATCAAACAAAACCCAAGCAATTATATATACTAATCCTTCCCAATGTGAAGTTGCAGCCCAATGTGAATTTAAAAGCACCAAGTTGCAAATCCTTCAAAAAGAGCATTTATAACTTATAATGGAAACTCCAACAGAGCTCTAACTGTAATAATGTGACTACTGCAGCGATTATTCTTTATTGCCATGGCATTTACTGCTGAAATAGTGGTGGGCAGATCCTAACATTCTCAAAATTAATGTGCAGTAACATCCTCATGTGAGGCATTGCCCAAGGTATGGTGTTTTGAAATGTAATATATCAAAATGATGATACTTTTCCATTTAAGTTGTTCTGGTCACTCACTTCATACAATTGCTACTTCAAAGGTATTTTTTATAATTTCAGAATAAATATATATGCAGTAGAAGAGTCTGAAAAGCGTTTGGATTCTGACTAGTATTAATGAGGACTTGGAAAATGCCAACCTATCTCCAGTAGAGCAGCTTTATAGCTGAGAGAACATTATGGTAGAGTGTTCTCTTGTAATGATTAATTTCCCCTTGTGAGCAATACACTTACATCCCAAATCAGCAACTACTCCATGCGTAGAACTCATATTATTTTCAGTCAAAATTCTGCCTGAAAAACAAAAATGTCAAGTCTGACAGCAATGATGTGATGGAAAATAAACACAGGATTATGAAAAGGGAGTATTGTATTTAAGAGATATCTTAAACTGCATCCTGCTAGATTGGTACCTTTTTAATACATGGCAGCTGTTAGTTCAGTCTCTTTTACATGTTTATGCATAGATGGCCAGCAGTGATCCATAGCCTACAATTAAAATGGTTTGTTTCCATTTCAACGTTCATTCAGATCATGATGCTCAACACGCTGTAAAAATGCAGTGCTACTGAGGGGAGTGCAGCAGCACACATAGCTTAATTTTAATGCTAGAATAACTACGTATCTAACCTATGTGTGATGTAATATTTATTGGGAGGTGGCTGTCAGTAATCTAATTATTTTTGTCTTTTATTTGTGAATGTTACCCTGATACCAGAATAAAACACCGGTCAAAAATGAAAAGAAATCAAATTCTAGGACATGATAGGGACTGTTGAAAAAGGGTTGGTAATCTGCCTTCAGACTGATAGTCAGAAAGGAGGGACAGAGGGCAAACAAACAAGTGATAACAGCAGAAGGAAGTCCTCTGGTAGAGAAATTAGGAAGGGAAACAGACTTCCCTGATACAGGCAGAAGCAGTGCTGTCTCTATTCCACAGTAAAGTTACCAAGAAAATAATGAATTAGAAGAAATTATGAAGTGAGCTTTTATGTAGGTTCCAGTGAGAACACTCTCAGTGTTGCTATTCAGATGATATTTATGTTGCAATCTTGTTCTAACGGGAATTGTACTTCCTTTATCAAAAAGGTAGTGTATAAAATAAACTGTTTGTGTATAATATAAAGATTAAGGCAGGCTTTAACAGTAGGCTGTCTGGTTAGAACCAAGCACCTGATGTTTGCTTACAATTACAAAAAAATAACCAGGAGTCCACATTTCCTGAAGTTAGCTGTAGGTTGGGCTGATAATTCTGACCTCCTATTTTTTGTTTTAGTCTGTTAACATCCTTTACTTGCTTTCAGTCACATAGTTGGGGCCCACGCCATCCTTTCTGTTGCTAATAGTCCCTGTAAGAGCTGATTGCTAGGTGACTTGGGGCACCCTTTGGGAGAACCCTTCTCCCTTCAGTGACTCTACAGAGCCCAGCCCAACCTACATGCCTTTTTATTTGTGTTCTTGCCTTTTTATTTTCTTCAGAGGTGATTTTTAGTCTAAAGTCTAAAATAAACAAACAAGTATATTACCACCATCACTTTCAGTACTTTCAGTGACCCTTCCAGAACACATTATTAATACTCTCATATGCTATAGGAATCGCTAAACCGGGATCTTGTCTAAATTAAATTCTAATGGCTTTATTGAGAAAAGACTTTTGCCCTGTGGGTCTCCTATATATATGTTCTATTTTGAAAATTTCCTTTTTCAACCAGATGGTTTATTTTAATTAATTCTTACCATAGAGACATTTTTGTTATAAAGTACTTCTAGAACAGATGAGCACAATTATATAAGTGTTTTTGTTTACATGATTACTGAAAGAATTACTGTTTCACAGGGGAAGTGCTGTTGTAATTTTATCTTTAATTTCTCCAACATCCTTGACATTTAAAGACACTTTTAATATTATTATTATTGAACTGCAAAACAGAAGGGTGTTGAATTTGTATTGATTTTACATGTGTGCTTACACTCAGAAAGATGGCATTTCAAACCTGTTTAAATATACGTTTTGTCTATTATGGTAAACAATACAAGGATACATTCTATTGATGCTGGTGTTTGACAATAGCAGGAGAAACGTTACCTTGCATCACAAAGCACTGGAGAATTTAGGAATGTTTTCCACCCATTTGTCTCCACAGACTGTAAACTGTGATGCCATGTACTGAGTTCAGAGAATTAGACTATACAAGTACCGGGTCTGTAACAAGAACAATCTCCTCCCTGAAGGTTGTTTTCCTCTGCAATGTACAGCATAAAAACACCTCTTTTTAAAAGTAACTCGAATTGGTGTTTGTCACACAAGGTCAGAATCATGCCAGCTTTTGATAGGTTTTGTAATTTTGAAGTTCCTTACTAAACAGGAACAATAATTCAAGGTGATCAATGAAAGAAAACCGAAACAACATAGAAGGATAATGTGCAAGAGACATCCATTTTGCAGGTTTTATTCTAAAACAGTTATTTTTACTTCAGGTACTTCAGTCCTGCCCTGACATGCAGGTGGTTGAGACTTTCTTGACCCAAAGATCAAAATTGAGATCTAAAAATCATTTTTGGTAGAATTCTTTTTTTGATGAACAAATTATTCATTAGAAGTAGGCTAAAGCCACCAAAGGAACCTCTTTATCTTTGTAATTTATAATGACATAAATTGCAATTCAGTATTTCTTTTTTTAACAACTGAGTGGCTTCAAGATATACTATGGGTGCACAATTTTGCAAGTAAAATAACCACATATCTTTCAGATGGAAAACTTACAGCATGCATTACTCTATGGCATCTGTAAGCCAGCATGGATCAACTTTACAAGAACATTTCCTGAAGCATTCAAATCGACTCACTTCACCCAGGATAATTCCACAGTAGTACTGCTCGCTTCCCCACTAAATGACCAGAAGGCATTCATTTTTTTCTGCCATATCAAATGTAAAATCAGGTATACCTGATGCTACCTCACTTGGGATACAGCCGTTATTGCAAATTGCTGCTAGACTTAATTGGTTACAGAAGCACTAAGAACAGCAAACACATTTTGTTACACAGTGTGATTTTTCAAACAGGATAGCAGTTGGAAAAATAATAATAATAATAATAGTAAAAAATTGCAGTGCAACTCTACTGCCCCTCACCTTGTTGCCTGAGCACATCCCACATGTTTTCAGATGGAGATTAGTGACAAATGGTATCCCCCATGGGTCAGTACTGGGACCAGTGCTCTTTAATATCTTCACTGATGACACCAACAGTGAGATTGAGTGCATCCTGAACAATTTTGTGGATGACACCAAGCTTTGTGGTGTGTTTGACATGCTCGAGGGACAAGATGCCATTCACAGTCCTAGCCAGGCTCGAGCAGTGGGCCCAGGTGTACCTCGTGAGGTTAAGTGCAAGGTCTAGCACCTGGGCTGTGGTAAGCTGTGCTATCAGTACATGCTGGGAGATGAAAGGATTGAACACAGCTGAAGAGGACCTGGGCTGGGTAGCAAACTAGACATGAGCTAGCAACGTGCCCTGAGAGCCCCCCAAACCATTTGTATCCTGGGCTGCATCAAAAGAAGCACGGCTAGCGGGGCGAGGGAGGTGATCCTGCCTCTCTGCTCTGATGGAACCTCAGCTGGAGCACCGTGTCCAGATGTGGAGTCCTCAGTACAGGAGAGGCACAGACCTGTTGGACTGCATCCAGAGAAAGGCCACAGAAATGATCCATGGGATGGAAAACTTCTTTTACAGTAAACGCGATGAGGCATTGGCGCGGGTTGCCGCGTGCCTGGAGACGTTCGAGGTCAGGCTGGGCGGGCTCTGAGCACCTGATGGAGCTGTGGCTGTCCCTGTTCGTTGCAGGGGGGTCTCGAGGGCAGCGGGCCGTTACTCGCGGGGGAGTGGCCGCGTGCATCCCGTGGGCGGGAGCGTCCCGAGCGGTGGAGGCGCGTGCAGCTCGCGGCGGGACGGGCGGCGTGTGGGGCTCGGCGGCGACGGAACGGCAACGGCCGTGCAGACCGGCAGCCCAGGTAAGGAGCAGTGGGGGCTGCCGAACGTTCGGTAGAATGCACCTCTCCGCGGGGCCGGGCTGGGGCCTGGGGGCACCCCCGGACGGTAACGGGGCCGTGTGGTCTGAGTGAGTGGGGCAGTGTACGTGCAACGAGGCGCTGTGGTACCGGGCTGCTCCTGCGGCGCTCCGCTGTGGTGTTCTGCAGCTGAAAGAGGTGGGGCTTTGTTTGTTTGTTTTGTTTTTTTGGAAGGGTAAACAGTTATGCAGGTTTAGTTCACTTATAATGTAATATTTGGAGAGAAGCAATGTTATTAAAGGCAAGTAGTCCTGTTACTAGGAGGATATATCTCGTTATCTGTGCGGACTCTTGTCCCTTTGGTGCGATGTGTTTCTGACACGGTGGTGCCCGGGGTGGTCGTGCCCGGACATGGCCGCCTCTGCTGCCTGAATGCGTGCTTCTCCCGTGCTTCTGTGACTGTAAGACTCTGGAAAGCCTTGTGGAAAGAGGGAACTATTGGCACGTGTTAGGCATAAGGATATTCAGGGTCAGGTGTGCCTGCTTTTAAAGGAGATTTGATATTCAGGGTCAGGTGTGCCTGCTTTTAAAGGAGATTTGATATTCAGGGTCAGGTGTGCCTGCTTTTAAAGGAGATCTAACAAAATTTGCCAAGTCTGGTATCGACGCCAGCTGCTGAAGGGGCTGCTGGCTGTCGCGCTTCGCGTGTGTTGCCGCAATCAGTGGGACTGCAAGCAGGGGGATTGAAAGCTTAGTGCTCCTGAGAACTGCTGTGTACGGCTGCGTCACGTGGCAGGCATTGCTTCTTCAAACTTCCATCAGATACAGTCAAGAGCCGATCCATTCTCGTTTCCAAAGCCCTAATGAGCAATCGTAACTGTTACACTACATAAAATATTAGTCCCTTTCAGTGAAGCTAATGTCAAAACTGAATATTTAATAATGCATTTGCTTTTTTGCATAACTTAAAGATATTGCTGAATATAAATATACAGAGATAAAAGTGCCAATAGTTAGTGTTTTTCTGACAATAAAAGCTGTGTGTTATAGACCTGTCCTATTTTCTGTTCCCCTTACAAATTCAGCTGGCATAGCTTGCACAAAATGGAGATCAAAAGGAATTGGATCAGGCTGTGGATACTTGAAGCTTTTTGCTTGCTTTCTGAGTTTAAGTGGCAATAGGACTAAAAAAATCACTTTAGTACCTAGCTAAGGCCTCTTTGGAACATTGATTACCCGAGATAAATTGTTGTTATTGTTGTTTTGATTGTTTGTTTTGTTTAATATCAGAGGGCTCTTAAGTTTTTTTTTCTGTCACCAAAGTGGGTAGGTAATGAAAGTGAAAATGGGGATGAGGAATCAGGCTTCAAAAGCAAGCCATTAGAAATGGTTTGTATGAAATACAGAAGGGTTTTCAAAGTGTAATAAGTATTTTGAAGGAATAAGCAACATAATTCTCAAGTGTGGCTGCGCTGTGAAAAAGCTAGAAGATTAGTTAATCTTTAATCATTCCCATGTCAATTTAGTATTGCTCACTCTACACTGAGGAGACTTCTAAATTAGGACGTCAGCCACAGATTCTCCTTGGAGAACTAGTTCATGCACTAATCAATTTCTTCCTTCAGCGCACATGTCCCTCTGAAAAATTTAGCCACAATACCAGTCAGATTCAGATAGTCGAAGTAACAGCAGTTTCTTTTGTGATTAATATTCAACGGATTATCATCTATAATAAATTGAAGAGTCCTGGAAATCAACGTAAATGAAAAAGAAAAGTCCTATTGTTCTATCAAATAAAGCTAGAGAAATTAGAGTCAAAAGAAGCTGGCACTTGGCTAATGAAAGAAGTGTAAAAAGAAATATACAGCTCGACAGTCTTCTGTAAGGTGTGTTTTTAATTCCTTTCTTGTTCCTTGGACAAGGTGATAACAGTGTTCCACTTTAATCCAATAACATATCTCCAGAATGATCAGTGTTCTTATTTCAAGCCTTGGTTCCTTTCTGCTTTGATTCAGCTCATATGGTTCCTACCCTTTGATTCTGTGCTCACCTCTTCTCCATGCAACTTGACCTTTTGCAGCTTTTCTCCCCCTTCCCATTTGCCACACTCTCTTTCTCCTCTCTCTTTCATCTTTCCATACATATTAACTCAGCAGGATTTTGCTCTAACCTTAATTTTCCTGCATCCCAAAGCTTCACAGCTAAAAGGTTGCTACTAATCCTCTTTCTATTTCTCTTTCTTTATAGTGTATTTTATTCATCCACTTTCATTTCCAGAAATACTTTGTATACACAGACATTTACTCAGACTTGTGTGTTCTCCAGAAGAAACCATTTTTCTAAGCCATTTTTAATGCATTTTGAGGATCACTTGAGATCACAAATATAGAACTGTATCTATAGGACAAAAAATTACATATTTTTAGAACCTCATTAAAACTGTGCAATACTGAGGGGGAAAAAGGTGCGTCCTTGCAATCAGGCAGAGGAAATTACTTTTACCGTGCTTACTGTAGATGAGGAAGGATTCTCCTCTACCTCTGAATCTGTTGTACAGTTAAGTGGACAACATATGGATGAAAGTATCAGCTTTTCAGTATGCTGAACTATATTAGGCTAATTCTGTGGATCAGCCTGCATGCATTTGGAGGTAGGTCAGAGGTCCTTAAAACTATTCTAATGTGGCACAGTTCTAGGGCCAAGAAAAAACTACCCCTTCATGACAACTTTAAGGTAAAAGGCTTGCAGAAGTCTCCTTTGAACCTGCAGGCACTGTAGTTTCATTCACTGTTACAGATGGGCTAGGCAGAATAGTCCTTGAGGAAGATCTCTAGGAAAAAGTAAAGCTGGAGCAGAAGTTAGAGCTTTTTGCACAGATGGCCACCTCCGTAGTAAAGAGAACAATCCATGGGAGAGGATTAGCTTTGACCTTTTTCAGCATGAAGAGTAACACTTGGAGAAGGGTAGGATAGATGTGTCTATATTACCAAATAGTCTGAGCGCTTGCATTTTTTATACTGCTAATGGAGATAACGTTGCAGAAAATGTTTTCTCTTAGATGGCTACTCACTCTTAGGGAATTCAAGGAATATTTGCAGGTACTGACACTTCTTTTTTTTTGTGTACATACTGTAGTTGAGTTTGTTAGCCATTTTGAAAATGTCAGAACTTAAAATCTGAGAAAAAAATTAATCCATTTACTGCCATTAAAAGAAACCATCCCTAAAAGATGTAGATGTGTAAATTCTCTGAGATTATAAAACTCAATACAATAAAACAAATGCGGGATTATTATTTTTTTTAAAGAAATGTTTGAATGTGTTCACAGAGAAATGAGTTGTATGGAATCCTCAAGCTAATGAAGTAAAAAAGCAAAATTCCCTTCAAAAATTCCATCCCATTCAGGGATTCAATATCCCCTTCAAATGGGCTTTCTCACTAAATAACTTGACAGGAATAAAAGAGCAAGCTCTCTCTACCTTTACTGAGAACAGCTCACTAGCTGGTGACTGATTTGGTTCTTAGCTAATTCACTCCCTGGGACACGTGGATAGGCCACTAAGATGGTCAGTGTGCACATGGTGCACTTCGTTGGGCAGAGAGAGGGAAAGGTACCTTGAGAAGGGCATTCAGCCATTCCCATGGGACTCATTTGATTGTAAGTGGAGCAGACAGGGCATCGCTCTGAAGTCCAATGCAGAACACCTGCAGAGTACTTTTTGTCACAAAAGTCAATTTACTTGCCAATTTTCAAAGGAAAACAAATTGAGTTAAAGCTATCAAGTTTTGTATCTCTTCTGATCTTTTCACTTCTGCATTTAAACATGTGCATGTACAACATCAAGATGTCACAAGACGAATTTTACTGTTATCTTAGGAAACAGTCCCCCTTCGCATTACTGTCTATTCATTTGGCAGAAACTGTTATCAAATACCTTTTTGAAAGGCTTTACTTCACAGGAAATTTTAAATGTCTAATCCCCCATGTCCCCCAGAACTAGTTCTACTAATACTAAGAAAAAAATAATCCTCCTAATAAGCTTCCATTTGGAAAGCACATGTTTTTGTCTTTCTTTTGAAAGAGAACAAATACAGGCAGAAATAATTAAAATTGCCCTAGATGTCACATGTCCCTGCACAGGAGTCCAGGGCAATAACCATAAGCACCTGTTTTCAACTTTGTTTATTGGGAAAGATAGTCATAGTCTCCACTTTAGGTGGGGTAAATGAAATGACTGTTGGAATGGGATCATAGACTATGTTCAGGCTTTCTCAACTTTTTCCTAACATCTGGGGTGGGTGGTTTGTGATGGGAAATGCATCATAAGTATGTGGCAGAAAGTCTTCTGGTTTGAGGGGAGAGGAAATCTTTTGCAGTTCTCCTACATGTATTTTTTTATAAGTAGAGAGAAGAATTCCAGTACCTAGAATTTTTTTCATCAGACTCTCTTCTAAATTATCTCTGTGAGCTTTCACATACTGAAAAACACTTAGATATGGGTAACCAAATGTTAGCCAAATATTGGCCGCATTCTTCCTATAGACTTTATCCAGGGTTTTAAACAGTGGGGCACTGGAAGAACCATGTGTCTGATCTTGTATGAAAATGGGTTTATAAAACCAAGCAGCAAATCTGTATGAGCAGATGGGGAAGAATCACGGATGTGTTCTCTCTTCTGAATGCTGGCTATGAGAAGTCCTTTGTTGAAATACTTAATATTAGTCACCTAGTCAAAGGTAATGTCTAGAGATATTCCAGTATAAATAGAAGTGAATTTAAACCGAAATGTGTCTAGAAAAATTCTGAGATGCAGAAGTCTAGAATTTGGACTGGTGCAGTGACGCCTGGGTTTATATCTAGAAATGTGAGCCAGGGTAAAAGATTAAACACAAGTGTTAGAGAGCTTGGGAGCTGATGACCGGGTCTTTTCCTACATTTAGATTATCTCTTTCTTCCCTTCAGGATATCTTGACCTGCTAAATATAGTAACTTCTTCAGTATAACAGATAGAAATAGCAGCTTTGTAGGTATTCCTTATCAGTGAGTTGCTTTTTTTTTTTTCTTTTTCTTTCCTCATTTTTCTCAGGCTCTGGAAAGCAACTGAATCTTTTTATATACTGTTGTCATTAATTTTTAGTTTAACTTTTGGTGAAAAGCCGTTATGTACTAAGTTATCAGGGTGTGGAATGTTAGTCTCTGCTGGGTTGGTGATCATTACATACTCTGCTATGTAGCAAAACACATTAGGTAGAAAAATGCCCATGTTATCCTGATGATGCCTTTTGAACCTGATGGAAAAAAAAAACAAACAAATCAAGGATTGCACTGATCATCTGTGGTGGTGTTGAAAACCCACGGAAATGATTTTCTTATTTGTCCAGATGTCTGTTTTATGTGAATATACATAAGACTGCAAAGACTTCTCAAAGTCTTCATGAAATTGCATGTTAATGTGAGTATGGATAGCTATCAATCTAACAGTGCTTTCAGAGGGCATTTTTGTTCTTTTTGCTTTGGTATTTGAAAAGCTGGCCCAGCGTGTAATGGATCAGGACCTGATTGTGAAAATGGTCTGTGTTTCTCCTCACACAGGTATGGTAGTACTGTTGTGGGCTACGTGTGTAAGAAGATAAAAGCAGTCTAAATAGTGAGACTGAAAAAAGCAGCATAAGATCATGGTGTTCAGTGGCCTAAAAATTGCTGCTTATTAGAAGAACTCTTAGATGCTCCAAGAGTGCTGAGCATCTGTGAGACTGCTGAAATTGGAGCTGTCCCATATGGCTGATAGCAGCGGTGGGTGAATGAAGTATATCAATGCCACCTCAAACACATTAATCCAATTAAACAGAAGCAAGTGAAGTTCAGTCAACAGCATAGGTTGTGTGTCTGTTGTCACTTAAAACATTTGAAGGGTTATTTTTGCACTCCTCCTTTTCCAGACTATATTTTGGGGGTGGAAAATTGAATGTAAACGTATGAGTCAGATAACCAGGAAGACCAGTGGGAGAAATGCTCCGTATTTGAGTACTGTAGTATGGGCTCACTGCCTTTCAAGGGATTTGTTTGAGTTTCTGTACATCTGCCTGGAATAAAAAGGATTATGCTATTATATCAACACTACCGAATGCACTGTAACTCCTGAGGACATTTCTATTGGGTTGGACAGAGATAATATAAGTGCCTGGATCTATTGGGCAGTCTTGCTATGCCACCCAAGCCTCCAGGGCATTTCACAGCAGTTTTACAAAAAGAGTATTTCCATACCTAGCATACTGACAATTATTTTAATTTGTTTAAATTGGCATAGCCCTGTGGACAGCTTATTTAAAAGCTACACACACTATTATGTGTTCATTCCCTAAAGGTATTTTTACTGCAGGCACATTTGGTATTGAATTAATTATCATTCTAAAATGTACTTTTGGAGTCAGCCTAGTTTAGCTGGATGAAAAAGCTCTGTGTGGAAGAAATGGTGATTATGATTTGGGGTCCATAATGGTTTACAAATGTCAGCTCAATTAGTCACTTACGGAAAAGCAGGACCATTCTCCTGAAATCAACTGAATGGAATATTTAAGTGTTATTAATTGAAACTGCTTAGAGTTGTCCTTAGCATTAGTGGAAGCCCATGAGCTTCTCAAATACATTTAGGTATTTTAATCCAATACTGGGGATTTCAGAAGGTTTTTTTTTTTTCCTCTCTTATTTAAATTAATTATTCTTTTTTTAAAATTGATCTAAATATTTACTACTTTTTTTCCCCATTGTAAGAGGAATTTAGGAAAGTTTTCAATACTGGGTGTCTCATAATCTTAGACAAGGGCAATAATATCAAGAGAGAGGATTCAGTGTAAGTAGTGTGCTTTACAGAGACATTTCCTAATGTTATGGCCAAGTAGTGCCTCTGAGCACTGTGTGCATTCCTTTCTTACGCAGAGAAGCATCAGCTGTTTCTTTTGTTTCAGCATACTGACTTGAAACAGTTGGACACAAGTTAGCGAAGGTGATGACAAAGCGTAAAGTTATACTGGCTTTAACTGCCAAAAAATTGCATGTTCATAGGAAATCCACGCTAACTAGTTCTGTCCTAGTAGACTTTTCCTGCTTTAGAATTCTTTTGTAATCCTAGTAGTTCTTTTACATTTCTTCCATAGAAAGCTTTTAAATGTAGTGCTGCATTGGTTCAGTTCTCCACGATGTGATTTTTATGGGTGAAAATTGGCCTTCTGTTCTCCAGATCAGCTTCAGAATCAGTACACGTGAAACAAGTTTAACATGAAAACTGAATATAAATCTGCAAAAAAAGCACCTGGAGAAAGCCTTCTCATGGGAAAATCCTGAGTTCCCTCTGTGCTCTAGTCACCTCTGTCTTTTTACCATCATACTAATGTTGGAGCTGCTGAACTCACTGGGTGCCGCAGTGTACCTCTTTGGAGATGTTTTGCATGGGTTTTTCTGTAATTGGGGCATGTTTGGAAAAATGTTTAGCTTAATGGTGTTCAGACTTGTTACTTGATAGTGGTACCAGTGTCAGAGTGGTGAGCTGTGATGAAATGCCTTTAGAAATGTGGAGTACCAAAGATAAGCCTAGAATTCCTTATGTTCCTACTGTCTTTATTTGAAAGACAAAATGCAATTGCTTTTAATTTCAAGGACAAGATGAATCAGTGGAACCTGTGAAAGGAAAGCTAAGGGGAACAAAAGAATGAAAAATACACAAGTTTTGTATGTGACAAGTTCCTAAGAAATTGACTATTTAAACAAAAAAAAAAGAGTAAAATTCTCACTCCAAATTGAGGTTATGTGAAATAGTACAAAGAAAGATCAGCTTAGTGCTTGACAGCAAAGTAATGAAACTGTTACAACGATCTCTACATAGTCCCTAAGAACAAAGCAGAACACGTGATTGAGTAAATGCATGGGCTGTCTGCATTCTGATGAAGTGTGCAGCTGTGGTTCCATCAGTGAAAGTTAACACAAGCTTGATTCAGAGAAGATGAAGTAAAGTAGTTCTTCTCACCACAGCTAGTAAGTGTAAGGAAATATTTAACACATGTTGTGGATGCAAACATTTCACACAGGCTTATGATATTATGCAGAAATTGAAAGAGATCTGTTGTGGGTTACTAAATAGGCAAACCACAACAGGCCCAGAAGAATTCCTGAGTCAGAAAAGGGTAAAGGCTGGGAGGAAGAAGGATATTGAGGAGTGTGTGATATGATTGTTCTTACATTTTCCTAGATATCCGTTTGTGGTCTGTGTTGGAGAATGAATACTGAGCCAGGTGAATGCTTGCCCTGAATCAATACAGTCATTCTTATTTTCACAAACTATTTATTGTTTGAGGTTGTTGAGGGAGCCTAATAGTGAGGAAGATCCATAGCAGTGGCCAAGCATTTTTAGCCGTGCTTGGAATACTTCAAATCAACACAATATTTATAGTTTTGGTAGTCTAAATGGCAGAAAATAAATAAAAAGGTTTGGAGCAAATAAATAAATGAGGAATAGATTTTCTAGGTGGGGTGTTAGAATAATGGAAATACTTCTTTCTCTTTGTGACACTGCATTTAGAATGTTTTTAAGTACATTGGTATATTGGTGATCGGATAACTGATCTGTATTAGTCATCAAATTAAGTATTGTGTTATGAAGAATGATTTACTCCAATGTAATGTTAAAAATGGCAAGTAATGAGGAATTGCAGTAAAAAAAATGCTGAAAAAGAAAACCCTTGCTAATTCATTTAAATTCCTTATAATTGACTCTGCTTTATTGTCTTCTGAAGTTTAAAATAAAAGAAACAAAAACAACAGAAGCCAAAACCATAAAATCACATGGAAAATTTACTGTACATCTCATTTCTCATTTAGCCTGAGATTTTATGTTTATCATAAAAAAAACAAAAACAAAAACAAAAAATTCCTGGCAAGCAATTGATCACATAGTATGCAACAATGAATGTGGCTCCAGAATTATTTGCTGCCTTAAAAATGCCATTACAGGCAATGTACTGGAGACAAAGAGTTCTAGGCTTTAGTGACTAAACTGGGGAAAAGAGATATTCTAGATAAGGTTATCAAAACCACTATTTCTTTTAAATAATAATAAAAAAATCTAACTTCTGCAAGTAATGATATTTGTTACAAATAGAGAGTACTCAGTGATTTTTATAACAGAGATTGCCTTCAAACACAAAAGATGCATGCTGCCTTTCAGTTCCACTCTGGTTGTGTGAGTGGGATGGTTGAGAACGTTACTAACCTTGAAACACCAAACACATTCTGCTTGGGGAATTTTCAAATAGCCTGTACTTCCATTGCAAAATACCATGCTGTCGATCTCTATTAAATATATATACATATGTACATCTTTTAGATGTGTCTTCATCTGTCAGTTTTACATAGATGATATGTTCAGTGGAAATCATCATAACCTTAGTGCACAGAAAGTAGCCTGAACGTTGGATCAGTCAGGCTGGGTTTTATATGTTCTAAGATATGATGTTCAGGCTGCTGTGTATCACTCACTTAAGTGAGAGTAGGGACAGTCAAGGCAGATTAGTATTTATTTAATGCTTTCCTCTCCTCCCTAGTTGGAAATTCTACCCTGCAGATTGTCTTCCTGTAAAAACAAAGAAAGGATCCATGCTACTGTGTTGTGCATGAATCTGTACAATGCGCAGCACACCCACCAGTGGCTGGGGTGTGACCAGAATTTGCTATAGTTCTTCTGTCCCTGAGTTTGGGACAATGCATTGTGTACTTTAATTGTAAATTCTTAAGCAGATATTCTCCCCATCATTTCTTGTTCCCAGTAGTTGTCAGCTGTGCATGTAAATATTCAATTTATTAACTTTGTGCTTGGTATCTCCAGAGATACATACTTGATTCTCTGAGAGGTGGGGAGTTAAAATACAAAGTTGTAACTTGCTGAGGCTGTGAGTGAGGTAGGATAGAACGAAATTTGGTAACCCAGAGAAGTTTCTTCTGATGCTGGTTAAGGACAGATGCAATCCTATTGCTCCGTCAAAACTGAAAATTAGGGTTTTATAAATGTACCTGTACATAGTGCAAGGTGACTAGCAAGTTAACCATATTTTCACAAACCTCTTTTCCTTTCTATTTGCTACTGTGATGTTTGGCTTTGGTGCATATGCCTGACCCTGTCTGCAGACTGTAACTAAGCATTTTCTTTCTTGTGTTAGAGGAAATTGTTAATGAGAAACAGTGAGCCTGCATAGACAGAACTGTAGATCACCTCTCTCTCCCTGTGTCTGAAGTCTTACATTCCCATATCCTTAGCCTGTAGTGCCTACTAGGAGGGCTCTTCAAGTCTCTTGAAATCACAATGCTTTTGTGATCAAAAATTACCTTTTTTCTCTGCATGAGAGACTGTATGCTTCAACTCTTTAAGATCTGTTTTTATTAAAGGACTTGAACACCTAAAAATTAACTCTTACATATCTGGTTTTCAAAATAGGAGTCCTTTCTAAGTGTCTCTTCCCTCCACACGTTCCTTGGTGTAATTTGAAAGGATTTAAGTATGTGAGCAATAAGTACCACAAACTTCAATGTATGTCATAGTTGGCCTATTTCTAAAATGTGCATGCCATGATCAGGACTGGAGGTACTCATATTACAGAATCACAGCCTGAAATGCACTTGTGAAGACAAATGTCTAGGAATATTCTCTCAGAAGGTTACTTGAATAGAGGAACTTGCCCTGGAGAATGCATTCGCATCTGATAGGACAGGATGGAATGTCCTCAAGTTTTACCAGGGGAGATTCAGATTGGCTATGAGAATTTCTTCTCAGGATTGGCATTAAAACAGGTTCCCTAGGGAAGTGGTGTATTCACTGTCTTTGGGGGTCGGAACAGCTAGATGTTGTACTTAGGACATGGTTTAGTGGGTAGTATTGATTGTAGGTGGATGGTTGGACTGGGTGATCTTGGAGTTCTCTTCCAACTTCGGTGATTCTGTGATTCTGTTCCATGATTCTATGCACCCAGGCTGTGGATCCTGAGCTTGGTGCTTTCCACTGAAAGAAGAATCAAGTTTGTAGCCGTCAAGAGAGTGGTAGTCACTACACTGCTGGGCAGTCTGAGCTATGATGCTCTCAGTACATCTGTGAAGCTGCATGAGTGTGAAGGAAAATTGCGGAAGTCGTGAAATAGAAAAGGTCAGAATTTTGAGGATCGTGTAGATCAAAAAGTCTGTACCACAGGGGAGACAGTCTTTGTTTCTAGTGCCTTCTCCTCTGCCGTGCAGTAGCAAGGGATATAACGGGTTAAATGCAAAAAGCATCAAGAGCATAAACATGAACCCCTGGTCATTTTTAAGAAATTTCAAGATCTGTTATTAAGTGGTTCTGTAGCCCCTGGAGCTCTGTTTTCTTTAAAAATCAGCCTCTCTGTTAATGCACTAATAGTATCAAGGTTCGTAAGATTAACAAGCAGAAAGGCAGACTTACACAGCAGGAGGAGAGGGGCTCAGTTTTGATAGTACAACCAAATATTTCAAAGCTTGCGTATTAGTTTCAGACTTGTAAGTAATTCCATCCACTTGCTTTCTGTGTCAAAACACTCAGATAATTTTCTGTGTTGTTGCAGGTCATTAGTTTTCAGGGAGTGCTCTGTACTTCTCAACTGCCTATGTCATTATTTGTAAACTTCCCTCTTTACAGCTGGATTTCCATTTTACCTACCATTAGATGCAGGGTTTGCAGATTTTTATTCATTTATTTATTTTGCTCCTTTACAGTTTTGCTTTTGTTGTATATGTATTGCTACTGAACTGCCACATTACATTCTATTTCTGCTCCAACATCAGCCTAGGAAGAGATTGAGATGTTCCCAAATGAAATCTGGAATAAAATGAAATGTATTTTTGGAAAAACTTCAAAAACCTGTCTCACAATTGCATTACATTGATACAGAGAAGGTATAATAATTTATGACCAGGATAAATGTAAAAAAAATCAGAACTCCAAGCTCCAGAAACCTTCTCAGCTGCTGTTCTGAAGCTGAATGCACTGATACTTTAGCCAAGACACTACTGCAGATCACTTGAGTCTTTGTATCCGGTTTGGACTTTATAGTCAGCTGAGTTTATTTGCCAATATACAATGTGTATGCAAACACTACAGTCAGATGGCTTTGCTTATGTTTGAATAATTTCTTTAGCCATTTGGTGGCTTTTCAGTATTAGAAGCAGACTGAAAATAAAACTTTTTGTATCAGACCCTTGGCACAGGGGAGAGACTCATTTGTTATGGCACAAACCCTTTCATCGTATCTTAATTTGTTTCTTGAGTTAAAGTTTCAAACATAGCAAGCAAGTTATTTTGCCATGAGCTGAACCGCGAGCATTTTTTTCTCTTTTGAAATAACTGCTATCAATTCTATCTAAAATGCCATTGTTTATATCATTACGTTGAGACTTGGCTTTTCCCTTTAACTTCCTCTTGTAAATCGTCTTTCAACTGAGGCTTGCGGCCTCTGCCTGTCACTGCCCTCCTAAAAAGGTCATCTTTGGTTCTCTGGAAGTTAGTGCTTTATTACGATAATTCAGTCATTTTCATATCAGGTTAGAAAAAAGATACAACAAAGAAATTTCTCTCTAATTTTCTCATTGGAATAACAGATAATTACAGATGAACTGGGTGATGTTAATGTAGGCAGCTACGTGGCTTTATTTTCTTCTTTTATCAAAAAATTTTATGATTAAGTCAGGGAAAAAAAAAACTGAGGTAAAAGAACTAAAACAGTGTAAATGAAATAATAGTTCTGAAAGTTTGGAGTTGCGCTGAGCAGCTTTCTCTGGGCTGTAACTAGCCAAATTCAGCTCAACAGCAAAACTTTAATGTAGCATACTACCTTATTGTAGCACAGCACTTTGAGAACACACTTCTGAAAGTAAAGAATGAAGATGAAGTCTCTTGTAAATCTCTTCCTTCTCTGTCTCCGCAGCCAAATCAGCAGTGGACAGCAGGAATACATCTGAAGTTGGCAGCTGTACTTGCAGCTTAAAGTATAGCAATGTTTAGCTGAAAAGAATTCAGTCATCCTGGAACTGGCACTTCAGCGCTGTGATTAGGCTTTACAAGGAACACTTCTACCAGACAGCACTATGGGCCAGGGTCGTGCTGTCCTGGGCTGATGTTCTTGCTGCGTCCACACAGTTTGGAAAGTCAGGCTGAGGTGAGAAAAGGTTGTAGAGTACTCTCAGCAAGCAAATTCCGGTGTACCCCTAGAGTTTTGAATTTGTCCGTGTGCTACATTGTGTAGTTTCTGTTCCCTGGTAGTCAAAGAAGTATTTAGACCGAAACATATCGAGAAAGGTTAGGCTCTCACAACTTGCTTAAGGAAAAGTCTAAAATTCCTTTAGGTAAGGAGACTTGAATACTCATGATGATCTTTGAGAAGAGTATTTCAACCACCAGAGCCAAAGGTATTAGAACAAGAGGTCTTCATAGTCCATCTTTTGGAGAGGTTCCATTGTGAGTATTTTTATTTGTATAAACAGTACAGATTTCTGGTCTACTTAACATACTCGCCTGAGTTCTTGAGAACACGTGAGGTTAAAGTTGAACTCTGTAAAGAAGAGTTGGAAAGCTCTTCCTATGCTCTGCTTCAGAGCACCGTGAACTGCACAAGGCTTCTTGTCCTCTTGGCTGTCATTGACACAAAAGACAACACCACAATGTACCTTCATGTATTTAATTTTTCTCAAAGCTGTGTCTACTTAGACACTGAGGAAGGAACAGCTCTCCCAGATGCTGTCACAAGCTCAATTTTTAAAAGCCTTAACAGAGTAGGAGAAGTTTGCAGTGAACACTAATTGTGCTAAATAGAGTTTCTCAAAACAGGCCTCTGGGAGCTCTGCACAAGTATCTTGATGAAAAATATCCCTTGAAACAGGAAGGAAATTAATCTAGGGCTCCTGTTTTCATTCTCAAGTGCTGTTTCCAGCCAGCAAAAAGATGTAGCAAAGTCAAAATTCCATTAAGACTAGAGATGACTAAAGACATATTTTGGTGTATTTATTAAATTAAAAACAACAACAAACAACTTTATATGTAGATATACATTGTTGTCTTTTAATCCTTGATGATTCTTGACTTACTGGCTGGAAACTGAATTACTATATGAAGAGTCTTGTATGCCTTTATGGCAGTTGTCTTTGGTTTTCTTCGGATATCTGAATCATTACAGGCCCCAAAAATGAAATGGAACAAAAGGATGATAGAGACAAATTTGTTGATACATGTAAGCACAGGGCACGCAGAATCCCTCTCAGTTTCCCTTGCATTCAGCTCAATGTCATCCCTGAATGCTGAAAGTCTCCCTTTAAATATAGTACTTCTGAATTTGCCAAAGGTGGACGATGGTGCCTGTCATTTTTCTAGATAAGCGAAGTGATGGAAACGCAGTGTTTGGATTGGGGATAGAAAAACAATAGTTCTGAGGCATCTTGACAGAAGAAGATAACAAACCACTTTGCATATTTGCCAGCTGAGAATTGTAGGCTTGGCCGGGAGTAATATAATTATCAACTTTTTAATTTGCTGTGCTTTCAGCTTTTCCTTGCCCCCCCCAAAGAAAGAAGCTTCTAGGCAAACACTCGAGGACATGTGAGAGAATTACACTTTTAATATTATAGAGCTCATTATTTTAATTAATGGCTGCAAGAAGTTGCTGTGAGACAATTTTTTAAACTTCCTGAAATTATCGTTAATATTTGATGAGAGGAAGAGTGCTATCTCCTCAAGTAATGAATTGGTGTGTTATGAAACCATGTATCCGGCATGTTCTTGGGCAAAATGTGTTAATTTCTTTTGACTCTGACCGTTTCCAATGACCAGAACCTCCACTCATGGCTGTTTCCTGCCCACACTGTACAAAGCTATTGCCTGCCGGCTGGTTTTCGCCTCTGCCACGGGTTTATGAAGTTGGCTGGTTCAAAACATCATCTAATTTTAAAAAGTGAGTGTTGTTAGGTGTAAGAAGGAGATGTGCTGAGGGATTTGTGCATTATAGAATGATTTAGGGAATAAGCCTGGGAGATTTGGCCAGATGTCAGAGGCATTAGAGAATTTTAGCAGAGAGCTGTCTTTGGCGGTTCAATAGGCAGGACAAAGACCTACCTGGCTAACTGGGTAACTAAGTGCAGATGACTTTGAAAACAGTAGTTGTATAGCTAGATAAGTGCACATCGTGTTACATGTGATAGTTATTGCATTCATAGGCAAGAAAGTCTAGATGGAATTATTAAAATATATGGGCTACTTAAGAATCTCAACTGCAAGTCATATGGGTTTGTTTGGTTTTTCATTTTCATTTATTTATTTATTTTACTTTTCATGTTGCTCAGATGGTACCATAGGGAGATCTTCTCTTTCAGTCCTCCAGTATCTGCATCAGTGTTTCACCTTTGTCAGGTATTCCATTGTCTGCTTTATTATCTATTCCCTTCTCCGTATTCTCTGTTACATGGTGAACCAGTTTTTGTAGCACCCTTTCTCTGTTTTTTCTCTTTTCTGTAATAAATAATTCATTTTCTCTTTAAAAATGAGACAAAAAAAATACATGAAATAAGCACGCGTTTTGTTGGCGGATTAGGCTGTCTTGTACAAAACCTATAAAGAGACTATTTGATTTCCGTGATCATATATGGCATGCAAGAAATGCAGGCATAGATCCAGGCTGTATAGTCCTCCTCCTGTATTGGCAGCTGAATTTTACCTTTAAGGATTGATGAAGAAAAAGGTTAAAGTATACATACTCAAAATGTTATTAATTGGCCAAGAGAAATATCTTTATCCCAAATTATCTGTTGAGAGAAGCAGTCAGAGCCTTTTCTGACAAAAGCTGGTATCTCTGTGTACCCACTGTAGAGAGTCTTAGAAACGTACTCAGTTCAGTAGATGAATTGGTCTGGTTGTTTTAATTTGAACATCCAAACAGAACCTGTAACTGTTTATGATAGAAATCTGTGCACACTTAGTTATCTCCAGTATCCTATGTTCATTTAGGCCTTTTGAAATACACCTTTTTCAATTTAGTTTCGGTAAAGTTTCACAAGGCAAAAAAAAAAAAAAGCATATTTTAATAACGACATGTAAAATTAATGTCTTTTATAAACAATATCTGAAAACTATTGTACGAATGAACTTTAACAATTCTACAAGTTATTTTGAACTCATATGTTACAGATGCTTTTTTTTTAGTTAACATGTAAGTCTCAGTGGACATAATTAATAGTGAAGTTGTTCCTTTTATTCAACAAGATGATATTCTAGTGCCCCTGAAAACAAGGGCATTTTTTTCTAATTAATATATCTCCCTGTTAAAAAATAAATGAATAAATAAAATACAACTAATGTGAAACTTTTTGAATATGATAGTGGCCACATTCTTTGCATGACTGGAAGGCAGCTGCTAAGCATACTGTGAGGTAGTACCTCAAAAACACAATCTGAGTGAAATTCTAAGTGGCTGTAAACAGGCATAACTTCATTAAGTTCAGAGGAATTTTGTTTGCCTGCTGTAGTCTTGAAATGGCCTTTATTATCATGCAAGATATTAAGCATAGCAGTAAGTCACTGACTTTCTTGTTTTCGAAAAGCTTTTATAGCTTTTGAATGTACTGTAAACAAGATTGTCAATTTACAATGATCTAATGGCACCATTGCAGCAGAGGTGTGTTATTAAGCAACACAAAGAATCTTCGAGTCTACGCTGCGAACTCTGGAGTCATCTGTGTCTTTTGTTCTGTGATATGCTGCAACTAATATAGAGATTCATTTTGCTAATTATGTGAATAAAGGAAGTGTGGCGAGGGAGACAAAAGAATATTTCTCTTTCATTTAAGTCTGTTGCTAACAAACATTCCTTTAAGGCTGCAGTTCTCCCAGCCCTTTAGAAATAACTGTTCTCTTTCATGATTGGAAAAGTGAGGTAAGAAAAATCCTATCTGTTGAGGAAGAGATCTCCCTCTTGCCCATCCACCCTGGTTTTTTGGGGAGCTGGGTGTTAAGGGAATAAGAATGTAGAATTATGCTGTCTGTATGTAAGGCAGTAACTGGTGTTTACCAAGTTATTCCTTCTTGATGTAGCTTTGCTTTCTTCCCAAATGTGGTGGGTTTTTTTGGGGGGGAGGGGGGGGGGTGCAGAATTACTTACTGTTCTGGAAAGCTTCTCTCTGTGATTGTGGCAGCCAAGTCTAGAAATGGTGGCTTCACTAGGCCCAGGAGAGGCTGTAATTGAGAGGTTTCTAGTCTAATGTGACAGGCTTAAGAGTTGTGAAAAGCCTGATATATTCTGAACAAATCTTCCCAAGAACTATCATACTGACTGGTTACTAGAAGCTAACTGTATTCAAACCCCTGACAGTTCTCCCAGCATTGATATTCAACCTTTTATATAGGCATTTTTTGTTGTTCTTCTCTTTGTACCACTGCGGTAGGGCATGGTAAAGTTTGTGATGCTGTCTTTGTAAATAGATGTGAATTTTCTATAATTGTGCATGTTACTTGTTTATAATAGCCTGATATACAGCCCAGCGATATGACTCTCTCAATTGACTGCAACAGATTTTTTTTTATCAGACCCAACAAAATGAAGACACAAAGGTGAGAAAAATAGCAAAATCTAAAAAGTGAGTGAGTCTAAAGGCAGCAGAAGGATCTCTGCTGAGCTCTCAGTGCTGAACTATAGAAAACCCACACAGAGTATCCTGCATGGATTCACAACTGAAAAATATTTACTGAGTACATTTAACCAAATGGATGTAAGTTCACATAATCCATTTACAAAACATTTACAACTATTGGGTAAATTGAGCTCATTGTTTGTATGGTTGTCTCTGCAATCAAACTGTAATCATGTGTAAACTGTGAGCAACCATGTGCAGTTCATATGCAATTATTTACAAACTGGTTTTGTGAAATCCAATTGTATTACCAGTGATAATGAACTTCAGCATGTAATAGTTTGTTCTGAACATCTTTCAAATGCTTCAGTGCATTCTCCCTATTTTATAGCTTTCTAAATTTAAAAATATATTACCATTTAATATACCTTTCTGGATTACCTTTCATTTAGTGACAAACTCCATGCCAGAAAATCTGCTGCCTTGTCATAACCTCCATTTTTTCATGTGTACTTGATCACTTCAACTCTAGCTCAAATGTGGATTTTGCATTGTCATAACAAGTAGCAACCCTGTGGGTTGACAGTACAGCAGGAGAAGTTTTAAGCTATTTTACTTTCTTTTCAAGGCTGCTAAAAAGTGTTTATTGTTTGCCTTCTTACCAATCCATAAGCTTTCGAACCTTGAGCAGTCAGTCAGCACAGCTTTATAGATGGTGAGAAATGAAAAGTAGTATTAATGTCAGTTCTTTTCAAATTCCTCTTTCTAGTTTCTATGGGAAGCAAGTCACAGAAAGACTTCATGAAGTGGTGAAGCTGTACAAAAGTTTCATTAATATACTTTGAGAGGACCTCATTATTCTCCTCTTTACTGCTTGCACAAAGCTACTTAAAACTACTGTGTCAAATCCCTGCAGTAATGTATCTCCAACTCACAAGCATACCACGTTCCATCACAGTACCCAGTGATAGGACTTCTTTACCTCATTTTTCCATGCCTCATAAAAAACAGCAAAATTCCCAGCCTTAGCCTTATGTCATGATATCATAGTTTTTGCTGACATTTTGTGTACTGTAGATCAAAATGCAGTAGGCACTATTTGGAGGCATAATTTTAGAAGGGGTGGTTTTGTGGGTATGAATGCTGAGATTCCCAGAGACTCTGTCTTCCTGCCACTGAAGACTAGGCTAAATGAGTTGGCTTTTTCCTTCCCTCGTAACCAGATATTTGTAACAAGCAGACTAGAGAAGATGGAAGAGAATAAGCAGCTTTTTTTTCACCCAAGAATCAGTCAGACAGCCACAGAATTCTACAAGGTATGATTTTTCCCTTGTCTATAAATAATTACCCCTGCTAAGACAGAGCTAGTCAAAGAAATCTTGGAGAGCAGGAGAGGAAGACGAAAAGAGAACAAGCTCAAGCATGGTCTGAGAAACTAGCAGTAAAGAGGGACCCAAACCTATCCACAGCTTCATTTTCTATGTATTTTAATATATTTCTAGTCAAAATGTCCTAATTTAAATAGCAGTTGTTGTTTTTCCTTTTATGGGTGTATAAGTTCATTCAGATTGTTTCTGAAAAATTTTTGTATGATCCATCCTGAAAGAAAAATGTCATAGAACAATAGTCTGCTGCTAAGGGAAAAATGTCAAGGTGAAGTCTGACCATAGATCATCTCTAAACGCTGAGGCACGAGGATTTCAAGGGGGAAGGTATTTATCATGTGATATTGTTCTATTACAATGACTCTATATTTCTGTTCTGCCAAGTGATTGATGCATGCTATGTGTAATCATTCTTTTAGTGCACTAGTATGTCAGTTGTTCACTGTAGCATTGTTAAACAGCTGCATTCAGATTGACTGCTACAAAAGGCTTGTGTTGGCTTCAGCCAGTCTGACAACAGTACATCATGAAAATGCCAGAGTGGAGGTTCAGTATTTACTCATTAACACGTAGTACTAAAATGCTAGGTTATCCATCACACTTCTGAACAACTTTCTTAAAAACTTGTTAATAAAGATCATTGACAACATGGATGGGCATCTTGGGTGAAACACAGGAAACAGTGCACAAACTAAATGCAATGGATGTATAGCTTGAGCTATGGTTGGAGATAGGTGAGCTGTTCAGTATGTTATCTGCCGAAGCCACCGCATCTCCCTCTCTCTCTCACCGCATCTCAACCAAGCCATCTCTTGACAGGGCATGGGACACTTTTGCTCCCAAAGCCAGATTAGCAGGGCTGTATGACACACACAAAGCAGTATTTACTGTCACAGTCATGCACTGATGTGTTTCAATCCTGTGGTTTGTTGTTTCATTTGTTAGTGAGTGGAACAGGCTTACATCCCTTTGATTAGAAGTAAAGATGGAGCTGCCAGTCATCAGATGTGCCTCATAACTACAGGGTATTAATGTGAACTCCCAGTCAGTCAGCTGATGTTCTCAGGGATGTCAATAGTGAAAATCATCAAAGTAACCCAGTGGGAATACATTTTTCTTCATTGTGAAATAGGACAATTTATAACAGAAGAACATGAATAAACCTTTGTTTTCAACAGGCTTTTTTCAGGAGCAAACATGATAAAGTGATCCTGATTTGTGTAGGAGAATGTTTATTCATGTCTTCGAGTACTTGTGGGAATAGATTTGTTTGCAGGCTAGAGTTTGTATGGAACATTTGTCATGTTTTCACTACCACTCATATCTTTGAAAACAATCTGTATTTACTTCATGTATTTGTTGCTATTGATTTAAGATTACTGATAATAATGCTAAAATTTCATACTACACAAATGCTTTCCTGAGTATACCATATGCCATATAAATATGATTAAGATCCTTCCCTGTTTAGATTGGAATCGTCTACTCGTAGTTGTCAAAAACACTCACACTTTGCAGTTTTTATTTACCAAGATCTAGCTGTACCCAATACCATGGAACAGCTTTTTAAGAGCTTTGGCTACATAGCTGCAGAAAAATCTTGAATTGCATTTTTCACTTTCCCAAGATATGAGATTTGAGACTTTAGATAAAAATGCTGTCAGCACACTACTGGAGGATGGTGGATGAATCACTGAATACAATTTGTATATGTAATGGAGGCTACAGCTGAAAATGAATCTGAAGGAAAATGAAGCAATTTTATTCCCTCTTCTGTGCATCAGCTTCACTGAGTTTTTACTCTGAGCTGTATTGTAATTGTTAATTGTTACACCATAGCACAGACTTCGCTGCTCTGCTGAGCGCATGAGACGTTGCTCTGAAGGCATTGCCTGGGTGAACAATCTGCCACGCAGTGGGAGTACATCCACTGAGTCCTTCTTTAAGAAAGGGAGAATGCCATCCCCTTTGCAAATTAGTGATTTTCTTTTTTGGCTGGTTCTGCACATTGGTAAAATAGATTAGCTACCACAAACTTTCCACTTAGCAGGGAATCATGAGAGAAGAGGATGCAGTGAGAGGTTTTACAGGGAGCTATGCTGTACTTCTGAAAACCCATTTAGCAGGGAGTAAAAGGTAGAGTGAAATGTTTCTTTGCCTTTATTGCTTCCAGTATTGTTCAAGTAAGGACCAGCTACATTTCTGCCTTGTTTAAAGATTGTGCACAGCCTACTAGAAAACTGTAATGGCTGTATTTCATTCCATTTGGAAATGGCCTTGAGAGAGCTTGAAACATATAAAAATTCTGCATTTCTGTCTTCCTGATATACTGATCTTAAATAATTTGATTGTAATGGAGATAATAGGAAAATGACTTGAATCTTTGCTTTCTCAGAGGTATTCTTGGCTATTATTCTGCCTTTCTACATCAAGAACTCATTCAGAAGTAGTATATTGAATGGATTGTTCAGGAAAGAAGGTCACTTTGTTGTATTTCAACAACATTCAAACAGGTAAACTGATGTTACTTCTGCCCCATTACAAGGAAGGAGATAGTGAGTTTAGAATATTTTTTTCCTATGGCTTATTTTTTGATGTGCCATGAACTTCATAGCATCTGTAGAACTTTTGAAAACATTTAATCCACCTTCTAATTGAATACAGCAATTCAATACTGTTAGTAGGATTGGGACTCCCAGGCTTGATCAAAAATGCTGTGACTGAAACCCAGAATAAAAATCCTGTATAAATTCAGTTGAACTCCAGATTCCAGAAAGTGCAGTGTGTTCTGTATAACTGAGTAACTTTCTCCCCAGTGAAAAATCATGTTTGTGAGATGGTTGCGTTATGAGGCTTCAAGTGCCCTCTCTCACAATGTCCCCATAAAGCATAACCTCTCAATTGCATATAACTCTGCATTGCTTGCCTGGCTGCAGGGTGTCAGCAACAGGGTTGGTTGCCTTTTCACCAGCCTTCCTTTGGACCATGTTCTGGTAGTCAAATCACTTCTAGTCTGTGGTGTAAGGTAAAAATGCATGCAACCAAAAACTAGGACTAGTTGTCAGCTGTGTAAATCACAGCCCTGGAAACTTGGGACAGTCCTTTTGGCAGGAAGCCACTTCTTTAGAAGATTAAGAAATAATGAAATATACCAATTTTATTCTGATAGAATGCTTCAAAGCAGTTTTGGGTGTACGTTCACATCTTTGTTTTTTTTAGTGTTAGTGGGAGGTTTTAAGTGTTAAAGTAAATAAGGCTCTTTGGGTCAAGTTGAATATTTTTCTTAACTCATTACGTAGCTTTGTGTTTTCCATCTCGCTTATTCATTGTTTCATGCAGTGATGTTGAGCTTCTAACTTTTCTGAAAGAAGAATGTTCTCATACTATTGTTCGTTTTTCTATATCTTTGCACAACAGATTTTCAGTCCCACTGGGCTGGCACCAATTGCAAGAATATGTTACTTGCATTTATTTTTTGTTTTACCACATGGTCTCTCAGGGATTTTGAAGCTTGCAAGACTATGTAACTATAAAAATGAAAAAGATTGGGAGTTTTGGGCTGTATCGAACATACTTTTTATGGCTCATGCTCTCTGAAAGTCATGCACAATCAGGTTTCAGACAGTGCTCAAATATATCTGGAGTCAGTATTACACCATTGACTCCATTATTAGCTGTTACAGTCCCAGGGCTGGGAGAAGCAGGCCACATCTTTTTGCTCATGCAGACATCTAAAAATGTTGGCTATTCTGGGATTTGATTTAAATCACACTACGGAAGAATAGGCAGCCTAGAAAAATAGATTTGTTTTGTCCATTGACGAATTATATTTTTGTCAATTTCACTGGGAACTTTTGACCCACTGCTGCTGTTGCTCTTGCAAAAAAGTGGGTGAGTGGTCTCATGTAAACATTTTCTAGACCATTACACCAGAAGTCAAGAGAAATGGGGGGAGGAGTATATTCTGCTTTCCTGTTAGAATAGCATTCATGATTCAGACCAGGGTTTTCAAGCTGAGAGTGCTTTGTGAGGAGCAGGACAATATTGATACTTTCAGAGTGACAGAAGTCCGGTTTTACCCTCTCTTAGAGAGAGATATGGCAGAGCAAGGTCTAATCCTTCTCAGCGCCTGAACTGGCTACTTAGAAAAAGTTTAGATGATTAAAATCAAGCACTGAATTTATCCCACTTACAGTGGGTGATGAGTCCCCATTTACACCAGACTGTGTGATATGCTTGGCAGGAAAACGAAGCATGACTTGTGTATATTAAAGAGCATTTCCTCAAGCTTCAGTCCTCTAATGATCTTTGTGGCCCAGAACTGGACACTCGATTCCTGTGTTTAGTTCCCATCTTTAAATCCTTTCTTTTCATATATGTTCTGGACACATTTTTTTTTTCTCAGGAGTGTGTGCATGTTGTTTGGAGGAATAAATCAAAACATTCCAGTAGAAAATGCTCAGTAAACCCATGGTTCCAAGGAAATCCAAGTTAACTCAAGCTTGAGCACTGGCTCTTCATAAATGAGAACCTGTTCATATAATGGGCCAACATCCCAATTTTTACAGAACCTTTACCACTGTTGGAAGAGAATTAATATGCATTTGAGGTTGTACCAGTATAGTTCGAGTCATTGAAAAAATGTTTGCCTTTTTCTAGGCATATATATTGATCTTATGCTTTTTTTGTCTGGATGCAGTAATGCTTTTTCCATCTCACTGGAACTCTTTGAACAGTTGTAACTTTTGGGGAAAAAAATTCTCTTCAGACTCTCCAATGGTATGTTCAACAGCCAATAATTAATTTTTTGGAGTGAAAATCATTGTAATGGAATTGACCTTTCCCCATAGCAATAAGTTCAATCACTTCCATCTGTCAAAATCTCTTTGCAGGATTTTAATTAATGGTAAAAAATGATTGTTTCCCATGATGATGAGATACTGAGAATACCAAATACCTGAGTGCTTCATTGTGTTCTGGCAGCATGAAAGAAACCCTCCAAGATGAGTACAGATTTCCCGGAGCAAAATCTGGAAAGCAGTAGAACCTCCAACTTTTCCCAGTTGATCTTGAAGCCAGAAAATAATGAAAAATCATTAATCTTGCTCAGCAGGGTGGGAACTGATGAATCCAGCTTTCCAAAGAGAAGCTTTGCATCAACATGGCCACCTTCTTTCAGAGAGCTGTGTGAATTACATGTACATGAAAATGACTTAATCCTTGTTTTGCCACCCACATTCTAAGGCAGTCGATGTTAGCTGAAGTAGAAACTGGACTACTGCCACATAATTGTAATCAGTTCTTATATTCAATATTAAGCTGCTCAGATCCTCCCTGTATCTTGTTGCCTCTTAAGCAATGTATGTTTTCTCTCGCTGGAAGGCACAAGCTAAAGAATAACTAAAGGATAACTTGCATCCCTTGAGCAGCTGACCAACTGAGCATTAGCTGGGATGCATCATGCTCACACAGAGTCACTATTAAGATCACTGCTTTCATACCATTCCTGCTGGGCTGGATGGGCACCACAAAGCAGGATGAGTTTGCAGTACGCACAGGACTATGTTTTTACTGTCCTGAAAATTCCAAGAAAGAAAACTTCTTCCTGATTTTTGTAATGTGGCAGGTCACTCCACAGAAGGTGGAATGCAGATTCAACAGATCTGCCTTTGGTGTTTCAGTTCGGCATGTCAGCATCAGAGAGTGAATCCAGTCTCTCCCTTGATTACATTTCTGTTCTATGGAGCAAATGATATGAATTACAACTATTTTAATATCAGATGCTGCTACCCAGGCTTCTAAGGTTTTTCAGTTATCCTTGTATATAAGTTAAGACTTAGACTTTCACAGCTGCTTATAAACATTAGTCAAATAAGAATAATTACAGATGCCATCTACAGAAGTAGATTTCCAAGTCCTAATGCTGTGATGAGTCTGAAACCCCACAATGCTTTAGCAATACTCAGAGGCAGCTATCACCATATGTACTGAACATTCTCACCATGTGAAAGCGCAGCAGTTATAATACACTAGACTTTCAGGTGTGGTTGGTGGTTTCATTTCTTTCTCATTATCCCTGCTAATACTCTCTGTTTTCAACTTCAGGCACATTACAGCAGGCTCAGCAGTTGCTGCTAAAAGGTGGCTGTGCACTGCATTTGTATCTCAGTTCACAAAAGTCAAGCTGATAGTATAACAAGACAGTGAGGAGGGTTTAGATCAGACCCAATTTTAGTTATTGAGCAAATAGCAGCAGTGCTGCCAGCCTTCATTACATCGCAGAGACAGATGGTCTGGACTGAGAGACCAGCAATTAATGTACAATGTGTTCTTTGTTGGCACTTACCACAAAGGGATTTTTTTGTGTATATAAACTGTCTTATTCTTAAAGCTTATTTTGTGACACTAGTGTCTGTGTGGAGCTGCAAGGAAATAACTCCACATAGACGTGAAGTGGGAGTTTTCTTTCTCTCAGCTTTCATTCAACATTGTAATGATTGAACTTTTTAATTTTGAAACACTTTTTGTTGTCATAGTCAAATATCTGTAACGTATCTTCTGCATTAAAGTTAGTTCTTGTAATTCTCGTAGGTTGAGAATTTAAAAATTCCCATCAGGCAAAGAGTATTTCTCCTTCCTGCTTGGTAGGTAGAAATTTATGATGCTGGAGTGAATGTATGCATTTGGTCCAGATGCTTGCCTGGTGAGAACTGGTAAAGTTTTATACTCCACTGACTAGCTGAGAGCATGGCTCATTATTTTTTTTACGTTACCCTCCAGTTCTATTACTGGAACTTTGATTCATTCAATAAATAGAATCCAGAATTAAATGAGCCAGATGTATGACTCAAAGCTATACCTGGTTCCTTCCTTGACTGTTCTTCAGCTATATTATATCCTGAATACCAGTTCTTTTGGTTATAGCTGTGTAATTCAGGATATGTTTTGCCTACCAATTAAGCAACTTTTCAGGATTCCTGTGAAAGCCAGAATGCCTTTGGATCTGAGTCTCACATTTTTCCAGATTCAGGCTGTAATTTAAAGCAGAGGTGCTAGTCTGCAAAGCTCTTCTCATATTAATGCTCCTGCCTCTGTTACTTAGTAGTATCACTTCCTTCGGTGAAGTTGAAAGTTTAATTCTCTCTTTGGAGAATATGGGAACTTCTTTTATCAGGATAGTAAGCCTCAGATATTGAGAAGACAAATATGAGATCATGTAATCAGAGTCAGCATTATAAGCAAGAGATGAGGTAATGCTCCAGGATAATTTTTGGAGACCTTTCCCTTCAACCTTATACTTTTATTTTAAGATTTAATTTTATTATATGCAGTACAAGAGGAAAGGCAGATGAAAGATTGGTCTGTAATTATGAGCTATGATAGATAAAAGTATGTTTTTTCTCTTCAGGTAGGCAGATTTTCTTAGGCAAATTTCTCAATGACATGAATCGATGACTCCTCCATTATACCTTCTATATTTGCATGAACTTTTAAATGGAAAACGTAAGTAAGAATGACTCCTATAAGTATTTGTTGTGCAGTTCTTGGACTACATTCTGTAGCATTGCACTGGAGGTGTTCATCCTAGTATCATGCATATTTCAACCCTAGTTACTCTCAGTCCATGGCTATCTTTCTAAGCTGTAGTGATTGTTGTACTCTAAACAGAGAAATGTATTTAGGTAACCAATATTGGCAGATGCTGCTGATACAGTGGCTTTTTTGACTTGGCCTTCATCTTCTAAGATTATTATTTTTTTAATTTACAGCTCATGAAATTCTCAGTGTTTCTTCTTTTGTATTGCGTGATTCTGTGGGGAGAAATGTGTCTGGGAGCCAGGCATACATACGATAGTGGTGTTCTTCAGTTTATGTCACATTGTTCGTTGTTTCATGGAAGAGATGCATTTTGTGTCTAGGAATTGTTTATTGTATTTTTTAATTTGTTTATTTTTACCTCTGGCCTCTTCTTCAGAATTGCTTCACACAGAATTCCAACTCTTTAGCTTCTAAGAAGCATTTGAGTAACAATATTCCACTTACATCATTACTTGCTGTCCTGTTTTCTAGTATCCTGAAATAGCAAATAAAAGCAACAGTATTAGAATTACCTCAGTCAAGATACTCCATTTCAACCAGCAGCATATTCCCTCATTTCCTCTTCCACATACACAGTGAATAATAGCTGTAGAGCTACTTGTGGAGTACTTGTGATAGTTACTGTACAGTTCTCTGTGAACAGGAAGAAATTAACCAGTGTCTGCAGCCATCTCACATATCAGACACAATATATTTTTCACACATTATATATGGAGAAAAGGGAAGCAAGAGAAGTGTTGACTCATAAACCTGTCTAAGCTATCCTCAGAGATGCCTTGAAGGTTATAAGTATTTGTCTTTATTCCTTTTCTACATTATGGAAGTATTGAAGTATTATGAAGTAAGATCAGTATTATATAGAAAATTTCAGAGATACTGATTATATTTCCTGCATATAGAGTGGAAAATCTGGACTAGCAATAAACTATCTGGAGAGACATTCACAGTTATTATTACATAATAACTGTATTTTAAGGCATTTCACTTCAGTCCAGAATCAAAAGCCAATGAAAATATTAATTACACTGCATAATCCTCTTAAAGCATTTGTTAAATGAAAAGCTTTTTTTTTTTTTCTTCCTATGCAGAATGAGCCTTTAGCTCTCCTTGTTTTGGAGGTAAATCCCCTTCACTTGAATATTCAGTAGAGCACAAGGCAATAAGAAATGGAATAGTGAGTGTCTTTTCCTCTCTAATGACACTTTGGGCATTAGTCTATCTTTAACCTTTTGATCTTCAGACCACATTACTTGGTGATTTTAATAATGAATTGAGAACTGATTTCAATGTTTAAAACATATGGCTTTGCTTTGCATAAAGGACTTAGAAGTTGGTATTGGAGTGGTTTTTTTTTTCCCCCTCAAAGCAAAACAAGGTGCTTAATTTTAAAGATTTTCAACTTTATATTTTTTGGTAGAATAGTGCCATTTCCATATCACAGGAATTTCTTAAACCAGTAGGAGCATGCAAAGCCTGATTTTGAGTAGATATGATGGGAGTAGCAAAACCAGGTAATTTTAGTAAGCACCAAGTGGTCTGTCAATGTCATTATAATGCCAAACTAGCAGAGTAATAGGGAATTAATTCAACAGGGACTTTTGGGTTAAATTGTCCTTTTCCTCATGTTTGGTGAGCTTTCTGTTGGCTTTTAATGAACAATTAAATTAACTTGAATTGTGTAGATTCTGCTTGAGGTACAGGCTTTTCTCATATTTTATAAGTTATTTGGAATTACAGTTTGTTACTATTCATTGTAATTGCTGTTAACCTCTAGTTCCTTCATGTGTTTTCCCACAGAAATCCAAACCAAACTGGTTTAATGATTTCATATTAGGATTCTAGTTCTCTTCTTATACTCATAGCAGTGAGCAAAGAATAGGATATCTCTGGATTATCGTGATGGTTGAGAATCACTTTCTCATTACAGACTAATTTACTGTGCTGGAATCTCAGTGTACTGTTTTACTACCACTGCTTTATGAAGTAGTTGGCAGGAGCTTTAGCACAGCTCTTGCCATTTGGAGCATTTGCCTTATTGATAAAAGGCAGTGATTTGGTGTAAGGAACAGAACTCAGCTCTGTACCTGCTGCAGTCCGGGCCCAAGGAGTGGGGTGTGGGGAATCCTTTGCGTGCTCATACAAGTGGCGAATGGGCGCAACTTCCTCCTGCATCCATGATGTAATGGTACCATATTCAGTCAGAAATGAAATTCCCACAGTCCTGAAGCAAAGCAGTTGCTTTGGTCTAATCTGCTTTATATGTTTTGAGAGTGCAGACATTACAGTATCCTTCTTTCACTTGCATGAATAAAATATAGAAAGTGCAGCAATTCTGTAGTATGATCTGTTCTATTTTATGATAATTCCAACCTGAACCTGTTTGGGAGAAGTAAGCTTTCAGAGGCTTTTTTCTCTATGTTTTGTACAGTTTACACTCTATAATTCCCTTTCCCACAAGAGAGCTGTGGCATGGTGCACAACAAGGAAAGAAGAGGCTGAAGGGATTAACTCAGACCTGGTGTGGGATGGGACAAGGTCCCAGTAGGGATGACAGCAGTCCTGAGAGTCCATATGTGCTGGACTGGATATGTTTAGCTAGATATGATACTTGCTTCACTTAAATAATAAAACATATATGTATGTCCATACTGAGGAAGAAATGCAGAATGTTTCTCCTGATAGTCTAACGTTTAGCAACGTGACACAAAGATTGCACTGTATTTTCAGTGACAGTATACAGATAGTGTTCTGAATTTTCAGTGTGTGTTATACTTGCTTAGCTGTTTTGGAAAGCTGCTAGGCTTTATGGCAGCAGCGTACAATTGTCTGTAGTAATTTCTACTGATTTGGCTGCAAGCTACTTCAAATGATTATTTGAATGTGTTTTTGTGTTTATTTTTTTTGGTGGTGATATATTTTTTGTTTTTAATACGTAAAAATGCACGGTAACTTAGCAGCTATATAAACAAATAATTTGAGAGACAAGCAGTTCACATTTTTTTGTGACAATATGCTGAGGAATTCTGTAAGATTAAGTAACATCAGTAAATTTCCTCCAAACTGAAATATTTTTACAAGGTTGGCCACTTAAATGAGTTGAGGGTTTTAACAATGCCTTGAAGTGAATGTTCATTAAAAAGATTGAGGGCATGTCAGACATGATTTAGTGCTTTCTGAATGTCAGATAACACTGACGCCATACAACAATACAAGTTATTTTAATTTCCGTGGCATTTTAAAGAAGTTAACTTTATGATTTTATTGTAGGACGTAATGTGCAATTGTTAAAACATCATCAAACCGATTGCTTTATTTGATTTAAAATGTCATATTCAGTACGGTGATTTTCACTCATTAACATTAAACTCAGAGAACCATATGTTAAAACAATCTTGTCTATTGAATGAGTGCACTCAGTTAAATAATATGAGCAGAAAAAATGTGAGACTTTCTACTAAACATTTTTATCTCCTTTCTAAAAATCCTCTAAAATTCATTAGGACAAACCTAATCCGGCAAATGGTAAATCATTCTATTTATAGATTGCATGGCATTTTGATATTAAAATGCATAAAATCTGCCAATAGTTTAGAAATGAAGCATCAGCAAAGAGGATTATTGGTCTACCTAAATAATAATACAACCATTAAGAGGATAACATTTTCCAATTGCAATTACATGCCTTAATTTTAAAGAAGCTATCATTTACAATAATTTGGCAGATTCAGTCCATATTTCTTTCACAAATTTATTTCTTCATTATGCCTCAAAACAAATTTATGGTGCATTTATGTTTGTGAAGATAATTTGCTTAGTTTATTGTGAATGGAAATCAGTAATTACATACAATCTCATTTTCTACAGACATAAAGTTAATTCATGGTAGTAATTTTACACTGAATATTAGCCTGTGTTAGTTATGATGAAAATGTTACTGTGGCGAATGCTCTATTACAGTATAATTTCCTTGGACTTGGTGGAAAGGAAATAGCGACTTAGTAAATAACACTTAAGTCATTGATTTTGTGATGATTTGGGGTGATTCTACAGACTTATTAATGACTGTGGGAGAAGTCCTTATCTGGCCCTGAAATCAGAACTATTTTTGGTGAGAAGGGAACAGAAGCTTATTAAAGGAAAAATAAACATTTCAAGAAGCATAGCAGTACGTATGCCCAAGCAGATGCTGGTAGTAACTCTTTGATGCTGCTGATGAAAGTACTACATCCATTTCTCCAAGGGATTTGAATAGAATCCTATACTTCAGAGATCTAAGACAGGACAAAGCTTAATAAGATGTCTGAAGGCAGTAATTCTCTGTTAACCTCCATGACAATTTTTTTGTTATAACAAGTCTTTTCTTGTTACGTGATGTCAAAGGCTAGACCTTTTGTGAAATGTATTGTCTCACATTTGTGAAGTGTAGGACAAAACCTACTCATTTCCCCAGTTTACATAGAAGTTGTGCTGAAGCACAAAAATTTCTTGGGGAAGGAGGAATCAAGGAAGCAATATTTGATGTTTTATTTGGTAGCACTGTAGATCTGTATGCACTGATGGTCTGGCTCTTAAACGTTTTGATGTCCACTGGTGAAACTTTGTCCTGTGGAGTGACATAGCTAAGCTGTCATCTGCCCACTCTGTCTTGCCTTACACTGAGGCATGTAGCTCTCTGCTGTAGGAATTATCATTTCCTGGATTGGGGGAAGAGGGAAATAAGGATAATGTACTGTTCTGGAACTAATTTCCATGGAGATTGGGTAATGCTAAATAGTCCTAGTCTTCTAAATATGATGCTAGAAGAAAACTTGTGTTTTTCCAGCTGTACAGAAGGAACATGAATCTGTCATTAGCCCTTATATCACAGAATGTATAAAAATGTTATGTGCTGTAAACTATCTGCCATCTCATCAAAAGAAAATTAGGCTTGGCACACTCTGGATGTGTAGAATAAGAGTATTATTTATCTGTTTATGCTATTAAGAAAAAAATGCTTATATTAGAGGAATCTCAAAAATTACTGTATGTATTGCTTTATGTAATCCCTAAGTCGTTATTGCATTGAATTTATGGAAGCAGGTAGACATTTAGAACTAACTCTCATTTAAAATGCACACATGTGAAAATCTATTGGCTATTGAAAAGGTTGATTTTTCAGGTACAGATGTTATAAATTATTTCTGATCTCTGTAATATTGTCAAAATGACAAATTGAGTCAGCAGTTTTCAAAATAAGTGTTTTTTTAATTGTTTGTTCATTTTTTAACTGCAGTAGCTTTTAGATACTTAGCTTAAATCTTTCTCTTGATTTCAATATGCCGTGCTCCCTCTGTAAGAGTTAGATGGTAACCTAATGAAAGAAGCATCAGAACAGCATAGTTGGAGATGTACGGCAGAAGGGTCTGTGTTGTATAAATTTAAAATGAGAACTACTTAACTATGCATTGTTTCAGTTAATCATTAATAATTTTTTCACCTTTCCTTTACCAGAGATAGGGAGGGAAGAGGGATATTTAGATGAAATATGTGTTTTTACCCTTTGAACACCAGTTGAATTCCAGAGTGCATTCCAGATGTTCTCAGGTGAGAGTTCACTGCTGACACAAATTAGGAAACAGCTGCAGCTGTACCAATCATTGCATGGAAACTCCATATTTATATGTAAAATATACATATATAACATCCATTTTCTGGAGCAGGATATGCACAGAATTAATTCCTGTAGTTTACTATTTGGACAGATGTTAAAAGGATAAAGAACCACTATTAAGGCCTGGAAAAACCCATGAAGTATCAAGAAATACTGCTCTCTCTAAAGCAGGCTTAAAAACGTGTATGGTTGTTCCTGTTGTTTGTTTGCTTTCTTTTCTTTTTTATCAGTATGTATTGAATTCACTGTAGGAAGACCTGAGTTCTACTTTTAGCTTAAAAACTGACCTTTCACTTTGAATGGAGATAGTGGTTTTTTACGTTTTTGTTTTTTCCTTGTCTTGAATTTTTCGTGCATTGTACATAAGGTTTTATGGCACAGACAATCACCTGGTAGGTTCATGGTGTTCTTATCTGACTGACTCATTGATTTTTGTTTGGAACTTCTAAGTGGTCCTGAAATACAAGTTATTAAGAACAATCGTTAGATTCTTCAACTTGGCATTCTCTTCCAATAAGTTCTTAAAACCTTTAAATCATGTACGAATATGTGTATCACCTAGCACATGGAGTCCTAATATTGGTTAAATTATGTTTCAGCTGCAGAAATGAATAGTACCAGTAGCCATCTGCTTTATAACCTTTCATTTGGGCATAACATTAAGCTGAATAAGAAATTATACCCTTGGATCTGTTAAGTTCTGTAAAATAATGAATTGTCATCAGCAGCAACAAGCTTACAGCATTGTTTTGTCTGTCGTCTTCTGAGTCTTCCCTTTGTATTTATAAGTTGAGACTGTATGAGAAGCATGAACGCTTAAGAGAGAGATCTTTAAATGAATTGCACCCTGGACCAATTGCTGTGGAAGTGTTAAACCTAACCATTAAAATAATGAACATCTAGCTAGGTGAAATCAAATTGAAGGCTTGAAAAAGAACAACAAACAACTGTCAGAAAAGGTGTCTTATAAAGGTCTGTGTGTGCATCTGCTAAAAAGCATTCTGAGATATTTTTCAATTTCAGATTCCTGATGAGTTTTGTATTTTGCCAGTGAGAGTGAATTCCACAGTGTATAATATTCTTCTTCATTTCCAGGGGAAATATTAAGGTGGCAGATGTCAGTCTGTTTCTTAAATCTTCAGTCAGTAGCATTTCTTGTCATCCAGACTCCTATATTGCTGCATATTCAGAGCTCTTAAGATATAAGGTTGTCTTTTGAAAGGAATTTTATCTCTATAAATATATGTATTTAGGAAAAAGACAGCCAAAACATTATGCAAATCCAAGCATCTCAAGGGGAAGACAAAAGCAACAGGAGACTGCAATATGTCATTCCAGAATAACTTTTTGTTTGAATAAATAGTTTTATTGATAATTCAAAATCAACTACATGGACTTTGAAACAATTCTCCAGAGAATGAAAACAATTACAGTAATCAATTGTGATTATATGGACTTTAACAGAGCTAGATATTGCTAATAGCACAGATCTTTCAAATATAGTGAGATTTTTTTAAACAATTATGAAATAGCCTTCTCCTAACTGAAAAGTAGTTCAAGAGAAACAAAATGGGACTTACTCCATTTCTGCAGTGATCAAATATTTAATATTCTAAAGTATTCATTTCACCTTATATATATAAAAAAAAAAAAGGAAAAAACTCTGTAGGTGGATATATATTAAAGTTTTAGGTTGTTAACAAATTTTAAAATGGAATTGTGGCATAAAACACATTCTTTCTTCTCATTGTCAGATAAAGTACTGTAATTTGTTTTAAGGCAGGGTTTGTTGTTTGATTTGGGTTTTTTTTTTTTTTTAGGAAATAGTTTAGAACAAGCAAGCTACAGTTTGGCTTGGAATCTAAATATAGTAACTTCTTATATCCCTATATCTGTTGTTGCTGTAAAAACATCTGTCATTTTGTTTGATGCCACTCTAACCTCTGTAAACTATAAGGAGCTGGAAATACTCCAATTAGCCATTATTGGGTTGATATCAAACTTATTGAACTTGCTGGAGTTTTCTCATCTACTTCATTTCCATGTTGTCTGTTGAGGTTAGTCTCATTTGTTAGCAAGCTGTGCTATATTGCTGTAGTACCTTCTAATCTTAGTCATGGATCAATGTGCTGAACAATCAGGAGCAAATGGATAGGCAGTGCCCAGAGAGATTCCAATCCAAGTGTTTAAAATGCATAGTTTATGTGGTCTTAAATATGTCCTGCAGAATACTTACATGGAAAAGTTGGACAGATTAATGGCAGAGAAATTCCTCTTGAACGTTTTTCTAAGTACACAGAAGCCATGTCTGTCTTCAGGAGTCCATGAACCACCAGAATGGCTGAAGGCTAAAAGAAAGTCATGACTGCCCTCTTCTTATCTCTTTTGAGAGATTCCAGTCTAACAGGTTCTTTCTTTTGACCCGATTCAGTTGTGTTCTTATGTTGCTCTTCCTGAAAGATATTCTTGTAATGAAGTCATTCACAAAGGTGATTTTTTTTTTTATGTGGTCTATCAGAGAACTGGGGAAAAAGACAAAATCATTCCTGTTAGTTCAAAGAGAAGTTGTGTGCCAAAAGAACAGCTTCAGCTCTAGGTACACAGAAGTCTTGCTGCCTCACAGCCACTCCAGCTTTCATTAGTTTATTGATTGCTTCCAACCGTTGCAGAAACAGTTTTTTACTGGAGACGAAGGTGTACTGAAATGGTTCTTTGATTGCTAACGATTTAGGAATTCTGGTAGCTACCAAAATGAGCAACTCTAGCATTGAAACTATTCGCTGTATTATTTAGGGAGAAAGGGAATCTAAGACAGCCATGTACATTCCTTGTCTGCAGATACGTTTATGAGGGAGCCAGTATGACCTGTGCTATTAGAGCTACTCATTTACTCTGTTATATTATTGTTTGAAGCAAAGTAGAAATCTGGCACCAGGGGAGAACCTGATGACCACATATTCCTTAAGACCTAAGAGATTTTAACAGGAAATTATGAGTCAACAGTTTCTCAATCCAGAAGATGGACATACACTTGGATCTTCTGTAGCTAAGTTTAGCTATTGTTCACTATCAGAAGCTTGAGATTTGTTTGTGTGGCTCACTCAGTGTGCCACACTAAATGACACCGGACCTAGTGTATCTGCAATGCTGGAGTGCTTTGCCCAAGTGAAAATAGGACAAACTCAGGTATCTCTTCAAAGCAAGACATTATACTATGTCAACAAATGCTAGAGGACTTTATTACTGTGAAGATTGAAGAGGGAATTTGCAAATGGTAGAGGGGTTTATATGTTGAATTTCAAAACTTAGGCACCCAAATCCTGCTCTCTCAATCCAGTCTGTTGCTGAGAATGTGAGCCTATCTGTGTGGTAGTTTCAGGATTACTGTTATAAACCTGTAATTGGTTTTCCTACTCTTAAAGTGCCTGCAAATGTTCCCTGAATGTGGACAGGTTTTCTGCTGGTCACAGGCAGATTTGGAAAAAAAAAAATAAAATGTAGAATTCAAAATACTCTTCTTCTGTTGCTTAATTTATTTTTTTGTTTATTTTTCCATTTAAGACTATAGGCCAATATTTTGCTAAGTTTGGTTAACTTGTCTACTTGCAAATTTCAGGTGAAAAATTAGGCACATGTAAACTCTTACAGCTCAAATTACAAGTGGGTAAAAGATGCTGGCCAGCTTTGTGCCAGAATTTGCAATAAGACTGTGTGAAATACTTAGAACAGTAATCCTAGTCTGATCAGGGGGACTTTCAAAATACTGTAATAATAAAAATACACATCAACTGGTTTGAGCTGCTGGTTTCTAAAATAAGTAGACTATCCTCCCTGCTTCCTTATTTGCTTTCCCTCTGTTGTCACAGTTTATGTGGGTTAGTTCAGTGTTGTTCATCGATCTCTTCCAGTCCCAGTGCTTCTTTTTTCCTTTACACGTACACATGCAGGAGCTAATATTGTACACTGGGGATGTTCCCTTCCCACATCATGCAAATCATGTGCAATATCTTTGTGCCAGTCTGAGAATTACAGGCAGCCATGTCATAAATACTTTAAACATCGCTACACCCGTTAGGTGTTTCAGTGAGACTAAAGTGAGTCTCTAATGGCTGATACAACTCTTATTATGTGATTCTGATTTCTCCACAGAATATAAACATGTTTCCTAATTAGGACTAAGATTATGAATAGGCCATTATCCTTCAGGTTTCTGCCAGTCTGTTCTTCTGGAGAATAATAAAGAGGCACTGCAAAACTGGAATCAAGAAACAAATATATAACAGTACATTAAATAGCTCACCACAAAATGTGGAGTAAATACTTAAGTTGCTCCAAAAGTAATGCCTTCTATTTATTTCTGTGGAAACTACAACTGCTACAAAGAGCACAATAGCAGTGTTTGATAGAGCAGTTTCTCGGCTATGGAACGCTATTCTTCAACACAGTCTCCACCATTAGCTGTGCATTTTCACCAGCAATGAACAAGAGCCTACATGCTGTTATTATAAAAATCTACATGGCAGCCTGGAACATGAGTTCTTTCACACTGCTGTTGCTGCTGCCACAACACACCACCCACTGCTTCACTGTGCTGACATCCACTGTTTGATCCCCATAAACGTTCAGCAAGTGTTGATAAACATCAGTGAGTACAGTTTTTTCCTCATGGAGGAAGTCAGTTCCATACCTTTGCTTCATACTCACTTCCATGTCAGATGCCATTTTGTCAGACTGCCCCTCTGCTGCCATCTGTCACACGGCAACAAGACGTAATGGAATATTGTTGGAAAGGTTCAACCTCTACTGCTGTACCACCAAAATATCTACCTCTGATGTTGTGGGCCAATGTAATAAAACAAGAGGCATTACTTTTGGAGCAGCCCTTGTGTGAGGAGATTAATAGCAGGTGAGGTTGAAAACTGTGGCATTTGCTATTGATGGCAATGTACCATCCAGGCAATTTTGAGAAATGCTAGTCTGTGAGCAGTGGAATGAATGAGCTGCAGGAACCTGTCATACAACCAGCATTCTCACAAGTTGATGCAGTGATCCCAGGCAAAGTGGGGATTGTTTCCCAGGATGTACTCAGACACAGTGTTGAGAATTTGACATAGAAATATGATGCAAAATGTGAGTCTGGAGAAAGAAGGCTCGGGGGAGATCTTATGCTCTACAACCACCTGAAAGGAGGTAGTAATAGGAGATAGATTGTGAGGTAATGGCCTCAAGTTGTTCCATGAAAGGTTCAGGATGGATACCAGGAAAAATTTACTCTGAAAGAGTGGTAAGGTATTGGAAAAGGCTGCCCAGGGAAGTGGTAGACTCACAATCCCTGGAAGTGCTAAAAAAAAAAAACTGTGAGCGCTTATGGTTGTGGCTGGGGATAGACCAACGGTTGGGGTGGATGATGTTAGTGTTTTTTTCTAACTTCAGTGATTCTATACTTTATGCTATACTTACAGGCAAATCAGGATAAACAAAGATAAATGATTTAGAAAAAGCTACCCTTTCTGCAGTAGAAAGCTAGAGGCTCAGTTCATACTCTGACACTACCTGACCTTGTATTGTTGGTGTTAATATTTCGGTGTATTTTGTTAGTCTCTGTCCTGCAGTAAAAAAAAAATCTATGCAGAATTTAATCTAAGCTGACATTAGTAGAAATAAAACCAAGACAGAATGGAAAAGAAAGAAAGAATCAACAAAAAAGACATAAAAGAGAGGCTGACAAGAGTTAATACCTTGTGTTTCTAATTTGAGACACAACCAAATCTGTCAGTTTCAGGAGAGTTCAAAATACAGGACAGAGAGCAAGACTGTAATGTTAGAGCTTCATGCAGTAGTACTTGCCAGGGTGCAAGGTTTCTTCCTCTTCTGTGTTGTGCTTTCTGGGTGTCACCCAAAAGATGGAAATGTTCCTACAGGTAGCCAATCAAAAGTTATGTTGGTGCTTTCATTATAAACCTACCTCTAAATTTAGAAAGTATTTCAGTCCCTTGGCATTGCAGCCTCTGATTTTACGAAGAGTTTTTTATTTATCACATTTTTCTAACATATAACTGAATTGAAGTTAGTCTGAATGGTTTAATGTGTGTTAACTCTCATAACAATTTGTGTGATAGTGCAAATTAGGTAATAGGTCTGCTTTGAAGTGTAGGCCTCAACTGAGCAGCTTTGAAGGCTGAGCTGCATCCTAACTGCCTGAGTTCAGTGAGGTCATGTACGACTTACAGTACTTGAAAGAGAGACCACGATACAACTTTGGAGGTATCAAACTGAATTATGTATGAAAATTCCTGCATGAGCAAAATTCTTCCATTAATGGAGAGTCATTGCCAGTACAGAGAATAGTAACAGACCCAAAAGTTCCTATTGAAATTACGGAGAGAGAGATTAGAACTGGTATGAAACTTCCTGAAGTTCTGATTTGCTTGGTCTGAAGCTTATTTGCAAAGTGAAATCTCAAATGCCTTTGCATGCAGATCATTAATACTGAGAAAGCAATGAATTCTTCTCTGTGGGAAGCATATTCCTGTTTAAAAAAAAAAAAAAAAAAAAAAAAAGGCAGTTCTGGGAAGATGTTATTCAGCTTTTTTTTCTTATGTGGGATTACTTTAAATTCCCAAACATTTTCTTTTTTCTTTTTTCCCAATGAACTGCTAATAGAAGCTTCAGTTTTGAACTGACATAACAAGAGGAGATGGGAAGATGGGGGTGTTTGAGTTTGTTATGCAAGAATTCGCAATGCAAAGTTTTCATTTTGGTTAGATTTCTTTGCTAGCATGTGAGGTTGCTGTAACTATATATATTTATCTATCTATCTATTTATTTTTCCATAAATTGCAAGAAGAAACCTCCTAGCTTATATGCTCATACTTTATTTACTGACAACCTTTACAGCATGCGAATTAAAAGTGATGGTTTCTTTTCCTCCAGGGGACAAATTTCAGTGCCATGTCATGCCCTAATTGAGGAGAATTTTGCTAGTCTCAGCTCACTTCCTAGTACTTCCAGTCCATATTAGATATTACTATGGAAAAAAAAAGGGGGGGGGGAGGGACAAATTGACAGCATCTGATAGTGAGAGTCCTTGGAATTGAATTAGCTGCTCAAACAGGACTGAGGTCATTGCTGGGACAGTGTAGCAAAATCATTTTATTCATTGGTTTTTCATACTATCTGAAAGCCACGAAGTCCCTGCTTCTTACTCAGCTGTGTCAGTGTCAGAACAATGAGACATCATACATCGGTGTGAAGAACAGTTACCTATAGATGAGTGTTAACTTTATTAAGGGTTGTTTTCATAACAGTAGAGGATTGATAAAATAGGGAAGTTTTTCATGTGTTTTGTTTGTGATATTTTGATTTGGAATGAGAAATTGATAGCTCCAGAACTACTTGATTTATTATTTGCTGACATAAATGATCTTGGGGCTTCAGTTGTGTCACTGTCATGTGGTTTCCATTGGCTTTAGAATTAAGTCAGAACATGTTCTTTAGTTAGTATACCTTCAAGACACGGCAGATACCTTCTCTGCTTTAAGAATTAGTAGTTGAAATGGACAGGGGTTTTAATATGTTAACAAACCAGCTCTGATTCTCACTGAAGGTGCAAATTCATATAATGGCAACAGAAGAATCTTATTTTTGTGCAGGGTTTTTTTTTTTTTCTTTTTTCTTTTTTTAGTCTTACATGCATAGCTAAAAAAACAACAACAAACAAAAAAACCCCACGCAAAAACCCACCCCTAAGCCAAAACAGAGAAACCTGCAAATATGGGACCAACCTACTGTGTGTTTAGGTATTGTAGACATGTTATGTACAGTTATCACGCTATTCTTTGCACAGCTTATAATTTACTACTTCTACTCATGTCTATAATTTATAGTCTCTTTGATATACCTGGAGTAAAACATTATTGGGTAATGTTATTCATGTGGCAGAAATATTGACATGTTTTGCATGCTGTCTGAAACTGGAACAGAGTAGAACTGCACCAAAAATCAAACTGGCTACTGGTTGAAAATTAGTTGTTTCCTTTGAGCCCCATAAGAGACAAACCATTACCAATGTGAAGTTTGCACTGTGAAACAATGTTTCTCTGGTTGTGGTGTGCTACCAAACAAGAGTTTTTTGTGGAATAATTGCCTTGCAGAGAAAATGCTCCTCAGGGTAATACTTAATTTGTAAAAATCTTACTGATGGTGAAATACAATCCAGGTAATACTAAGCTGGCATTTCAATAGTGTTGATGCTATAGTAAAACTTCTCCTGTATAATTACCATAGTTAATTTCACACAAGTATTTCTGATGCAAACCAAAACATTCTTATTGTTCTCAAAACATGTGAAATCCCAGTCTCCACTGATGCTTGAATTCCCTTCTGTCCACTTATACCTTATATCAAGGCAATAATGCAGCCTAGGATTTAATTCCAAGCCTTTTTAAAATCTCCTTCCCAAGTGCATTGAGAAAAAAGCACTAGCCAGTGTTTAATTATCTCCTGCACCAGCAGCTCTGCCCTTGGTGAGCAGATTACTTGCCTCACGCCGTCAGCAGCCCAGTGGATTCTCCGTGCGCTCTCTGACCCACTTGCTGGGCTTCTGCAATGACAACACAGGCAAGGAGCAGGAAAGTGCTCTGCAAAAAGAAGGTGATGACATCAATAGCACCAGCATGGAAAGAGGGAGGGCTGCTTTCTCACATTTTTCAAGTGCTTTGGAGGCTAGCACAATTAGAACTAGGGGAGAAACATGATAGCATCCACTCAACTTCACTGAAACACTCTGACCTGGAGGCTTTTTCTTCTGCCCCTGACCATTGCTGAACTGGTTTCAGCGAATGTCTTTGGGATGCTGTCAAAGTGTTCATGCTGCACTTTGCATTTTTAATATTTGAAAGTACTTTTGCACTGAGAAGCACTACTCCCTTGGTGTTACTGTGCTAGTAGTGAAATTAATTTAGTTTAAGACAAAACATGTGCTGTTAAGTATTTGTTCAGTATTAAGCTTCTTCCACTGTAGTTACTGGTGGAAGTTGTCTTTACATCAACTAGCGTTTGTTACAAAAAATGGCACAAAAGTTGTCTATTTATGGGAGCGTGAAAAACTCCAGGTAATGTAAATCATCTTAAGGAAAGGGGAAAGGGAGCTGAGATTCTCATTTTGCTTTTAAAGTTGGAGTTACGAGGCAGAGGTTAAAAAGCTAAGAAGAAGTTTTGGATGAGAAGAATAGTTATGAAGTTGATGAATTAATTAGGGTCAAAAATTAAAATATGAATGTGATGCTGTACCTCGTAGTCATTTGAATATACTTAAAATGGTTGTGAATAAAAATGTTCAGGCTTACCCAAGCTAAAAATGCCATCATTTTTGTCTGAAGTAGCGAATATAGCTTAAAATGTGTATGTAAATTAAATGCCAGAAATGTCTGATAATTCACAGGAAAATTAAGGCACTTATAATGACAGAGCTGTTTTATCGGTGTGATGATGAGAATTGAACCCAAGCCCAGGCATCAAAGCAATTCAGCAGGCTCACAGCTTCATTTGTACTTGTTGTTCCAGTTTTCCTAATCATAGTCACTCAGGGACCCCGCTATGGGACACATCATTGTCACTTTTACAGTAAATCGAGACATTCTTTAGCAGCTTCTCTGTAGGTAAGAGTTGCACTGTGTTGTTTTGTTTTTATTTTCTTCCCTTGTCAGATACATGTGACAGGTTAGCACCGATTTTGACTAGATGCTCCATTTTCACTGCCTGCCGAGGCAATTTGCTATCAGTGCACTTTGTTATTTCCTTTGCTTTGTCTTTCTGACCTGCAAGGTGCTTCTTGGCAGTACCTGCTCTTTGAATACAAACATTCTGAAAGCTCTTCAGGCTGTATGCTGTCGCTGTAGGTTTGTAGAGCAGTTTTAATCTGTAAGAACTGGATTTCTGTTTAAGTACCCATTTCTGGCTGCAGGCCACCTTATTTTTTAACAGTTGAGTTCTACTGAGTACATAATATCACTGTTTAGCTTCGGAACTGTCGGGGCTAGGTGAACTCAAGAAAAAATAGGCATTGCTGTGTGCGATCATCCTGCTTGCAGCCTTGTGGACTCTAAACTGTGCACTCATCTGGAGAACACACCAGCGTTTATATCATCTGTTGGCCTTTCAATTATTAAAAGTGGACATGGGAACCTGGCTTGGAAATGTATGCTGTTTTCTGTTGCTAGAAGTTGTATGTTTTTTTTTTTTTTTTTTTTCAGAAGTCATAATTTAGAAGTTATTAATGTACTGCTAAAATAACAGAAAAGAGAGCAACTGTAATGGTTTCTGTTTCCTTCAAGAATTTAGTGAAAATAAAGCTCAGCTAATGTTTCTAATAATACACTTGAAAATGTGAGATACCTTTTCCTGCAGTCTCTGTTCTTTTCTTCTGTTGTCTGTTGAGCTGAGTTAATGGGTTTGTTCACCAGAGACTTATGTATGATCTTTTTACACATTCTGGTTATTTTTTCCATCCTTTTGTCCATGATACACCAATCTGTTCTGAGATGTGTGCTTGCAGGTGTTTTTCTTGGTGGTTTCTCTTTCAAAATTTTGGAGTGGCCAAGATTGCCTCCTCTTAAGCTTTTTACAGAACTCGGTGATGTTGAAGTGATGATGAGATGCTAAAGAGCCTATTAGCTTTATAAATGAAGACATATAAAAATGACAAATAGTTAGCCAAGATTCTGTAATCAAGATGTTTTAAGTCAGCTGTTTTGAATCCCTAATGTCATACACCCACCTTTGTGTCCAATTGAAGTGGCATGTAGCATATTTAAATGCAATTATTAAGTAACTAGTACTTCAGAATGGTTGTATCCCTGGTGAGACCTAGCTCATCTGTGGAGCTCTATAGCCTTTACAGTGTAGATCTACTTAAAATTCTCATTTATTGGGTATTCTCATTTAATAAGCAGTAATATTCATATATTCAGTAGCAGAACTGGAATAGAGACCTACACACCCTGATTTCTTAACCCCTTTTCTAAGCACTATAGCTCATTGCTTTCTTCTGGTTTTTGTAGTCAATAATTATTTGTTCTAAAATATGTATGTATTTCAGTAAATGCATGTGTACTGCAAAAGGAACGTATGGGCATCTTATAGACACGCACAGTGAAAGACAGAGTAAGCAATTCAAATTTTTAGTCTAATAAAATACAGCCATTTAACACCATTCTGATTTGCTAAGCAATGCTTAAGCTGAACAATATTATCAGATCCTGCAGCTGCTCTTTTGTTCAGTCACAGGCTGAAATACAGACGGTAAACAAAAATGGAGCTAAAAAAACATAGCAACAAAGGATTGAAAAGCTTGATTATGGCTTTTTTTTTGCTTCTAAACCTACATCTACTCCACCTGTCAAGCCTTTATTGCTTCAGTCTCTATTAAGGCAATAACCACATGCTTTTGTAGGGGCGTCAGTACGTACTTTTTAACCAGGGAATAAATTGTTTCCTCAGTGAATATTTTCAGGAGAAGCTTCTGCTGACTCTGTTCATTAGATACATAGACTTTAAGGGTGGAAAGGATGAAACCAGTTGCGTGGTCCTGGTCTGGCACAGTGCAGTATGCAGTAAGGAAAGCCACATTAGCTCGGAGTGAATTAGCTTGCAGGAGCTGAGCTGGCTAAGTGCCCAGGGATCAACCCTGCCTGTCTAACACAGGGAGAAGAATGTAAAGTAAATGCATCGGTACTGCCTGTTATACTCAAGCTAGCTTGAACAGCGTTGCACTGTTTCATACAAAAGAAAGAGCCTTGCATCTTTTGGCATATTTTTCAATATCAAGTACCTCTTTTCAACAGTTTTCTTCTTGATTTTGGCTTTTATTGTACAGTCGTGATGATTAGCAATATTATTCTTACTTTGTGGTGGCTGACAGTTACCTGTCCTGTAGAAAGACAAGACATGGGGTTTTCTGATTTATTTAAAGGTCCCATCAACCCACTGTCTAATGAAGAAAGCTCTCTTACTGTTAGGATAAATGGGGATGAGACTGTGACTGTTCCTGTGTATTTCAACTCATACAGCTACTTTCTGTCCTTGTTTATGAAAAGTATATTCCTAAACATTTTGTGAGTCCCTGTAAATTCACATACTAACAGCTGATTTTTTTTTTGTTTGTTTTTAAATCATGTTATTTAAATAAAGTTTCCATAATAATGGTGTCTTTGTGCTAAAACATTTCTAGGATCCATTAAGTGAGCCAATTCACTAAGTTGTTGGTAAGTGTTTGTTTCTAATGTAATGCTTACAATGAGATAGATTTACTACTGACTTAGTTTTTATTAAGAACAATAGAAAGCTGTTGGTAGCTTGCTTGCTGTTAGCCAGCTGTTTGAGGAAGGCATCCAACCCTTATATCACAAAGAGCATGAATTCTGAACATGAAAACTGATTTATTCGTAAATGAAACACTTTTAATATTTCATGGGGGATTTTGATAGGAAAGCAGTGTGTAACAGTAACTGTCCCCTGAGCAGGAAACAAGCTGCATTCTAAAACTTGGTCTTTTCCTTGAAGTCAAGCTGTTTCTGCCGTGGTTCTGACTTGCAGCAAACATTTCAGCTGCTGCAAACTTCAACTTAGCAGAGAGTGGTTCTACGGTATAAAAACATTGTTCATATCTGAGTTTGCTGTTGGCTTCCAAGAGCTATCTTTGCAGCTGTTGAAAGTCTCTTCTAAAGATCTGAAAATAACTCACAAGGTCATTTTGAATAGTAAAACGGAAAACTGGAAGAAGCAACAAGGTAGTGATCTTGTTTCGATAACGTGAAAGCTAGGAAGTCCTGAAGTGTATGGTGTGTATTACAGGAACTAGCATGTTATTGCAAGTGAAATTCTTCTAGCTACTAGCTCTTCTTTAGCTATTGATTAATTTCTGGTATTGACTGTAAACTTGTAATACAAGTATGTATTCCCATTCTTCCTCACACTCCTGTAGTTTCAGTGATGGGGTGAATGAAGCATAAGTGTTTAATAGTCTTAACAGGAACGTAAGCATACAGAAAAGGTCTTGAAAAGTACCGTGTGTGTGTGCAGAACAGATAGTAGTGACAGCAAACCTGATTGCAACAGACATTTTTTACAGTCCATTACAGACCCACAACGGTCTCATGGCTATTTTCATTCTGATTTAAGAAGCTGAAGTTTCTTTGCTTT